>NC_039268.1:6083984-6457109 GCF_003368295.1 Carassius auratus
CTCTTAAAATTACAAAATAAAAGACTAACTAAGAATGCATTACTTTGCACTTGTATAGAGATAGCATTCAATAAAACCTTGAAAACACATAGCTTACTGAAACAAGCTTACTTAGACCTAGTTTACTGAAAAAAAGTTATTCTTTCAGATGAAAATTACAACAATTTTTTTTTTTTTTTTTTATTGAATGCTAGACATCAAGTTGTTGTTATTTTTTGGTCACCCAAAATTAGAGCAATTGAAAGAATACAGTAACCAATGTAAACTTGAGGGCTTTAAGCTAATACAGAGAGTGTTAAAAAAAAATAATAATAACAGTGGGAGCCAGCAGCCTGTCATGGTGAAAAAAAAAAAAAAAATCTCCGAATGCTTCACGTGAAACTTTGGCGTTCCGCCCTTTTTCTATCGTGTCTAATGATTTTGGTTAATATGCACGAGGGAGAGAGAGCAAGACAGCGCTCGTGTAGTTTGAAGACTGTGAGTGCGGGAGCGTGCGTGAAACATTGATTCACCGATCAAATAAGGCTTTGACAGCCGCCCCAAGAAAAAATATCAATGCAGAAAAACCCCTGGATTGGTTATATAACGTTGGACAGAATGTTGATCCGGTCATTGCGTATATTCAGCGCACATAAGGTAAACGTTTTGCAGACGTATTTTTAGAGAAATAAAAACAGGTCGACGAATCGACCAATTGAAATTTAAATTGGTGTGGGTGTTATTTCAATTTTCATTTGATTTAAGACAGAGCACAACCTTAAATCATAATTTTCAAGAGTTTTGATAGCAGATCCTGTTAACATTTTGCTGTGCCCTGAAACTTTGTTTGTACTGCTGGATAGAATTTGATGTCCCTGTGCAACATCCTCCATCACATCATCCACAACCTTGAAAAAAACACCTGTAACAACAGGACACAGACAAATGAGCTGCAGGCTGACAGAACATTTTACCAAACATCCGTCTAACCTCATTCTGTACTCCAATTTCAAAGATTCAATTTAAATTTCATAGGCTTTTATTTAGAATTATTTGTGTTAAATTATTTAATTAAAAAGTGTATGTAAAGATGATAATATTTATAATATATATATATATATATATATATATATATATATATATATATATATATATATATATATATATATATATATAACAAAATATTTAGTATTTCTTTCAACCTTCTGAAATTGCCGTTTGGAGAACCATACCTTTCTGAAGGTCTTACTACTATTATTACTCCACTTTCCAGCAGTGCAAAAGATATTCATCCACCTCTCTCTCTCTATCTCGCTTTTTCCTCCACCATTTAAGCCCTCTGACTGATATTTTCAGCCGTGGAGTCAAACAGCAAATAGAAAAAGGCAGATGTTTATCTCGCTCTCTCAAGGGAAACTAAAGCCAAGCTGAATACCAGGTCTTACCTTTAATGAACTGATCATTCCAGACACCCTCTTGGGCAGTACACATGCTACTGATTAACTGAAATTTAATTTTGGGTGGAAAAAAAGATTCTTCCACTATGTTTATTAATAATAATAATAATAATAATAATAATAATAATAATAATAATAATAATTATTATTATTATTATTATTATTATTATTATTATTATTATTATTATTATTATTAATGATGTATAATTATATATAATTAGAATAATAAAAATAAATTTACAATTTACATTAATGTATTCAAAATTTTAAACATTTTTTTTTCATATTTATATATATTCATTCAGACTATTCAGATTTGTTTCTGTATATTCACAATTTACATTAATATATTCTGATTTATTTCTACATATTCAGGCTTATAAGTATATATTCAGCTGTCCATGTATATATTCAAAATTGCAACTATATATTAAGATTTATTTCTATATATTCAGACTTACAAATATATAATCAGTTATATATTCAGAATTATAACAATAAAAAAAAACTATAGGGAAGACTACTGACTTGACAGAGTTGTCCATAAGACAATCATCAACACCCTCCACAAGGAGGGTAAGCCACAGAATGGCATTGCTGAAAGGGCTGGCTGTTCACAGAGTGCTGTATCAAAATATATTCATAGAAAGTTGACTGGAAATAAAAGATGTGGTAGGAAAAGGTGCTCAAGCAACAGGGACCACAGCCTTGGTAAGATTTTCAGGAAAAGCTGATTCAAAAACTTGACAAAGCTTCACAAGGAGTGGACTGAAGCCGGAGTCAGCGCATCAAGAGTCACCACACTCAGATGTGTTCAGGAAAAGAGCTAGCAAGCCACTTCTGAAACAGAAACAACGTCGAAAGCATCTAGTGTAACTTGGGCTAAGGAAAAAAGAACTGGACTGTTGCTCAGTGGTCCAAAGTCCTCTTTTCAGATGAAAGTAAATTAGCAATTCATTTGGAAATCGAGGTCTGTAGTCTGGAGGAAGACTGGAGAGGCACAGAATCCAAAGCCCAGTGTGAAGTTTCCGAAGTCAGTGATGATTTGGTGTGTTGTGACTTCTGCTGGTGTTGATATATTGTGTTTTATCAAGTCCAAAGTCAATTTAGCTATCTACCAAGAGATTTTGGAGCACTTTATGCTTCCATTTGCTGACAAGCTATGGAGATGCTGATTTCATTTTCCAGCAGGACTTTAGCACCTGCCCACAGTACCAAAACCACTTCCAAGTATTTAGTTCACCATGATTTTACTGTGCTTGATTGGCCAGCCCTGACCTGAACCTCACAGAGAATATATGTGGTATTGTGAAGAGGAATATACGTGACATCTGACAAACAATACAGAGGAGCTGAAGGCCGCTATCAAAGCAATCTGGGCTTCAATAATGCCTCAGCAGTGCTTATCTTCTCCACGCCATGCCGCACTGAAGCAGTCATTTGTGCAACAGAAGCCCCAACCAAGTATTGAGTGCATAATTAAACCTGATTTAAAGATATTGAACATTTCTGTTTTGTAAATCTTTTTTTGATTGATCGTTTAGAAAATATTCAGAATTCTTTGAGATACTTAATCTTAAATTCTCCTAAGCTGTAAATCATAACATCAGAATTAAAACAAAAAATTCTAGAAATATTTCAGTTTGTGTGCAATGCATCTAGATTATATTTTTTAAATTAAATTACAAAAAATAAAGATCTTTCCCATGACATTCAAATTTCTTTAGATGAACCTGGCTGTGTATATATATATTATACACGAGGTGGATGTATGCGAATCCTGTCATGGCCTTGGAGTTTACATATGGTGTTTTTCACTGCATGGGTCAGCACCGTGCCGTACATATCATACTGAGCCATGCCTAGCTGAGCCATACCATGCAGTTAAAAAGCAGTAATATAGTACTGTTGTGTCTAATACAAATAGACCCAATCTATTCACAGATATTGCTAGATAATCACTTTACCTCTACCATACTTTTAACAGACTTGGTTTGTTTGTGATTATGGCTGTCATCCTGTCTTGAGCCTCCATTTTGCCAATTATAGGCTATATTGTTATTAGCCTGGATAGCCCACAGTCATTATGCTACACCATGTCACCCTCTATTGGTGTAAAATGCTCTGCAGTATATTTTGTAATTTTTAGAATGTTAAGTTTGACTTCTGTAATTGTTTTGGTGAAAGTACCTCAAAAGTAATACAGGATTCATGTAACGTTACAATTCTGAGACAGTAATATTGCAAGGTAAGGAATTACTTTTAAATAAAAGTAACAAGTAATCTATAATGTATTACAGTTTGTAAGTACTGATTCATCAGATTTTTGCTTCAGAGCTGAGTGAATAAACACAGTTTGAGATTTACCAGACGAATTCTCTCTGCTGCTGGAAGAAGAGACAGTCCTGGGTGGTGTTACGGCACAATCAGTGGTGTCCCTGTTAATTCAGCGTTTCCCCTGGGTGGTTCATCTAAAAGAGCAGTTTCTGATTGTGGACGGCTCATGTCTTTTTAAAGATGCTATTCCATTCATGTCCTCTTAGTTGCGGTTGTTTTTCATTCTCTGTCGACAGCCACAATCGTTGTCTTCAGTGTCTGGGTATTCAGCTCACTGAAGCTGTGTTCGTGGATGGTTTATGCCAAGAGCAGAGAACCATCGATTAGTGCTCTGGGCGATCTGAAGGGGCTACAGTGAGAGCCTCTCCTCCAAGCCAGTCCCCGGAGACCTCTCACTCATCTTGCATTTCTGTGTGGCTCCATGGTGACTCTACTGTACCATTGATGGCATGCCCAGCGTTTCATTCGGCGCACCGATAGAGGTTCAAATTTTGATAGCAGCTATTGATTGTGGGCTATCGTCCACTGAGGATGAGGTTTTGGCAGGGCTGCCCCCCTCGGGTGTTGTCGACACCGCCGAATCAGAACCAGGGTTGATGGCCATGTTTTTTCGGGCCACAGTGGGATGATTGGTTTCTTGGCATGGGCTGTGAGGCTCACGACCTGCCCTGGCCAGAAGCCATTTGTCTGCCTCCTCCAGCCTCACTTCCCTCAATGGTGGAGCGGCTAGGAGGTACATTGACATTCCCCAGGTAGAAAGTGCAGTTGTGATGCACCTATGCCTGCAAAACACCACCACTTGGAGGAATTGTCTTTGTCTACCGTCCAAAACCTTTAAGCTTTTAAGGTTTTAAGGCTCACCACCACAGCTTGCAGTCCTGCTGGCCAAGCCACCTATGCCCTGCATGTCATGGATATCCTGCAAGTACACCATGCCAACGCACTAAAACCCCTTGGCAATGAAAGTCACAGAGTGGCCACTCGTGAAGGCACCATCTTTGGTTTAGCCATGCTGAGATGAGTGACGTTTACGAAGTGCGCTTCTTGACGCTCTCATCTCAGTCTCGCTATTCAGTGACACTGTCAAGGACTCCGCCAGCAGGCTGAGGCTATCCAGCACATCCTGCACGACATGATCCTCCATCTGCCACCATTACAACACAGGCCACGCCTCAGCCTGCCTTTAGGACAGGACCTTCTTTCCAAGAGGCTTGGCAAATTTGGCACCCAGATCACGGGACGCGGTAGACCTAAGTGATCTCCCATTGACAGTAAAGGACACTATCACTCAGGCCAGAGCGTACTCACTTCCAACGGGGATCTCCAAGCATTTTCGGTGAGAGAAGAGTACCTTGTGATCGGGCCTGCCTACTCTCACGTTGTGCTGAGACCCTGGCCTGGATACAGTATATGCTGTGATATAATTCAGATTAAGGATCTGAATTGGAATTTACAGTAGATTCAAATTAGATTTAGTACAATTCTGAATGCTGTACAACCTTGGTTAAACAAACAAACAAAAAATAAAAAATACTTGAGACTCTATAGAGAAGAGAGATGTGAAGGAAAACATAATATTGTCTTGGGTAATATATATATTACACACTATGCACTATGCATTTGTAAATTTGCACTTCTCTTGATAATTTTTCAACCATTTCCGAATACAGCTGCATAAACTTGGGGCAACATATCCCTTGATGCACATTCAAAGGAAAAAAAACATCATGCAAAGAGAGCCATAATGGATGTGCAGATTTTTACTAGTGCCACATCTAGCAGCTGCAGGGTGAAGGCACAGCGCCTTTGTTGCCTAATTGACTGCATGTGGCGGAAATAGACATGAATGGGGTGTCAGACCGGAGCCAGAATGGAACATTTGGATGCGGAACTAAAGAAGCTGCCTTATCTGTGAACACATACACACAGACTGTTCGCTTTTATAAAAAGATAGAGGAGACACGCACACATACACGGCCATGAAAAGACTGAATCCAGTGTCCTGTGACACTCTGATAACATTGGAGCAGTCTGAAATGTTTTCAAGAATGTTTTTACCTCATCTCGAGACCCATCTGGAAAATAAAACATTTCGATTGAGTGTATAAATTTAGATTTATAGTGCTGTAGTACTTTTGAAGAAAATAAAAGGCTATTGAAACTTTAAACAGTCAAGGTGGAAACCCACAAGATGGCAAAAATAGTGATTTATTGCTGTTTGTGTGATGCACATGAGATTGGAAAGATCTCTGCTCACTAAGGGGGAATTGTGTCTACTGATAGCATTGTTTATTTGCACAGGCTGTTTTAGAGTTTACATTTTGCAAATCAGGCAATAGAAAGTTAGACATTTATTTATTTATAAAAAAAAAAAACACTTGTGGTGTAATGTTAATTGAATTGGCCCCTTTGTGTACTGACAAGCATATTGTTAATTTATAGTTTATCCACTTATTTTATGCTTTTCCTCCGCACCACTTTTGTGTTTTTCCTTCAATCTAATGACACAAGCAACAAGCAGCTTGCAAACAGCAAAAGCAATTTCTGCTTATTCCTGTTTCCTCTCTTTACTGTTGCACATAATTGCGATAAACATTGTTGCAGAACATTTTGCATAAAAATATGTATTTCCAGGGGCTCGTTGAATTACCATGTTTATGGTTCATTAATTTTCTCCTACAGCCCCAGAGCTGCAAGCCACAATCCTTAAATTCCTTTCAGAAACCTCAATTATGCTAACGAGATCAAGGCATTAGTCCTATTAAACCTGTTAAAGTTTGCGGCATATCGTTCTGGCTTGCTAACTTCAGAGAGTGTGTGTGTGTGTGTTTGGGTGTGTGTGTAAAAGAGAGAGAGAGAGAGAGAGAGAGAGAGAATACACAAAAATGAGTAAAACATACAGGCAAAATTGCATTAATGCGATTAAAAGATTACTGCGAGCTGCACACCTTTGCATCTGTTTTTAACATGCATAATAAACTTGCAGGGTGCTCATTATAATTGTCAAAAGTAGCTCTTTGAAGAAGAGTGTTAACAAGAGAATACATTATAAAACTGAAAGCTCTACAGGCTCACTACTTTTCTTAGAGCCGCATGGTCCCCCTGGCATTATGCACTCAAGTTCTTTATGTCAAGGGCCAATAAAGACAAAAGCCCCATTTCAATCCCATTATGTTTAATTTTAGGCTACTTAAACTACTTGGTGCTATGATTATACAAGATTGTTGTGTACTAGATAACTATAAATGTCAAGAGCTCATACTTACCATAACAAACTTCTAACTAGTACAATCAAAGTATACGTTATCCCATATATTTTGTGCTATGAACATGAACAACATGACAAATAGTATTAATGAGCAAAGGTACTATTACTTTTCTATTTATTTATTTTTCTATTGGACATGACAACAATTCAATATGTTTACACAAAAAGAAAGCACATTACAATTGATATAAAACACACACACACACACAAAAAGCATCTTAGCTTCTAGAAGATTTGAGAGGACAACAGAGGATGGACTCTTTCAGTGGAGGAAGTACTGTTATGGATGATAGACTAATATTTTGGCCAGATGCATAGATTAAAATTAAAACACCTTATTGATGGATTTGTCTACAAACAGCATTTCATGTTACGGGACATTAATTGATGGGGTGGATTCATCTAGATTATGTGTTTGTTTGTTTTTTTTAGCTGTTTTTGCAAATTTGCATTCTGACGGCACCCATTCATTGTTGGTGAGAAAGTTATGCAATGGTTTTTCTCTAAATCTGTTTACTTAAAGAAACAAACCCGTCTATATTTCGAATGGGCTGGGGGTGATTAGATTTTCAGCAAATTTAAATTTTTGGGTGAATTGTTCCTTTAATAACATGGCATATTCAACCTAATGGAATTACAAAGTGCTGATCTGATACAAACTATAAAATAAATATGACCATAAATATTGATATCATAGGCCTTCAGGCTACATGTACGAGTGTCCGTCAAAGAAAATATAGCGTGTTGTTATTCAGTGGTAGTGGTATCATCTAACACGGTTCTGCCTATTGGAACATATAAACTGCACATTTAGAAAAATGACTTTGCAGGATGAAAGTAATTATTGGTCCTAAGTGTGTCACCGAAGGGCATGAACTGGACTCAGTTGAAAAATTCTCTTTGTGGGATTGGATTAACAGTTGGGTGCTCTCTGATTCTTTCACTCTCTCACTCTCACTCATACCAGCCGGCGGGCAAATAAGAATGAGTGAATGCTTTCAGCCTTTTCTGTATCAGATTAGTTCAGGCCAGTCAGAGGATGTGTGTCACCTTTCTTTTCCCCTCCGGCGCCACACGTGCACTGTGATGTCGGGTTTTGGTTGTGAGAGAAACATTCTGCCAGGAATCATAAACAGGTAAAACATGAAATCAACCTTCTGGCGATGTGTGTTCTAGCCAGCTAAACCATACTCTGTGATAAGTGAATACTTCCAAAACACAATGAATATACATAGATGTCTCTTATTCAAATAATAATAATAATTAATAATAAGATATGAGCTTGCTTTTGGTTTAAATGTGCTGTAAGTATGTATTATCATTACTATTATGGAAAAGTATTCAGAAAAAAACAACTTGACAGATATCACTGAAACAGGTGTCATGAGATATCAGACATGTCACTGTGACAGCCGTAGGCTCTGTAAACAGCACAGAAGAATCTATTGTTTAACAAGCCATTGTTTATCAGAAGTTCTGTCAGGCATTTTGAGCTCTCTGTCAGTCATTTCACAAGAGCTGGGTTTCCTTATACAGTACAGACCAAAAGTTTGGACACACCTTCTTATTCAAAGAGTTTTCTTTATTTTCATGACTATGAAAATTGTAGATTTACACTGAAGGCATCAAAACTATTAATTAACGTGGAATTATATATGGAATTATATACATAACAAAAAAGTGTGAAACAACTGAAAATATGTCATATTCTAGGTTCATCAAAGTAGCCATCTTTTGCTTTGATTACTGCTTTGCACACTCTTGGAATTCTCTTGATGAGCTTCAAGAGGTAGTCACCTGAAATGGTCTTCCAACAGTCTTGAAGGATTTCCCCGATAGATGCTTAGCACTTGTTGGCCCTTTTGCCTTCAGTCTGCGGTCCAGCTCACCCCTAAACCATCTCGACTGGGTTCAGGTCCGGTGACTGTGGAGGCCAGGTCATCTGGCGCAGCACCCCATCACTCTCCTTCTTGCTCAAATAGCCCTTGATGCCTTCAGTGTGACTCAAACAATTTTCATAGCCATGAAAATAAAGAAAACTCTTTGAATGAGAAGGTGTGTCCAAACCTTTGGTCTGTACTGTATATATTTGAAATGGTTAACATCACATACAGCACCTTTAAGACTAGTCAGTAAGCCTTAATAATATATAATGTATTATATATGCACTAAAGTGCATTGAATTTACTTCATAAAACCTAAAACCTTGTTTGATGTTAAATGATTGTGGTTGAAATCAGTGTTCATATCGCAGTGCACATTATCATACAAATGAGCATGGATCTAATTAAGACCATTCTAAATAAAAAAGGAATTACAAAATGACTTGAATCCAATCAAGTTTATTTGTTGCTCCCTCCTTATGTCATTATGTGAGTGAAATGGAAATAAGCTTAATTCTTTTTTTTCTTTTATTCAATCATGCTAAAGATCAACCTTTTTTAAGAACAAATTGCATATTTATAGATATCACCAGATTTTAACCAACATATGTTTTATTAAACATGCTTGTTTCTATTGACAAAAATCCTACTTCCATACTACCATTGCGTAGCATTAGAAAATCTGAACGACCAACTACAAGTGCACATAAGTAGTAAACAACAAAGCCATAGACTTATACAGACAAATACTGTATCCCACAATGCAATATGTTAAACTTGACCTTTTATTTCCTTTTTCAGTCATCCCTTGGTTGGGGAGTAAAAAGTTAAAAGGTACAGCTCATCAGTTAATGTATTGTGAAATTAAAAGCTAGGAAAAGAAAAGATCCATTGGTGAGCAAGTAATGTAATTCTAAATGTAACTAAATCTGTTCTGATGAAGTAACAAACTAGTTTTCAGCAAATTTTCATCTTTTCAGTGAACTATCTAAAACATATGTAAACAAAACGAAGTAAAACAAGTAATAATAATAATAATAATAATAATAATAATAATATAATAATAATAATAATAAATACATACATACAAAAAAAATCAAAAAAACAATAAAACAATTATTTTTTAGGAGTTTTGTCATCATTTACTCAACCACATCTTGTTACAATACCTTATGATGATAGATGACAACTTCCCATTACAAGATCCCATTACAATTCTGCAAACTCCACTGACAGCTTCATTATTATAATAGATGCTTTACCATCGCCCAATTTTTGGAGTGTCAAATGGACTTCGCTCTTTGCAGCCTTTGATGTTCCAGCTAGGGTTACTTCATTTGATTTTTAGGAAATTAAGGGACACTCTCCAATACTACATATGCCATTTCAGATTCAAATAAACCATCAGTGACAACTATCAAACTAGCACTACCCAGGGCTATTGGAAAGCCAGGTGGGTGACATTCCAACAATTCAGTTAGCAGTACAACCCCCTACACTGTCTTGAGGTGAATAATGACTGGTATTTCATCTGCTCCTCAGGTCTGCATCTAAGATACACACCTATGAAACACAGACAAATCAAACACTCATTTGATGATGCATACAGAAATAATTGCAAAAGAAATGGGAAAAAGAAAAGGCAAACTCTCATTGATTGCAAGCATCATACTAATAGCAGCCTGCACATATCAAAAATCCAACAGGCTGTTTGAAAGTCAGAAAGTGTGCTCTTTCTACACTAACCAATTCCTTTCAAGAGTCCCCTTAAAGTTTGATTTCAGTGGAAGACTTTGAACAACGGCACTTGTGGGAAACTATTCATTAGTGCTCCATACCTGACTTGGTTTACTTATTCTGTGGCATCAACAAAGTTTGTAAAACTGCAAAATATGTAACAATGGAAAAATTGTATAATAATAATAAAATATATATATATATAATTTTTAAAAAAGCATACAAATGTCAGTTTATTCCAACTGGATGGATGGCACTGAGAACTAACATTTAAGTTAACATGAATATACATACAGCTAATCCCACTACATCACTGCAGGTAATGTTGCAGGTAATGCAGGTAAATGTCATTTCATGGTTCCCTCAGTGGTCTAGGAAATAGTGATCTTTTAATAGATGCTCTAATTTTGTTAATTACGGTTCAACATGGCTGAGCAAAGGGTATTAGAATATCTATGTTGAGATTACAGAAAGCAAAATGTAATACATTGATAAATCACACCTAATATTTTATTAATAAGAAAGTGGTCAGAGCCACTTTCTCTATTTTACCATATACTTGCCTTTATGTTGACTTCAGAAACACCAGCACTGATTTCTATTGACTGCTCAAAGAATGAACTGCTAAATGTCTTTAAAATGAAATGCATTGTTAAATCAAATGAACTGTCACAGCCTTTACTGTTGGAGAAACAAAAGAGGAAAGATATTTGTTCTTCCTCATCCTCTCGCCCTCTTTCTGTCCTTTCATTGAAAAATAAACGTCAGTCTAGGCGTCTAGAGTCAGACAGTGTGAATAATAAAATTCTTGGGCAGGGACGTCTGGACAGAGAGTAAGAAACTACACATTCACACAACATACAAGTATAAATAATGTGTATTAGTCTCTCTCTCTCTCTCTCTCTCTCTCTCTCTCTCTCTCTCTCTCTCTCTCACACACACACACACACACACACTAACTTATTAGCTGTCTCCACATAAGCACAGGAATGCCATATAATTACTGAACACAATTGCCTCAGTGTTTAGGTCTCAGCAACTGACATTAATCCACATGTGATGTTTGTTATCCTGCTAAAACAATACTGTTGCTGCAAGTGTGATTAGACAAGATGTGTGTAAATAAACAGATCCTTTACAGCTATTCTTGATATACACTGCAAATACATAATTAAAATATATTATTCCTGCCACTGTTTTCAGACTTTTTCCCCCTGCCCTCTTCCCATGTCTTTGCTGTCTTTTTGTGCCAAGTGTCATGGTCAGCCTATCCTGCAGACAGACTCTGTCCTTCCAAGCAGACGACCACTTTGGATGAAAGCATGGCACTGTTAATCTGCCAGCCAAATGCTGTGGTTTCCAAATGTCTTCAGAGCCAAGATGGAGACCTTGCGGTCAGACAGAGAATGCTTGTTTCCACTGAAGGTGTGGTCGACCTACCAAGAAGCTCTGAATTTCTAGCGGATTTGAACATGTAGCCACACCAGATGATTTGTTTGTGTTTTATCTACAACTGAATTTTTTTGTCACAGAGCTCACAGAGCTCTCGGGGAAGACAAACATCACTTTGATAGACTTAAAATGGGAATAAAATGAGATCAAATGGACCTATTTGCTGAAATCTCCAGCTCAAAAGAAAAGCAATCTCCCATCTCAGTTTCAGAAGAGATCTAAACAGTGTCTCAATCTGTAAACAAATTAGCTAAAATACTAAAATCTACAATCAAAAACCATAGGCTGCTCAAAGCTCTCTAATCATAATATGTGTCGACAAGTCTCACATTTGTTCCCCTTTTTATTGGAACATGTTTCCATTTTAAGAGAGGTTTATTATATTGACAATTCATTTAATCTTAGAAGCCATGAAAGAGAAATCTCTAGAAATGTTCCTTTGGGCTTTTATGTCAGCAATATTTTACTGTGCTGTCAGCAACAACTCTCTTCAGAATTTATGACTGATATCATCACCTCATACTACAGTATGAAGTTGTTATTAAACCAAAGATTACAGAGCACAGATCTGTTCTCTGTAAAGCAAAATAATAAGTTAGATTTAAGCAATGTTTATGAAAGCTAGCAGATAGTACATCTTCTCTTAAACCTCAACTTAGGAACCACAAACTGACTAATCAATCGTAAACATCTTTTTTGCAGCAAAAAGCTTTGATTTTATGATGCAATTCAGTGCAAGCTATTATTTTTTTTTTTTTTTTTTTTATTTTTTTTTGTAGTACACAGATGGACTAGTGCACAGATGGACACGCAACGACATTGGTAAATGTTCACATGCACTCACGCAGCCTAACTCACAAAGATTATTGCTCATGGTCACTGAAATGTCCTCAGCGAGATGCTTTTTACTGCTCCATGTAAGGTCAATTTAAGATAAATAGAAAAAGGCCGAAAAAACACTTTACGCCTTTGGTGGAAATTACAGCATAAAACACACACTTTCAGATAGGACTAGTGTTTGAGAGTATGAGGAGGACAACCATTTACTCTAGGTCTCTGTGACTTTTCTTAAAAGCCCAACATTAGAGCCAATGTCCTTGAGAGTCTTTTAGCATACATCGAACATAATCACAGAGGAACGGCTTGTTCCTCAGCTTTCCATCTTTGTAGAAATTAGTTCACATTTATAAGGAACAACAGAGAACAAATTAAATAAAATGTGTTATCAATGCAAGAAAAAAAGAAGAAAATAACAACAACAACTAAAGACTGTTTAAAATCTCTGTTGCCTAACTGCCTGTATTGAGTGAATCATAAAGGTAACTATAGGTACAATAACATGAAGGAAAACATTTATCATGGAGACCTTGAAAATGTGTGCAAGTCTCCATTACTAAAACTTCATTAGCCACACTGACTTTCAGAAAAGTTACTGTTCATATGGTGGTAGCATGATGTTTTAATTGAGTAGCTTACATTCATGACAAAATATTGCAAGGTTATGTTTTTGAATGACTGAACGATTCAATTATTTTCCCATATAGAACATTTTTTGGTACACTTTTTTTTTAATGCCCTCTCCTCTCTAATTTACCTCCAGCTCATTGATGTCAACTATGAAACTGCAAGGGCGCCCACTAAGGGCAGAAGGCTGATTTAAAATATTCTAGGAGTGGATTTATTATTCACAATAAAAGTGTGTTTAATGTAGAAACAATTATCATGAAGTAAAAAAAAAAAAAAAAAAAAATCAATGCCTTATATATTATACACTGAAGTTGTGTGGGGTGGGGTTAAATTAAATTCAATCTGCTGTGATGTCACAATCGTGTTGAACTGTGGTAGAGGAACTGCCTGAAGAGTCAAATGTCAATAGACTCACTCCCTCTGTCAAAATCAAGGGGTCAAGGGTTTGTCTATATACACTCCCTCATCCTCTTGAGGAAGTGGAATGCACTTTAAAATGGCAGCAGGGTTTGCACAGATGGGAAGGGCTGGGGGAAGTTCATGAGTGTGTCTAAAAGTGAAGGGAAAGTAACCCTCTTCAGACATGAATGGTTCAGTTTTTTTTAAACAAATCTGTTCAGAAAGATTCAGTGACTCACTCATATGAGACAGGACTGTGGTGTTTGCACATTGGTGTTCAGGGGAGTTAAACCTTTTTAGGTCAGGGGTTCTAAAAGCATTGTGGATGGCCTAAGTGAGATCCTGCATTTAATCCAATAATCTGGCTGGAAATAAAATGTTATTGCTATTGTCATGTAAAGCAGGTCATTCTTAATCTGTCTAGTATATAGAGACGTTCCCCATCCTTGTTCCTATAATAATCCCTGATAATGACAAGCCTAACATGCCTGTTTCTTTGTATGTATATGAGTGCTGTATTTTTCAGTGAATTTGTATATGAATTTTGAGGTAAGACAGGCTAAAGTGGCGTTAAGACCTTCAGCTGGTTGTCTTTACCTCATCCTGAGTATTTATGATGAGTGTGCATGATTGCAAAATTATGTTGGATGTGTCTGTGTTCAGAGTGCATGGGACTTGGTGGTCTTTAAGTTATTCAAATCCTTTGGTTAAAAAAAAAAAAAAATTACACCTCCACAGGTTGTCCTTATGACATGGTACAAACCCAACATTACACTGTTGGATTTTTACAAATTTTGTGGTGGCCAATTGGATAGGTGGTCTCATTCCCAGATGTGAAGACAGATGGTTTGGACTTTGAAGGGATGTGTGTGTGTGTGTGTGTGTGTGTGTGTGTGTGTGTGTGTGTGTGTGTGTGTGTGTGTGTGTGAAGAGCCACATTTAGAGCCCAGCGTTGGTTTGATTCATACTGTGCAGGTAAAGACATGATCAGCAGATGTTTAGCTAAATAGTATGTATGTGTGTTCAATTGATTTTTCCTCAAATGGTCTTTAACGGATGCTGTGATTACAGGTGCCTGAATTGAGTTCTTAATATCCTGACTGCAAAGAAAATCTGTTTGGGTTTATTCCAAGGGCATTGCAGCCAAATCCGTCTTGAGTTTTACATACTACAATTGTTAAAGTCACTGGCGAATTCAGTTATGGCAGTGCATTATGCAGTGGCACAATTGAACACTTCCTACTAATTTCAAATTGGGAAGCAAGTAACACTTAAGAGCAATGTTCAATTAAACTGCTGTCCTGCATAAAATTCTTCTGAAACCTCTGATTTAATCTCATTCTGAAATATAAAAAATTATATAAACACATCTAGAAAAAATGCATATGCACAGTTTATAATATATCATATATATTTTATTTTTATAACATTTATATAGTACATTTTTATATACTGGTAATTTTTTTATGAAACTCTCTATGGAAAGTAATTCTAATGTATTTTTTATTGTTATTTATTTATTTATTTGCAGTTTAATATAACCTTAAGAGACAAAACAAGAAATTTTATTTACCACTAGCTGCAAAATTATGACCTCCAGACATTAACACATAAAAAAGTAAATTAACATTTGTTTGTGCTTCTTTTGTAAAAGTCCATTAATTTCTCCAGTGCTTTTAACAGTGAATGTCAGTAAGGTCCTAATTAATTAATGTGTGCATGACATGAGGATGATTGTTCTAGGGGAAATTAAGGGCAATTTGAAGAAATAAAAATAATCACATAACTGTTCTCTGCGTCAGTTACATTGTACTAAGTACACAGGCAAGCAATTACTCATAAACTTAAGGAACCTACCTAGCATTTAATAGTTTTAGATTTAGCATTTTATTGTTTGTGTTGTTTCAAATATAGTGCATATCTTTAATGTGAACTAAATTTAGTATTTAGTTCAGTTAAATTAAAATTCATGTTAATATAAGTCTCACTGAATTGCAGACCTCAGTTTTAGTTGAATAAAAGGTTATTCATACGCATCTTGCTGATACCCCCCATGAACCATTTTGAGACACACCAACTAAATTTATCAAGCAGCTGCTGAAGTCATTAGCAAAGTGTGAATTCTGGAGTGGTATTTCTATTAAACATAGCATCCAAAAGGAACAGTCAACATCAACTTCAAGATCAAAAAGAAATGCTGCAGCAGCTGTACACTGCCCTCACTCCTGCTCTGACTAGAATCAGAATAGAAGCGTGTGACGATGAGAGATGAAAACCTAGTCAGAAACCCTGGTATTGGTACTCAAGGGATGCATTCCATGGTACTAAGTCATGAAAACTTTTTTTTCCAGGCATGGACCTGTTGGGACAAAGCTATAAATCATTGACAGTGTTTGGAGTGCAGTGCAAAGTTCTTCTCAAAAAGAAGTCAGGATAAAGGACCAAGGAGCATACCACTTTAAACTTTTGCTTGTGGTTCAAAAGTGAGCCAAAGGAATAACTTGAGCCAAAGTGGGACTGGAGGAGTTGTCATGAACAAAAGCGGACTGGGTCCAAGTTAGAGATGGTTAGCTCCACTGTTCATTTAGCATGTTTTCAGATCAGGCAACCAGCTAACAACAACATTTATTACATTTAAAAAAAAAAAATGGAAATGGAAAAACTCACTTTCAGACACTAGTGGGTGTCTGAAATGACTTACGATTGTAACCCGTGGGAATTCTGATCAATGTATGAGGCAGAAACATATTTTAGGCAATGCTAAAAGCTATGTATGCTATCCATCACCATTATAAATACACATACATGGTTATGAAAATACCAGACACAGCTTGAAGAACTTGTACAAATCACAAATTATTACAGGTGCATCTCAATAAATTAGAATGCAGGGAAAAGTTCACTTATTTCAGTAATTCAACTCAAATTGTGAAACTTGTGTATTAAATAAATTCTATGCACACAGTCTAAAGTAGTTAAGTCTTTGGATCATTACATTTTGAGGAGACCAATAAAAATGGCCTTCTGATAAGTATGTTAATTTACTGTACATGTACTCAATACTTGATAGGGGCTCCTTTTGCTTCAAGTACTGAATCAATTTGGCGTGGTATGGAGGTGATCAGTTTGTGGCACTGCTGAGGTGGTCTGGAATCCCAGGTTTCTTTGACAGTGGCCTTCAGTTCATCTGCATTTGTCAGTCTCTTGTTTTTTGTTTTCCTCTTGACAATAACCCATAGATTCTCTATAGGGTTCAGGTCTGGTGAGTTTGCTGGCTAGTCAAGCACACCAACAACACGGTCATTTAACCAACTTCTGGTGCTTTTGGTAGTGTGGGCAGCTGCCAAATAATTCTGGAAAATGAAATCAGCATATTCAAAAAGCTAGTCAGCAGAAGGAAGCATGAAGTGCTCCAAAATTTCTTGGTAAACGGGTGCAGTGACTTTACTTTTCAAAAAATACAATGGACCAAACAAATCATCACAGACTTTGGAAACTGGACTTCAAGCAACTTGGGGCTATGAGCTTTTCCAACCTTCCTGAAAACTCTAGGACCTTGGTATCCAAATGAAATACAAACTTGCTCTTATATGAAAAGAGGATTTTGGACCACTGGGCAACAGTCCAGTTCTTCTCCTTAGCCCAGGTAAGACATCTCTGACGTTGTCTGTGGTTCAGCAAATTCCTCGACACGTCTATGTGTGGTGGCTTTTGATACCTTGACCCCGGCCTCAGTCTATTCCTTGTGAAGTTCACTTCATTCATTCTGCCTCCACCTAAGCTCCACCCACAGAAAAATGTCACAGTGTTTACTAACAGAAAAAGGCTCTATACATCTAGAAAAATGCAGATGCACAGCTCTCTCTCTCTCTCTCTCTCTCACCTTTTTGTGCTTATCTGCACCAGTGCAAATTTATATTTTTATTATTTATATACTAATATAGTATTTATTAATAGATTGAAATAGATTTTATTTCTATATACTTTTTTATTTGTTATTCATTTTTAGAAATTTTGGTAGTTGGTAGTAGTTGGTTGATTTAACAGCTGGTTGCCAAGACAGCTTTTCTAATTAGGAAGTTTGGTTAATGAATGGATGTGGAATTTTAGTTTTAGTTTAAGTAAACAACACTGATCTGCAAAAACCTGTGGCAAAGTTTCCACCTCCCTTGCCAAAAGCAATGTGAATATTTGACAGATTATCTTGGTGAAAGCATGATAATGAAGACTGCTAAAACCAAATTGCTATTCCCATGAAAGCATCCACGTTTCATCAGCTTTCCTGAGTACAGGTGGCAGTCTTGTGATTAATATTGTACATATTTGAATATTTTATGCAAAGACCAACATCTATTCCAACTTTAAGCATTGTTTGCAATCATTTGAAGTTGAAAAAAGCCTTAAAACTTCAGAATTTCTAACAGCTAGTATAAAATGTATGTTAAAATAACCTTGAATGTTTTATAAAAATAAATAAATAAATAAATAAAGTCCATTCCAGGTATTTCTGAGTGGTCTTTGCACAAAGAGGCTTTTAAGAAAACGTATTTTATCACCTGGATGAAACCGCTGATTACCTCTTGCCATGCAGAGCTAACAGCTGTATGTGCACTTACAAGCACACTTTGTACCATTCAGCAATCACTCAGTGTTCTCAAAAAAAAAAAAAAAAAGAAACATTCTCCTCATAACAATGCGTAATTCTGACAGCATTACTACCATACAAGGTGAGTGAATGACAAATGAGTGGATATACATGAAAATATATACAATCCACAGTTATCAAGATCAAAGCACACATAACTCTTTTAGTATATTAGCTTTTGCTTCTTGTTTGTATTTTATAGCAAGCAAACTAAAAGCACAGGATCATAAAATGAAAACCGAGAATCAAGCTCCTTTCACCTACAGGAGTACATGCCACTAGGATAAATTTGCCATGATTGTATTGATTGCTAAGAATTAATTCGGTCACACATACCCACCGAGTATAATTCACACGTCCTTTCTCATAATACCTTGAATGACACACTGTTAGGTCAGAGAGTTTATACCCAAACTTAGATCTGCTTATTGAATTCTTTTTTATTCGTCAGCTCTATAACTAGTTTTTACGTAAATATAGACTACATATGGATTGAGGTTAAACATATATAGAACACATGTGTAAACACATCTATATTTTCTCCCTTTATAGCTGTTTGAAGATCATTTTGAGTCCTTCCAACAACTAAATTGTTTGAGTGTCTCAACAATAAATCCGTTTATGAGAGTGGATATGATTATACAGCAAGGGAACGCCACATTTAGTTTTCAATAAGGCACTATATCTTTGAAGTTTAATAAAAGAAAGCATTTGTTTGTGCAAGAATTGTAGGTGGAGAAGGATTAATGTGCCAGAGTGTGTTCAAGGTTATCTCAGGTTAGAAGCTTAAGAGTTTATGACAGCTTGTATCATCTGTGTACCAGAACTAGCATCCTAAATGGGAAGCACAGATATAAAAAGGTACTACAAAGACAATAATTTATAAATTATTGTTATTAGTTGGATGTATTATTGTTTTGTTTTTTTCTTCTTCAGTGTGTGCACAGCATCACAGCATCCTACAGGGGACCAAAAATTATACACTTTGAAATGCAACCAAGGTAATTTTTTAAGAAAATGTATATATTATCTATCTTTATTGATGAAAACATGATTTTCAATCATTTTATCCTTTGTCTTCATTTTTGTGGTTTGATTTGTGGGCATAATATAAACTTTGTCCTCTTCTAACTAATATCTTATTGTATTGCCCAGGAGCCCCATCCCAAAGTCCTCTTTTTGTCCACAGTCAGGAACTGGGCTTCTGATATTCCTCATTAAATCATCTTTGGATCATTACTGTATTTAGTATTTTGTAAACATGAGATGTTCAACAAACATTAAAAGATAAATACTGTGTAATACTAAATGCATGTTTTCCAAATTAAAAAAAGTCTGTTTAACATAAAACCTATAGAGTTTCACTACACAGTAGCAAGACTTGTTAACTATAGGCATGCAAATAAATAAATATAAGTTATAAAAGTTACAATTATTATCTTATGCAGAAAAAAGTGTGGAATGAAAATAAAGCTGTCTTATGAAATATGACAATCAGCACTGCTTTAGAACAAAAGCCTCTGATTGGTCTGGGTTATCGTGTTTCTATGCGATTGGTTTGTTATTGTGATGTCTCCCTAGTGTTTTGGTCCATCTGAACAGAATTGGAAGAGGACCAAGAACCCCTAGTATTTGTTACCTCAGAGATTTTGCCACCTCACACTCCCTGCAAGGAAGGGCATCTGTTCCTCTTCTCCAAAGAGCGACTCGATCAGACAGGCAAAACAAACAATTATTCAGTACTATAACATTGTAACTGTCCTACTGTTTACCTATCATCAAGGTTTTTTTTTTTTTTTTTTTCATTCTTATTCCAAATAATCAGAGGTTCAGAAAGAGATTCCAAATGCTTTATACAGAACCCTCATATTTGCCTATAACCCTCATCCCCCCAAAAAATTGTGTAATTGTACAAAAGGCAATACCAAACTAAAAATGACTGAATATGAATCTATAGCTACCATTTTAAGCCATAGAAGATCTCAACTCGGCCAAACACACACACACTGAGTGTGTGCAGAGCCTTGAGCAGGTTCACAGTTTCATTGATGTTGCAGCTGCTTCTTGCTGATATCACACACACACACACACACACGCACACACACACACACACACACACACACACTGCTCTTCTGGGCCATTCTGCCTGCCTGTATAATTCAGTACTTTCAGCATTACAAATGACCATCTAGTTCTGCCTTTGTGAAGCAACTGAACATCTTTTGTCCCTATAGTATTCAATATGTGGTCATATTGTACTCTGGATCAATAATCAGACAGACAGAATGCAGAGAAAATAGCAACAGTTGCTTTGTTTTGCTCATGAAATAATGACTAGGATATAAAAACTGTACTTTCTTTTCTGAAAACAAGCCTTTTGTTTATTTGTTGATAATCTGCTTTAGTGAAACATGTGACGTACAACTGAACAGATAGTAAATAAATAAATTGTTTTTTTTTTTGAAGATTTAAAAACTGTTAGTAAATTAACAAGAAGTATTGGAGCATGTCATGGCAAAAGCCATGTATTTTAAGGTTATTCAGATTAAAATATGATAACGACATAATTGCAATAAGTCTTTGCACAGCCCACGCAATTATCAGATGACTGAGAGAGTATGTTCTAACTCAATAACAAGCGCTCCCTTCAGCTATGTTCAGTCAGTCAACACAGCCTGCCATGACAGAGAAATATGAGCTCCTTGATTAACAATCGCACATCTTAATCACAATGTAATGGATTTAGATTTCAACTATTAAACACTCCAAATAATAGTTCTGACAGCTTCCTTTGAATGTTTCCTCAAGTGCTGGTATGTAAAGATAAGCTTTCTTACCCAGAAATTCCTTTTTTTTTTTACCAAGTACACACTATGGGTGTGAACTAAGCAAATAGTTATGAAAACAGTACCCCATACCTTTGGTTTTGTAATTTAATTCCAACTATAAAGTTACAAATGGAATTGTTATTATTTTTATTGTTATTATTTTAAAGAAATATAAAAGTTTGTTTTACTCATAATGCAATGCATCACTAGGCCCATTACTGCCCATACAGTAAACAAAAATTGATTAAAATCAAATTTAAAAGAGACAATTTAGTTTTGCGAAAAATCCTGGAGAGTAGCCATTTATACCACATTACACTAGTCTGGACCTAAACCACCCCATAGGGACCAGTAGAACTGCATAAATTGCATTCGGTGTGCATGCAAATCTCTGCCGTTTTCGATTTATTTTTTATTCATTTATTCAATTTATGGTGCACGCACTTTAGCCAGGCTATTTTTGCTCTCAGGTACTGAAAATGTAAGTTCCCTTGGTGTAAAAGCTTTTAGACAGGTATTGTTTTCACATTCTGGATCAATATCATAGCTTTCAACTAGCTCGGTAAGTTAAAAGAAACTTTGGATGGATGGGCAAAGCCAGAGGAAACTATGCAGGAACATCACAGTGCAACAGAGGGAGGAAACTCAGCCACCAACATCCTGCGGGCTCATTACGCTGATGGTGGGTGGTAAGACCCTGGTGATGGAAGTCGAGAGAGTATGTAATTTAGTCAGACCAGATGAAAGGGCAACATAAAGAAAATGGAAACACCAAAAAGGCAAACACCACCATCTCACTCGCTCTAACCCTCTTTTTCACTTTGTTTATTTGTCATTACTGACATTTCTCATTCAGATGTTGCATTAACATCAAAAGGCAGCTTGGAATCTGTACTTTTGTTTCTGGTGAAGCATGAAAGGACACACACACAAATTTATGTAGCAGGAACACATAACTACTTGAACACACTATAGATGCTGTTCCATTGCCTGGTGATCACATCCTGAAGCTACACAGAGCTCCACTGATCCATTCTCCTGAGCTAAATGGAAGCTCTCAGAAGAGAAAGAACAGAGGAAATTTACAATTTCCCTTATTCAGGCAACAGAGCATAGAGCCAATATTACATTTATTTTAAATTCAGTCTTTTTTTTGTTGCTTTAATCTAAAATAATACAACTCTGAAACAACGTCTGCCTCTCAGGTTTTTACTTTTGTATGTAAAGCTGCTGGATAATAAGGAGGACAAAGTAAGTTAAGGAAAAATATCCCTTTTACCACTTTTACCATCTGCACCCTCGGACTAAAGGTGTCTGAAACCTTAGAAGCGTAATTTTACTTAGTCTGTCAGTTGCTAAACAAACTGTTTTGCTTATTTCTTAGTTTTGCTTATTTCTGCTAAAAATGGGGTTGGGGGGAATCATATTTATCATACATTTATAAATATAATTACTTTATAAATGACATATATGCATCTGTGTTATTTCAGGTCTCTTGATTTAAGTGCCATTAATAGCATAAAATGTAAAAAGCAAATAAAAATATAAGCAATTATTATTCATTAGCCCTATTCGGACTGGACTAGTTTTCTAAACTACGTTTGAGTTTCGATTCTTACCACCTGACGTCTGTGATTTTCATGTACCAATTCAGACGGGACTAACATCTCTGTGTTTATTACAGAGCTGGGAGGGTGCATCTGTGCATCTAATGGCAATCACAGAATGATTGCCATTAGTATTATTACACAACAAATACTAAATGGCTAGTATAACAAAACCATGTTAATGTGTGGTTCCTTTAGTTTAACTTGGTTTCCTTTTTTATTTTATTAAATGTAATTAAAACATTATGTAACTGAGTGCATAAATGAACGTGAGTAATCTTACCTGATGCTGATATTACAATAGCCGGTATTAACAGTTTACTTGATCTTGCTCTTGATTTTATAATTTTTTATTATTTTATTATTATAATTTCTTTGCCGGTAAGCAAATATATCAAACATCCGCGTGGTAAGAGCATCTACGGTAATTCACGTTGGCCAAAACACACAAGGAAACGCGTTGTGAAATAAAATATCATCGGCAAACACAGACATTTGCATTCGGACGGGATTAGTTTTCTCAGAGGATCACTGAGTTTGCTGAAAAATGGCAAGTAATTTGCTTTGGAATTATCACTCAGGTTGTGTGAGAAAAACACAGACGTGGCAGATTCGGACGGGATTAAAATCACTAAGTACGTCTGTGAAACGCAGATTTCTCTAACGACCCCCTGTAAAACTAGTCCCATCCAAATAGGGCTATTGACCAAGCTTGGTCTAGTTTCTATGACAAAAATAAATTAAGTAAACCAGTTACTTTTATATTTTAATTTCATCACTAATAACATGTTTAACAAAACATACCATTTACAATTCAAGAATTATGATAAGTATAGTTGAGGATATATAACA
This sequence comes from Carassius auratus, assembly GCF_003368295.1. Lineage (NCBI taxonomy): Eukaryota > Metazoa > Chordata > Actinopteri > Cypriniformes > Cyprinidae > Carassius > Carassius auratus. The sequence continues at coordinate 6,107,896 of NC_039268.1, forward strand.
CTGACTGAATAGCTACAACACATTCTTGTGATTTGGATTTGCTTGTTCAAAAGATATGTTTAAGTCCATGTTACTAACCAGCTATGGCGGCATGGTTTGTTTCTGAGAATTTAAAGAGGCAGTGATACTACCTTTATACAAAAGTGCAGTAAACAAAATATTGATTTTGAAAATATTTCCAAAGCCAAAGCAGAATATTGCAACACACGGTAGCGGTGTTTTTGAAAAAAAAAATATTTAGTGTTTTTGAACAAAGCGGTTAAGTGAATTATTCAGTGTATCATTAGACATTTGTTGCCTTATTAAATTAGTAAATGACATGAATTAATGACTCATTTGTGAAGACCATTTTTGACAACCTACTTAAAGGTGCCATCTGTAATGTTTGGCAAAAAAAATCAAGTCATACTCCACATTCCATACCAGATGGGGGCAGTATGCCTCAATAAAGTGAATTGGTCTACTCTAGAGTAACAAACGAGAAACGGCATAGTCTCTATGCTCCACCGCTACTTTCACAACAACACTACAGCCATAGCCGAAGCCTAACTGTGCGTTCACACCGCCGGCGTCTAGAGCGTCAAAAATCGTTCTTGCCGCTCTGCTCACGACGCTGCAGAAAGATTTGTGAGCGCTCAGACGCTCTAAAATAAGATCGAATGCTTATTTTGTATTTAAAGCGGCCGCAAAGCAAACAAGCTTGTTGATCTCGTGCAGACTAACCACAAGGAGTTATAACCTCATTAAATATTGTTGTGGACGAAATATTAGGATCCTTTACTTAAAATGAACAATCTCAGACACCTTGGTCCACGTAGCACTTTTAATTATTTGTTTTATGTCCCTGTAGGCAAACAGGGACACATCATAGATTAATACAAACGCTAAACAGCAATAATCAACCTGTCCTTTATTCTGCTTGAGAACTAATGTGCCAACTCTCAAGCATTCACCGTGAGACACACGCAATTGACTCTTTTCACACGCTTTCACGCCACACATCAATTTTTTCACGCACAGAAAAACCACGAAGCAAAGAGGACACGGAGACCAACAGACTAGACAGAGCAGGTTAGTTATGATACATAGGGCGGTGCAAAAAATCGAATGCGATTCCCTTTCGAAGGGAACTTCGACAATACGTCAACGACGCTATGGGGAACGCCTCAGGTGTGACAGGTGTCAGAAATCAAATATCAACTCACAGCAATCATGCTGACCGGCGACAGCCATGAATCATCAGATTGAATGATGAGCGTGCGACCTGGATATAAAAAGGGCGCCTTGAAACCATGACAATATCCTTTTCGTCTTCAGGGACTGTTTTGTCTGATTTAAACGTCTGCTTACAGCGAAGAAATGAAACGCACATCTAAGGAAGTCCTAAAAGTTTTGTGAAATGTGCTGACCCGTGCCCAAGATATTTGTCGCCGGGTGACACTCACGAGATGTGTGTGTACTGTTTGGGTGAAGAGCACGCACAGGATGCTCTTGAGGGAGCATCCTGTGCAAATTGTGAGCGTTTTCCTATGAAAACGCTCCGGTCTCGTCGGGCTCTCTTCTCGAGGGAAGAGAGTTCAGCGTCTGGTCCTCGCGGATCGGGTCCCGCTCGTGCCGAGGCAGAGCGGCGACGCGCTTCATGGGGCTCCCAGATGGAGCTCGCTGACAGTCTCGAGAGGGGCGTTAACCTCTCGGACGCGTCATCGGCTGACGAGAGTGAGCTGGAGGTGGATGACGGAGACTTTTCTCCTACTTATACTGCAGCGAGTGCTCTTCAGGCCGGGCAAGAGATGGCTGAGGAGGATGATTTAGATCCTCAACCTCGTCAGCCATCCTGCCCCGTGTACGCAGAGCTGGTGGAAGTTATGGAGCGCGCCACTGACAAACTTCAGTTGCCATGGCGGCGCGCTCAGGGAGAGATCGTTCGCGGTCGTTTGGATGATCGGTTTCTCCCTGAACATAGACCACCAGCTCAGCAGAGCCTTCCATTCCTTCCTGATCTCCATTCAGAGATCGAGAGGGCATGGAAGAAACCGTACTCTGCCCGTATTCATCGACATCAGCGGGGCAACTATGCTGATGTTGAGGGGATCGGTGAGTACGGTTATGTGTCGATGCCGCCCATTGAAGAGACGTTTGCGAACTATCTCGTTTCTGGGCGGGTGTCGACACTAAAAGCTCCGACTCTGCCATCCACGCCCCTTAAAGCCACGGCTCGCTTGAATGGCAGAGCGTACACGGCGGCAGGTCAGGCTGGTGCTGCCCTTCATACCATGGCAGTGCTCCAAGCCTACCAAGCTGACCTGCTGCAGGATCTTGACCAGGGGGCAGGGCTGTCCCCTGAGGCAGTCGCTGAGTTGCGCCGGACCACAGATTTGTCCCTCCGGGCCACTAAACAGACTGCTGCCGCGATCGGCCGATCGATGGCAGCGATGGTGGCCACAGAGAGGCATCTGTGGCTCAACTTGGCTGATATCGGGGAGAAAGAAAAATCCCTTCTCCTTGATTCACCAGTTTCGCCTGCTAAACTTTTTGGCACCTCTGTTGAGGCGGTGGTTGGAAAGTTTAGGGAGGCGAAGGCGCGCTCAGCTGCATTTAAGACCTGCATACCTCTGAGATCCGGGCCCCAGCCCAGGCAGGCGGGAGGACCTGGTCCGTCTTGGTCTGAGGACCGTAGGCAGGACCAGAGGTCTAGTGTCGCCTCTCGTGCCCCCCCTCCATGGAGGAGTAGGACACAGAGGAGGCGGGCCTCCCACAAAAAGAGGGACTTAAGAGAGGTCATTAAGCACAAGCGCTGCAACGCTCAGCGGAAATAGGGTTTGATCTCCCTGGAGGGCCTTTTCTACCAGCCCTCTCCCTCTTCTTGACTCCCCAGGCGTTTACGTTACACCAGCCCTGGGGATGGGCCTTATGGTGAGAACTATGTTCTGATGGCCCACCGTAGCAACTGGTTGATGTGAGCGCCTCTTTTAGGCATGTAAAAGTGGGGGACCCCAGATTCATTGAGAACTCTCTGGCGAGTCTTCACTCCGCACGCCGCAGGTGAACTTTTGGTTTGTAAAAATCTGTGTGTATTACTAACACTGATTGTATTTCTCTACAGACCCTGTTCCCTGTATAGACCTAGGGGGTCATTCTTAGAGGAGCAATTAAAGTATGGACTTTAGGGCCCTGAAGCCTCCCCCAGTTGGTGGCTAGAACGAATTAGGAAGAAGCTCAAAGAAGATATGGCTTCTGTGCTGAGTATGTGATGGCCTTCCTGTCATAACATTTTATATGCGTGGTGGGCCACCGCTCATTTCTGTTTAGCCTCAGGGCTATTAGCCACCCAGAGGGTAGAGTAGTTGGTCTTCCTAAAAAAAAAAAAAAAAAAAAAAACTTTTTTGCTTTAGGTTTAGACTGACGCTGGCGCTTCAGATAGATCTTCAGATAGATGTCCTGCCTATCGGTTTGTGACATTGGTATCCTGAGTACTCGCTCCCCTGAGCTCTGTTGGGTTTCAGTAGGTTGCGTGTTTTCACGGCCTCTCAATCAAGTAGGCTGTGGCTCCTCCGAGCCCTCAGGTAGATCTATGCTTGTAGGTCGGCCCTCATCCGGGCCGCCTCTGTAGCTGGCCTAAGCTATGCTAGGGATGTTGGAGGCGTGTTGCTAAGTATAGCTGCCACATTCATTATGTGTTAGGCTTCCTCCCCTTGATTTCAGCCTCCTCCCTTAAATGGGAGTTGTTGGCCAAGGCCCGCCCCTTTCTCTGCATTCAGGGGTGATAGAGTAATGCAAGGTGGTAGCTGAGGTAGGATCAGTCTGGCAGGGTTAGGCCATCTTTCGCTCTGCAAAGTGAGAGTTTGTCAGACCCTGCCGAACAGAGATGTTTTTGGGCCTCTAGAGCTGGCTCCACTCAGCCCGTTGAACTAATCGCTCGACCGATGGGTTGAAGTGGGTTGGCTTGCAATTTAGCCCCCCCGCTCCCCTAGGCTGGGCGCAGGACAAATCCCTGTCACCCTTTGGAGCCACTTGCAGGCCTGCTCCCTGTCTAACATTGCAGGGGCATATGGTTGTTACTCCCCCGCTAACTCAGGGTAGTTTTGAGTAGTCCATTCTCAGCTCTGTATGTATCTACCTCACACCACGATGGCTCCGGTTGAGCAGGGAGTTCTAAACTACATTTCATTCCGGTTTTTGAACTCCGCTCCCTTTGAAGCCAGAGCATTGCCATGGGCTGACGCCTATGCATTTAGTAGGTAGGCCCCTAATGGGGCCTCCACTAGGCAGAATGGCGTATGTTGTACTCCCCTGCTATAAGGGTATTGCTATTTGCTGAGTACACTGCCTCTGGCAATGTGATTAGGTACCAGGATGCTGTAGCAACAGATTTCTGCTGCGAAGGCTGCACAGTTGGGTAGTAGGCCCCAGCAGGCCTCCTTGACGGAATAGCCCCCAATAGGGCTCCTAGGCCAGCTCACCTTCGGTGGTTGGCCCTGGTAGTTCGGGCAGAAGGCTCACTGCTGATTAGTAGGCCTTAACAGGCCTCCTCTGAGGTGGGTCGCAACATTGTGGAACATACACTTGGACAAAACTATAGGAACAGTTTTTAATAGTATGGTTCCAGCAGTGTTCGGTAAAGTAGCAGAATAGACTCGCTATCAGCTAGCAGGCTCGACCAGGCCTCCCTGTTAGGCGAGTCCCCAGCAGCAGTTACATCCAGCTGATTAGACTGTTTCAGGTAGTAGGCCTCTTCAGGCCTCCCTGAAGGTGGGCTCCCACATTTTGTGGTGGTCAGGTAGTAGGCTTTACTAGGCCTCCCTGAGGGTTTAATCCCACATACTGTGGTTACTAGGTGGCAGGCCCCACAGGCCTCCCTGGAGTTGAATTCCCGCTTCTTTGAACTGTAAGGTAGTAGGCCTCATAAGGCCTCCCTGAAGGCAAAGCCCCAAAGACAGTCAACTGGACTGCCAGTCTGGCTCACTATCAGCTATGGTTTTCAGGTAGTAGGCCTCTCCAGGCCTCCCTGAAGTTGAGCTTCCACATACTGTGGTTGTCAGGTAGTAGGCCTCACCAGGCCTCCCTGGAGTTGAGTTCCAAATGACTTTCAGTTTCCACTTAAGGTGGTTATCTGGTAACAGGTAGTAGGCCTCTCTAGGCCTCTCTGTAGGTGAACTCCCACATATTGTGGTTATCAGATAGCAGGCTTCACCAGGCCTCTCTGAAGGTGAGCTCCCACATACTGTGAGCTCCCACATACTGTGGTTGTCAGGTAGTAGGCTTCTCCAGGTCTCCCTGGGAGTAGTTTCACGGTGATGCTGGGTTTCGTAAGCTAGTGGCCACTTACTTTCAGTTTAGCAGTCCTTATCAGGCAGCTACCGGAGGTGAGTTTGCACCCTGGCTCGGCTCAAGTTTTTATTCTCTGCTACGGGTTCCCTCCTGGAACCTTTTTATCCTGCTACAGCCTGGTTGCCTACCAGGTAGATCTTATGCTCCCCTCACTGAGGGTCAATGTGAGTATGTGGTCTCCTGAGTCTGGTCAGTCGGTCGTAGGCCTCTCATGAGGCCTCCCAGTTAGATCAGTCCTTAGGCCCTCACAGGCCTCCTCAGTGTTTTTTGAAACACAAACACTGGGTAGATCCGTGGATCGAGTAGAGAAACTCCCCTCGCTGGCAAGGGTTGTAAAGCACTATGCTGAGTCATACTCTCCAGGATATCCCGTCTCTGAGATCCGGGCCGAGTGGTTCACTGCCTGCTTCGCAGTTCCTCGGGCTGGATGCCTTCCTAAAGGCAAGTGTCCAGAGGCTCTGTCTTCGGACAGACAGGAAGTGGACAGTCTGTAGTGTCTTATGTAGTGACACCAGGTCAGGCCTGCCTGGTGGCATTTCAGGTGGCACATTCCCCTGAATAGTGACTGGCTGGGGTTCCCTCGGGTTCCCTAGCCACATTCCCTAGAAGGGACCCCTTCTAAGAAGTTGAAGTTGTGGTCCTAGGCCCTTGAGCAGGCCCAGGTAGACCTTTCACTAAACTATGTTTATGGAGGTTTTCTGTGGTATCATATAGCTTGGGCTATGACCGTAGGGAGTGCTGTCACTGACAGCCCTGTGTGACCTGAGGGTGAGTGGTTCTAGCGTTCATTGAATTGCTGGTTCTGACAGTTGTCACTGCCATTGGGCATGCACTCCCTTTAGCATGGTGGCGTGGGTATTTCGTTCCCCATAGCGTCGTTGACGTATTGTCGAAGTTCCCTTCGAAAGGGAACGTCTCAGGTTACAAATGTAACCTTGGTTCCCTGAGAACAGGGAACGAGACAATACGTCTCCCAGCCATGCCTCAGGGTCGGCCTGCCAAACAGTCCCTTCAGACGAAAGGATATTGTCATGGTTTCAAGGCGCCCTTTTTATATCCAGGTCGCACGCTCATCATTCAAGCTGATGATTCACGGCTGTCGCCGGTCAGCATGATTGCTGTGAGTTGATATTTGATTTCAGACACCTGTCACACCTGAGGCGTTCCCCATAGCGTCGTTGACGTATTGTCTCGTTCCCTGTTCTCAGGGAACCAAGGTTACATTTGTAACCTGAGACGTTTTCATGCACCTCTCATCAGTAAAGACGCTCCTGTAATTAGAAGTATATTTCCAGCATGTGCGTTCAGATCAGGGTTGCCAGGTTTTCACAACAAATCCTGTCCAGTTGCTTCTTAAAACTAGTCCAAAACAGCGTTTCCGTGAGGTTCCCCGATAAAAATTGCTTCCCAGGGTTAAAATATACATTTTTGGGAAGGGTTTCCCTGGTAAAATTAGCATTTTAGGGGCTAAATATCACGTTATTGGTATTGGGATTGCTTCAAACCGCGGACATGAAAAACAACCGCAGACTTGGCAACACTGGTTCAGGTGGAGCGGCAGTTACTGCACAGAGCCTTAGTCTACCGACAACTAACACAAAATCGACAAAGAATCGCCTGCGATTTTAACATCGATGTTGTGTAGATTGTCAGTGAATTACGGCTCTATGTAGTAAATGCCAACCAGTGTTGCCAAGTCTGTGGTGTTTTTTTTTCATGTCCGCTGGTCACAGCGACCCCAATACAAATAACGTGATATTTAGCCCCTACAATGCGAATTATACCAAGGCAACCCTGCTAAAAAACCTATATTTTAACCCCGGGAAGCAATGTTTTATCGGGGAACCTTCTGGAAGCGAGATTGGGCTAGTTTTGAGAAGCAACTGGGCAGGATTTGTTGTGAAAACCTGGCAATCCTGATCTGAACACACATCCTGGAGATATACTCCTAATTACAGGAGTATATCTCCTGATGATGTCTATCTCCTCGTCTTTACTGATGATGAGATGTACATGAGTAAAGACATGCACAGCCCTATATAATAAAATGGGTAGCGTTAAGTTATAGCTAGCTAATTATCAAAAGCAGCTACGGTTAGCCATCGCTAACATTAACACGTTTATCGAACAGCCTTCGATACATTTCTATGTTATAACTTCCCGAAAACAAATACACAAACATATAAAACAAACTTCTAGTGAAATACTAACAGCATCTAACTTGCAAGTTCGGAGTCGAACCTCATTTCTTTCAGGTCCATCAGTTGTCTCCAGCGATTAAAAGCAGTGCCGATGTTGACTCAGGTTCAGCTACGCCCTGCGAGTTATTCGTGTATTGCAGGTTGGCTGGTGGTTATGTTGCCCGCATACCGCCTCCCACGGCCGAAACTGGTATTACAACACCTGTCGGGCCGGGGCTAGTAATGCTAATGCTAATGAAGGTTGATATCTCTGCAGCACTATAACTTGACATTTTTTTTATGACATCATCGCCCTTATTTCTTCTCATTCTTTTGATGCGTGTAGGTCATGTTATGGATATTTTTACCTCAATTTTTGCATATGGCACCTTTAAAGACTGACTGGAATCATTGAAGAAATCTTCACAACTAATGCACAGACTGCTCTATGCTGTACTCAGAGTTAGTTATATCAAAGTTGCCATTCCAATTTATCACGAAGGACTGGTAAAATTTTTATTATTTTCTGCAGGCAGGAGACTCCTAAAGTGTCATTTCAAAGGCTAATGTATTGATTGACTTTCAAAAGGAATTATAGATAACCCCAAGGATGAAATCTCCCCTCAAAAAACAAAAGGGAGAGGGGAAAAAAAGGGAATGGCCGGAAAGATAGACTGAGAAGCAGGGTCTGTTTTGTTCTGTTTTTTAAAAAAGATGTTAGCAGTTTTCTACAGCCACACATGAATAATAAACACTCATCAAAATGTAAACTGTTACATCAGATGATGGAAAATTTTGACTGTTGGTTGACCCTCTTCCACATTGTTAAAGTATGAAATAATTAACACTTTACCTTGAAAAGGGAAGGCTGGAAAGTTAACACAAAGATTTCAGTCAGTGCATAATTCTGTACTGACTTGTCCCTAGATGATGTTAGTCTTCTCAGCTAGATTCTGTTTAATCTGGCTGGGGTATGAATTAACTGCCAAAATCTTCAATGGAAATGGAAGGAGGATATAAAATATGGTATGGTTAAAAAAAATAATAAATAAAGCCTGGCTATACATACAACAACAAAAATATAAACACAGTAACAACAAAAATCACAGTATAGTATGTGCACAAAACTAAAAATAAATAAATAAATCACAATATATCATCAGAAAGATCAAAATCTGGGGTTGTGTCTCAATGTTAAGCAGAAAGTTTGAACCATTCAGACACGTTGGCTTCTCAAAAATGTCCCATTTACCACAGCAGCTTTGAACTTTTAGAAGTGGGCCATTTATGACATCCTGTTATATGATCTTAAATGTTTCAATAAATGCATGAAAAGCTTAGCACACTTTATCACACATGCTGTGGTCTGGGCTTAAAAATTGAGACCAGCTTGTGAAAAAGTTAGCTCCAAACTCGGAGTGTCTCAAGTGACTGAAATATATATATATAACACATAAATTCAAGCTTTACAGATGAGGTTGTATGCTTAGGATAATTTGCAGTTCCCTTTTTTCTCCACACTTTTGCTTTTTAATCATTTAAATAAAGGTTAATCATTGTCTCATCGGTCCATCAACTTTAATGCATCAACTCTGTCCATCAAAAATGAATAGAGGTCAATATCCCTCATTAATTTACATTTTTAATTTAAATTCACATATATTAATTTAGCAGGAACTAGAGCAATACAAAAAAAATCCACTCAGAAATTTTGTCATTTTCTTAAAGTTATCTCCTAACAGTTTCCTTCTGTAATTTCATTCTACCAACATAGCCAGACAGGTATAAACAGAATTGTATGAACTTTTTTTATGTTGTGAAAGTTATTAACTTCATAGGCTACATATTAATAGTAAACTTTTCACATCTGTTCCAGTGTGATCATAATGGAACGTGACCTTGTGAGTCAGACCGCAGTGTTTGGACATACTTTATGTCAGTTATTAGCTTATGAAGATTCCTTGTGAAATTTAATGTTAATTTGTTCTGTCTGGTTACAGTCTGTATTTGTAATCAGTCTTTACAGGGTCATGCACTATGTCATATTATCAGTAATAGATATGCATATGCATAGATATTTGTATCTCTAAAATCAGTGACCTGAATTTACTATAGTTTCATGTATTTAACACAAATGTCCTTAAACACACACACACACACACACACACACACACACATACACACACACACGCGCATATTGTGAGTTGTACAAATTTATTATAAATCTATAAATTATTAAATATAATAAAATTAGGGTGACCATATGCGCCGTTCATACGGGACACGTCCCAGACATAATTTTAATAATGCCTTAAACATCCAGAGCAGCTTGACCAATAACATGCAGGTATTGTACATAGTCGACCAGTCGAGGGGCTGCATGTTAGAAGGTGAGATCTAGAAGGAACAATCAAAGCTATTCAAACATGCGTACGTGTTTGTTCGTTCGATTGACTTGAAGCGTCGCTGCGCACAAATCCAAAAAAAACTAAAGTGCGCCACAATCCTTCAAGTCAAACGAACGAACATACACGTAAAAGCGATTCAAAAGCATAAGGAGCCGTCTGCTCTGCTCTTTATAGCTCTCATGATTCACAACAATCAATCTGCACCGTACAAATAGCCAAAACCTGGATATTTTAGGCAATATTAAAATCCTGGCTGGGACGTGTCCCGTATGAACGGCGCATATGGTCACCCTAAATAAAATATAATTTATACAATCACAATAGAATATAGATGGCATATCAAATGTTTAAAGTGAGACATTTTGAAATGTCATGCCTAATATTGGCTCACTTTGGATTTCATGAGAGCTATGTAAGGAACAGCTGGTTTAATGTAAGGAACAGCTGGAAGACCAATCTGCAAATTATTGGGTCAAATGGCAACATGATTGGGCATAAAAAAAAGAGTCTCTCAGAGTGGCAGTGTTTCTCAGAAGTCAAGATGGGCAGAGGATCACCAATTCCCCCAATGCTGAGGTGAAAAAAATATTGGAACAATATCAGAAAGGAGTTTCTCAGAGAGTCTGAAGTTATCATCATCTACAGTGCACAATATCATCCAAAGATTCAGAGAGTCTGGAACAATCTCTGTGCGTAAGGGTCAAGGCCGGATGCCTGTGATATTCGGACCCTTAGACGTCACCACATACAGGATAGCTACTGTAATGGAAATCACAACATAGGCTTGGGAATACTTGAAGTAAACATTGTCGGTGAACACAATCCAGGTGCCATTCGTCGTTGCCGGCTAAAACTCTATAGGTCAAAAAAAGAAGAGATATCTAAACATGATCCAGAAGTGCAGGCATTTTCTCTGGGCCAAGGCTCATTTAAAATGGACTGTGGCAACGTGGAAAACTGTTCTGTGGTCAGACAAATCAAAACGTGAAGTTCTTTTTGGAAAACTGGGATGCCATGTCATCAGGACTAAAGAGGACAAGGACAACCCAAGATGTTATCAGCGCCCAGTTCAGAAGCCTGCATCTCTGATTATATGAGGTTGCAAGAGTGCGTGTGGCATGGGCAGCTTACACATCTGGAAAGGCACCATCAATTCTGAAAGGTATATCCAAGTTCTATAACAACATATGCTCCCATCCAGACATTGTGTCTTTTAGGGAACACCTTGCATTTTCCAACATGACAATGCCAGACCACATACTGCATCAATTACAACATCATGGTTGCGTAGAAGAAGGATCCGTTTACTGAAATGTCCAGCCTGCAGTCCAGATCTTTCATTCATAGAAAACATTTGGTGCATCATAAAGAGGAAGATGCGACAAAGAAGACCTAAGACAGTTGAGCAACTAGAAGCCTGTATTAGACAAGAATGGGACAACGTTCCTATTCCTAAACTTGAGCAACTTGTCTCCTCAGTCCCCAGATGTTTGCAGACTGTTATAAAAAAAAGAGGGGATGCCACACAGTGGTAAACATGGCCTTGTCCCAACTTTTTTGTGTGTTGATGCCATAAAATTTAAAATCAACTTATTTTTCCTTTAAAATGATAAATGTTATCAGTTTAAACATTTGATATGTCATCTATGTTGTATTCTGAATAAAATATTGAAATTTGAAAATTCCACATCATTGCATTCTGTTTTTATCCACAATTTGTACAGTGTCCCAACTTCTTTGAATTGGGTTAGTATATAAACAGTATATATATATTATGCTCATTACAAGTAAACCCCAATTTGATCTTGTCTGTTGAGGTGTTTTTTGGTTTTGTTTTTTGCCTTGTTTTGCTTTGTTTATTGTTTTTAAGCATGTGGACATTTCATGCAACTTTATGGTGGCACTGGCTTCATTTGTCTAGCTTCTTTCAGGTGAGACAGGAATTTACACCAAAATTCCATCAAGTTTTTCTGAATGCATGGCCTTGGATGTTAACAAATCAGTATTTCATCCTCCCTTTTAAGACTTACAATACAATACTTGTGTCTTACTAATTTTGGGGTGCATATTCCAAAAGTGCCATGTTTATCTTGTAGCATGCCACGTTTTCTCACAAAATATGATGTGGATTGCATGGCATTTTTGCTTTCAAAAACCATTTGTGAGTTGAAGAAGATTATCCCTGTATTATCCCTTATTCACCAGAAAAATGGCAGCAAAGACATGATTTCTATCATCCTCTGAGAGAGGTTACAACTATTGTTTCAATTTCTTAGCTGATTTTTACATGTACAAATCATTCTGAATACATTATTTTATGAATAATCCTCATTTCAAGGTTAGAATTATGGCCAGTGACAGAAGAAAATGTAAACATGAAATAGATGTGTAATGCTACATTTGTTTAAGTGTTTAATGGAAAGTTTTTATTGACATCATCAAATTAGGCAAGGCAAGGCAAGGCAAGTTTATTTATATTGCACATTTCGTACACAATGGTAATTCAAAGTGCTTTACATAAAAGAAAGTAAAATAATCATGAAGAAAAATAATAACAAAAATAAAACAAGCAATTTTAAAACTTTTAAAATGATTAAAACATTTAAAAACAGTTAGAAAATGATTTTACATAAAAAAATAAAATAAAATAAAACATTGAAAATATAGTGCAATCAGTTCAGACATTGCACAGTGCTCATTCAATAAATGCACAGCTAAAAAGATGCGTTTTGAGTCTAGATTTAAATGTGACTATTGTTTTAGCACATCTGATCTCTTCTGGAAGCTGATTCCAACTGCGGGCGGCATAATAACTAAAGGCAGACTCCCCTTGTTTTGTGTGAACCCTTGGTATTTCTAACAGACTTGATCCTAGTGATCTGAGTGCTCTGTTATGTTTAAATTCAGTGAACATATATGCAATATATTTTGGTCCTAGGTCATTTAGTGACTTATATACGAGTAAAAGTACTTTAAAATCAATCCTAAATGTAACTGGAAGCCAGTGTAAGGACCTGAGGACTGGTGTGATATGCTCAGATTTTCTGGTTCTAGTCAGAATCCTGGCATCTCTGTGGGCAGGGCTCAGCAGGGATAGTGTCCATGAGCAGTGATTGTTTTGGCTGCAAGGTGTTATCAGTGTCCTTGTGGGATATGTCAACCACATGATGACTCGGACCCTGTGTGTGTGTGCTGAATGGATTGACACACTCTGCTGAAGGATGACGAAGGGAGAAGTAGATATTGTCCTTAAAGACTCTTGCACCAAGTTTGTTTGGGTGGAGGCCATCCGGTTTAAACAATTGTCTATGGCCCCAGAAAAGATTGAAGTTGTCGATGAAATGTACTCCTTTTATATTACAAGATCTTTGTAGCCATGTGTTGAGCTACAAAGAAACTTATTTGTTCCCCTTGCTGGGAGTGGCTCACTGATGATTGACTGAACTTTGAGTCTTTGAAGTGTTTCAAAGAGTTCAATGAAGTCCTTCTTAAGGAGTTCTGACTGCTCTTTCCAAATATCATTCTTCCCCACATGGATGATGATTTGCTTGAGAAGGCAGCATGTTGTTGTAGTCCTGCTACGGATGTTTCTGATAACAGAGTCACTCACTATTAGAGTCCTTGGCTCGGCTTCGCTCTGAGCTGAATGCCGCTGTCTGCTCGTCCTTGAGCGCCTGTTAGTAGCGGTGTTAGCTGCTGGCTGATCAGATCCATGTTTAAATACATTTGAGGATTCCTCACCCACATTTATTAATGCTTCAAATCTGTTCTCCAGATGTATAGGGGGTGGTAGAATGCCAGTATTCACAAGCCTTGTCATAATCGAATCTGGGGTAAAGGAAGCTATGGCAGCAAAACGAGAAACTCGTGACAATCTGATATCTCGTGTTCCTTTGGGTCTCGCTCCCTGTTTGTGCCAACAATTAGTGTGGCAATCAGTTTCGGCTTGTTCCTCTACACTTGGTATAAACTGTTGAGATTCAGAAGATTCATGGGACTCACCGTCTGTATGCTGAGAGGGTCCATGACGATGGTCTGCTAAGTGTTCCGTCTGTTTTGGAAGTCCAGAAAGTAACTTTGTTTCAAGAATCACAATCCTTTGTAGAAGTTTGCAGCAGTTCATGCAACAAGTAGATCCAACAGGAGGCATTTTCTCTCTCTTCTGTTTGAATGTAGGCAGTTGTTTTCCCGTCTCCAGAATGTAAGCTGTTCGCAGTGGGAGACAAAGTCTTCTTTTTGTAGTATTATTCCAGTCCCAATGTTTTTAGTTTTAGCGTTTGTGCCAAAAATCTGTTGTTTGAGCACTGTGCTGATAAAAATCTTAGAAAAATCAGAGAAAAGTACAGAAATAAGAAGCAAAGCGCAGAGCAGTAAGCTAGAACGTCCGAACGGTAGCAAAGCCGGAAGCACTCATTAAATTAGGTAATATTAGGTCTTTTTAGCAAATCAGCAGACCTTTTTTTATAAAGATCCATGGCCGTTATATTTATATTAGGTTAGCTACATATTATAATCTGCCTTAAGCATTGTATCCCCCCTACTATGTGACAGTGAAAACAGAACTGATTCCCACCTGTTGAGAACCACTGGTGTATTGCATGTTTGCTGTATCATTATTGAGAAACTTTTAGAAAAAGCCATGAATCTACTTACTTCCTCTTCCATGCGTTCTGACTGATGCCCCCTGGTGAGTGCTACATCCTCCTAATCGCCTATGGTCATTCATTCTTTACACATGCACACACATGCACACACACACACACACACACACACACACACACACACACACACGCACACACACACATTTTTTCCCTTTGTGCTCTACTTGATCACACATTAATCTAGCTTCGAATAGGAGCCCAATTTCCTCTCTAAATGTCAGATCATATTCACACTGGCCCTTATTCAGCATCCTAGCATATCTGATTTCCAAGTAACCATTGAGGTAAATGTCGGTGCATAATAAAGCCTCCCCTCGGAAACAGAATTGTAATCTGCAGTGCCTGAACTCTATTGTAGTTCCCGAGTGCATTAGCTCAGCAGTGAAGGTAATCAGTTGAGCAATCAAAGGCTTTGATTGACAGAGTGAAAGGTGGGGAAGTCAAGCCATGTTAAACGTGGTGCCAAAATCAGTGTCGACACTGGAGGCAAGAGCAGAGAAAGCCTGAATGTGTGTACATGGACACTCAGATTAGACACACAGATCTGCTCATAGATACTGCTATGAACTACAAGGGAACACATGGGACAAAGGAGTCCATTCAGCTGTACGTAATAATCGAGAGAGCTGGTTGAGAGAAACTCCAGCTGTTGACCTCTGATCCTAGGCTCAGAATGGAATGTAATCGTGCTTCCACCTCAATGTCTGGACAGCAATATTTAAAGAAATAGTACCGTACCTCATCGTTTACTCACACTCATGTTGTTCCAAACTCAGTGACTGACTTCCTTCTGTGAAATATAAAATATAGTTTGAAGAATGTCCCAGTTGCCTTTACATTTAAATTTAATGGTGACAACTATCAAGGTAATAAATAAATAATTAAATAAATGAAAAATCATGAAAATGACCATTAAATTATTCTTAAAGTAGATTATATATACTACTGTTAAAAAATGTGGGGTAATACATATCTTTTTATTTATTTATTTTTTGTTGTTTTGGAAATCTCTCAAGCTCACCAAAGCTATTTGATCAAAGATACAGTAAAACAGCAA
Organism: Carassius auratus; assembly: GCF_003368295.1. Lineage (NCBI taxonomy): Eukaryota > Metazoa > Chordata > Actinopteri > Cypriniformes > Cyprinidae > Carassius > Carassius auratus. The sequence goes on from NC_039268.1 coordinate 6,123,530, forward strand.
TATTATAAACAATATTATTTTCTACTTTACTGTATTTTAACTCAACAGCCACTTTATTAGGTACACCTGTTCAATTGCTTGGTGACACAAATTGCTAGTCAGCCAATCACATGGCAGCAACTCAATGCATTTAGGCATCTAGATGTGGTGACAACTTGGTGAGGTTCAAACCAAACATCAGAATGGGGAATTGTTGTTTGTGCCAGACAGGCTAGTCTGAGTTTTTAAAAAAAACTGCTGATCTGCTGGGATTTTCATGCTAAACCATTTCTAGGATTTACAGAGAATGGTCCAAAAAAGATAAAATATCCAGTGAGCAGCATTTGTGTGGACAAAATGCCTTGTTGATGTCAGAGGTCAGAGGAGAATGTTCAGACTGGTTAGAGATGATAGAAAGGCAACAGTAACTCAAATAACCACTCAATCACAATCAAGGTATGCATAATACCATCTCTGAATGCACAACACTTCGAACCCTGAAACAGATGGGCTACATCAGAAGAAGACCACACCGGGTGCTGCTACTGTCATGTAAGAACAGGAAACAGAGGCTACAATTCACACAGGCTCACCAAAATTTGACAATAGAAGATTGGAAAACATTGCCTGCTCTGCGGAATCTCGATTTATGCTGCAACATTCGGATGGTAGGGTCAGAATTTGGCGTAAAGAACATGAAAGCATGGATTCAATCTGCCTTGTCTCAACGGTTTAAGCTGCTGGTGGGGGTGTAATGGTGTGGGGGATGTTTTCTTGGCACACTTTGAGCCCCTTAGAACCAACTGAGCATTGTTTAAACTCCACAACCTACCTGAGTATTGTTGTTGACCATGTCCATCCCTTTATGACAACAGCGTACCCATCTTCTGATGGTTACTTCCAGCAGGATAATGCACCATGCCACAAAGTTCAAATCATCTCAGACTGCTTTCTTGATCATGACAATGAGTTCACTTTACTTAAATGGCCTCTACATTCACCAGATCTCAATCCAATAGAGCACCTTTGAAATGTGGTGGAACAGGAGATTCGCATCATGGATGTGCAGCTGACAAACCTGCTGCAACTGCTTGATGCTATCATGTCAAAATGGATCAAAATCTCTGAGGAATGTTTTCAACATCTTGTTGAATCTATGCCACGAAGAATTAAGGCAGTTCTGAAAGCAAAAGTGGGCCCAACACGGTACTAGCAAGGTGTACCTAATAAAGTGGCCAGTGAGTGTATATATACTATGCTGTCTCTATACAGTATTGTTCAAAATAATAGCAGTACAATGTGACTAACCAGAATAATCAAGGTTTTTCGTATATTTTTTTATTGCTACGTGGCAAACAAGTTACCAGTAGGTTCAGTAGATTCTCAGAAAACAAATGAGACGCAGCATTCATGATATGCACGCTCTTAAGGCTGTGCAATTGGGCAATTAGTTGAATTAGTTGAAAGGGGTGTGTTCAAAAAAATAGCAGTGTGGCATTCAATCACTGAGGTCATCAATTTTGTGAAGAAACAGGTGTGAATCAGGTGGCCCCTATTTAAGGATGAAGCCAACACTTGTTGAACATGCATTTGCAAGCTGAGGAAAATGGGTCGTTCAAGACATTGTTCAGAAGAACAGCGTACTTTGATTAAAAAGTTGATTAGAGAGGGGAAAACCTATAAAGAGGTGCAAAAAATGATAGGCTGTTCAGCTAAAATGATCTCCAATGCCTTAAAATGGAGAGCAAAACCAGAGAGACGTGGAAGAAAACGGAAGACAACCATCAAAATGGATAGAAGAATAACCAGAATGGCAAAGGCTCAGCCAATGATCACACTCTAAAAAACGCTGGGTTGTTTTTTCAACCCAACTGCTGGGTTGAGGCCGTTGGATAGGACTTTGGGATGTTTTAACCCAAGTTTGGGTTGAAAATAACTTTCTTTTTTAACCCAGCGGGGGTGGGTTGAGGACGCGGACGTGAAGGAGAGCACGCACGTCACGTCAAAATCGTACGTCTCCAGTGCGAGCAGCCGCCATTTTCTCAGCGTGATAGAAGCGAGAAGCGAGTGAAAGATTATGGTAAGTAACGTTAAATATTCAAAATGTAAAGTTATCTTTTATTGTTTACCCGGTTGTTTGAAAGGCGGAAGGTTTTATGAAAGGCAGAAACAAAGGAGCTTAACGTTATATATATATATAAAAAACGGACGCGGTTTTCGCCTCGGACACGGAGGTCTTGCCTCATGTAACGTTACTGAACGGAGGATGTACTTTTAATATAACGTCTGTGAATGTATTTTGTCATATTCACATAAGATTTTACATTATCTGTTCTCTTTGAGGCGTTAACAGACGGTTATGGTCACGGTTACGCTCATGTGAATTTGTCTTTTTTTCGCGGTTAAACTGAATGTATGTTTGTCTCCTAAAGGAAACGGCATTGTGTAGTAAAGGCTAGCATAATTATTTTGAGCCTGTTGAAGTGTTAACTGTTAAAAGTATGTTTTACATGTAATATTTCAGACTTGTCAAGCTTGTGTCTTCATTGTCTTCGCGCTGAGAGTTAAAGACACAGAAACTGTTTGTGTGAGGAGTCACAGACCTGTGTGAGGATGAGGAGGAGGAGGTGTTCTTCTGAAGAGAGGGACAGACGGTTTAAGGAGAGTAAACTTCAGAATAACATCAAGTTATCTTTATTTTGACTAAAATTTGACTAAAATAATGTGTGTGTTTTTTTTAGATGTTGAAATCCAGAGACAAGATAACTTCATTCTTTTGAGACTGATGTAAGTTAAATTATTATTACTTTTTTTTTTAGAAAATTAATGTTTCTGTTGTGTCCTGCCTGTTAACTTCACATTTTGATGCAAAAACAGTGTGATTTTATATATGTATGTATGTATATGTTAATATTTTATTGAAGCCATTGATGTCCCTCTTTGCAGAACTCAAACTATCTGGAGTTAAGGACACAGAAGTCTGCTTGTGTGAGGAGGAGGTTTTCTCAGCTTCTTCTGAAGAGAGGGAAAGATCGTTTAAGGCAAGTAAACTTCATAATTTCATGTTATCAGTTGTTGTTGTGTTTTACTAAGAGTAAAATAATGTTTGTTTTTGTAGATGTTAAAAGCAAGAGACATGGGAGAGCATCATTCCTTTGAGATTTTATATAAGTTATTTTTAGAAAATAAATTTTTCTGTTGTCTCCTGCCAGTTTTCTTCACATTTTGATGCAACAACAGTGTGATTACGTGCTCATTTCATTAAAACCCATGATGTCTGTGTTTTTTATTGCAGAACTCAAACCAACTTTGGAGTTGTCTGATTTGGAGAGTCATTATTCTTGGTCTTCGCTCTTAGAGGTAAAGTTCACACAAAAAATAATTTACTTGCCCTCAAGTCATTCCAAACCTATAAGACTTTTGTCTGTCTTTACAACATAAATTAATATATTTTTAGTTTTCTCATAATATTTGTTAATCCATTTATAGTTTAGATAATCAGTATTTTCAAGCTTCATAAATATAGAGTTATTGTAGAAGTAAATTCTGATATTTATATATGAATACATCTTAAATTATATGATAGCAAACATGTATGTTCAAAATAAAATACTGGTCTCCCAGACCAGCAATGGAGGACACAAAAAGAGAATATTAAATATATTCATACGTTTTCCAAAAAATGTGCAGATTTTGTATGAGTCTGGAAAAACATGGGGAGAGTAAATTATAAACATTTTAATTATTTGGTGAACTAACGGTTTGAAGAGCAGCCCTCAATGTACGTGAATATTGTGAGGTATGTGAATGTCATGTCTGTTTTAATGTTTCAGTAAAGAAGCTTTCTGAAAGCGATATTTATTCAAACAATATCGCCTGCCCTCACACTAGTGCTGCCATTATAGACTTCTGGAGCACTGTGGTGGACTGAGACATTAAACAACCGCACAAAGTGTTGAAACTTTAAAACCGATTATTTACCTATCCTTACAGATGTGAATACACCTCTACCTGAAAATGGATAGTTTAATTAAATGTTTAATTTTTTCAAATGTGTTTCTCTTAGGCCACTGATGAAGAGCAGGCGGTGACTGGGATGAATCCTGGTCAGAGAGGAGAAACTTTCCCCTAAACAGCGGTGGTTTTAAAGGAGGACGCTGCCCTGGATGATGTAGATGATGTCACATGCTGTGCTGATGGGGTTTCTTCATGATTACATCAGTTATGCTAAAGAGATCATGAAAATTGACTGTGATGCATGATCTGTATTCATGGACTTTGAAACAAACTGTAAGTGTATAATTTGTAAAAAAAAAAAAAGTTAAATGCTTTTTCTGCGTTGTTTAGTAGAAGAGTTTACACTCTGTCATTCATACACCTGCTCACATTCTTTCACACACACACACACACACACATGCGTCTGTTAAATGTTAGAATATCAAAGTTAATGTTGTGATTTATTTGTGTACTGTCATGCCAGAATAGTTGGAAAAAAACCTAACTAATTGTAAATTTATTGTATGTGTTTTCGTATATTTTTATACAATATATACAATTGAACAAAGTCCAATTTGATCTTAAGTTATATTCGTCAAATGTTCAATGCTTTGTTTATGAACTCTGTAGCTGTTAATGCCATCCCTTTCTGCATTTCTTCTAACATGTTACTTTTTGACTTTTCTCTTGTTTTTAATAAATATTTTCCTTTTGGTAATTATTATTTGTGTGTAAAAGTGATATTTAAAATGAACAACATTTGTAGGTTTAATGCTTAGCTCAATTTGGGTTATTTTTAACGTAGAAATGCATTGTTTCCCCACATGGCTGCACTCTTCGAGTTTATTTTCTGCCAGCAGGAGGCGCTAAGAGCGGGAGGTAGGTTTCTCCGGTAACGGCTGCAGAGCGGTGCTGAGCTCACAAACGCTGCCTTATCAAGCACATGCGGAATGATATCGAACATTTTCTAAATACAGTAGTTTTCCTTCTGAAATACAGTGATAAAAAACACCTGCTCTGGTTTTTGAAACCCTGCAATATAGTCATTTTAAACCATAAAAAAGGCAACCCAGCAGGCTGGGTTAAATATGATAACCCAACTGGTTGGGTTAAAACAACCCAGCGCTGGGTTCGTCCCTTTTTGACCCAGCGCTGGGTTGTCAAAATAACCCAAATTGGGTTGTTTTCAACCCAGCAGTTTTTAGAGTGCACCTCCAGGATGATCAAAGACAGTCTGGAGTTACCTGTAAGTACTGTGACAGTTAGAAGACGTCTGTGTGAAGCTTATCTATTTTCAAGAATCCCCCGCAAAGTCCCTCTGTTAAAAAAAAGGCATGTGCAGAAGAGGTTACAATTTGCCAAAGAACACATCAACTGGCCTAAAGAGAAATGGAGGAACATTTTGTGGACTGATGAGAGTAAAATTGTTCTTTTTGGGTCCAAGGGCCACAGGCAGTTTGTGAGACGACCCCCAAACTCTGAATTCAAGCCACAGTACACAGTGAAGACAGTGAAGCATGGAGGTGCAAGCATCATGATATGGGCATGTTTCTCCTACTATGGTGTTGGGCCTATTTATCGCATACCAGGGATCATGGATCAGTTTGCATATGTTAAAATACTTGAAGAGGTCATGTTGCCCTATGCTGAAGAGGACATGCCCTTGAAATGGTTGTTTCAACAAGACAATGACCCAAAACACACTAGTAAACGGGCAAAGTCTTGGTTCCAAACCAACAAAATTAATGTTATGGAGTGGCCAGCCCAATCTCCAGACCTTAATCTAATTGAGAACTTGTGGGGTGATATCAAAAATGCTGTTTCTGAAGCAAAACCAAGAAATGTGAATGAATTGTGGAATGTTGTTAAAGAATCATGGAGTGGAATAACAGCTGAGAGGTGCCACAAGTTGGTTGACTCCATGCCACACAGATGTCAAGCAGTTTTAAAAAACTGTGGTCATACAACTAAATATTAGTTTAGTGATTCACAGGATTGCTAAATCCCAGAAGAAAAAAAAAATGTTTGTACAAAATAGTTTTGAGTTTGTACAGTCAAAGGTGGACACTGCTATTTTTTTGAACACACCCCTTTCAACTAATTGCCCAATTGCACAGCCTTAAGAGCGTGCATATCATGAATGCTGGGTCTTGTTTGTTTTCTGACAATCTACTGAACCTACTGGTAACTTGTTTGCCACATAGCAATAAAAAATATACTAAAAACCTTGATTATTCTGGTTAGTCACATTGTACTGCTATTATTTTGAACAATACTGTATATAAATTTCAGTCGTATTTGTAAAATGTGTCATGCATATTTCCTTGATGACATATGTGGTTCTTATGTATCTGATTTCAGTACATTATAATTAAATATGCACACAATGAAGACTTCTCACATCTGACAGAAAAGAGCAGCATGAACCTGCCTAACACTCTGTTTTTGTCTTGATTTGAAACAACATAAAGTAGAATATGTTATTCCAAATAAGGTTGAATACATGATGGGTGAACTATTCTTCTACATTTAAATAACAGCTGTTTCTAAAGATTGTGAGATCTCGAGAGAAGCAAAAAACGCATAGCTGAAAGTTTAGCTTAAATTGGGATTCTGTAGACTAACAGATTGGATGTGTGTGGTTTCCTGACGACATGAACAGGTTTACATCATTTGTATTTGAATTTACCAATAACGATTCATAGTCTCCAAACTATATGAAATTAGTTAGGGAGATGTGTTTTCCCATAAATATCTAATTTTGTGTAAATGTCAGCTGTTTTTGCCACTAGCATGATCTGATCTTTTCATGTGGCTGCTGTTGAAACCTAGGCTACTCACAGTTCCATCGTACTGTTGTTTAATTACCCTATTGCGCCATGCTGTCATACAGCACTCAAGATTACTTTGGTTTGCATAGAGGCAGTGAAGAAGATCAATAAAAAAAATGTTTACTGTGTATGTGTGTATAAAGAAGAATTATCTATGCATAGGCTGCTTAAAACTTAAAAAATATATATTTTTAAACATAGGTCACTGGTGATCCATTAAAATAATAAGAAATTAATAAAAAAAATGAATAAAAATAAATAGAAAATGCTATTACAAATTCCAAAATAAGGTGCTAAAATATATGCACTTTAGGTGTGATAAAAAGCCATGACAATGGTGTTCTTTTGTAAACAGAAGAAGACAAGATATAATAAGTTCCTGCAGGAAAAAAAATTTGCTCAGACTGTGTCTGAATGCTGCAGCATCTGATGCAACAGCATATTTTGGCCAATATGTTCAAGTGCAGATCAGTAAACTAACATTTGAAGCAAGAAAACAAATTAAGAACTTGATTTTATTCTGTTGATCCTATTGAAAAATTGTTTATACAGTAAGGAACGAAACAAGTCTTTATGAGTGATTAATGGAATCCTTCACTGTGATTGGTGGGGGGGGGGTGCATTTTCATTGTTATGATAAGGCTCATCTCCACATCTATAGGTTTCTATCTTCTATTCTTCTTTTGTAGAGTCTGATTTAAGTGGCAAGCAATGATTTTACATAATCTCCAAAGGATTTTCTCTTTTCCAGAGAAAGCTGGCCAAAGTGCTGCTGGTCAAAACATGAGAGAGAAAAATTAATAAAAGAAGATGGCAGCCTTGCTATCACTTAGAGGGCAAAGAGAAGCTAAAGGTTGAATTTGAATTAAATGTAATAGCAATTTTACATGCCCTGAAGGAAAAAGATAATGCATGATTGTGTTTATTCTGCTGCCCCATCTCTGAATAAGTTTCAGTTGAGATGGGAATCGCTGGATTTGCGTTTAGATTATGTCTTATATTCCTAAAAGCCTCTCTATACACCACATTTGCACTGAAAAACACACGCAGTGTAATATATTTACAGGAAATGTAATAAACTGTCAAACTCTGCTCCTGGAGAGGGTCCTGTATTTATACCTTTTTTCAACACAACTGCTTCTAATTTTTAAGTATTGTTAAACAATATAATATAATATAATATTTTAAACAAAAGAAAATAAACAGAGACTGAGATGATTAACTAAACCATATATATATATATATATATATATATATATATATATATATATATATATATATATATATATATATATATATATATATATATATGTATATATGTATATATATATATTCCACTGCATATAATTTACTTACAAAGCTTATCTTTATTATATGCATATAATTCGCTTATAATTTACATGTGATTATTCAGTCTGATTTCAACCACAGCTATGAAACTTTTTCAGAGTTTTATGGCTGTCAGTAACTGTTGGAGGAGACTACAGAAATGAATAAGTAGCGATATAAATAAATCCTGATTATCACCCATGTATTAATCATATGATAAACTATTGTCTAAAAAGGCAGTTTATTCACTGTACTGAGAATAAATCCTTGTTGGCTAATTTATGGAGCTATTATTGACCTGACACAGACAAATGCAACATTTAATATGTAGCTACGTGAGACCAACTGCAATAGTTTTGGTTGAAACTATTTGAGTCATGTTTACTTACGGTCTTGTTTGGTATTTTTATTACTGAACCACTGTGGAGAGATGGCAGAAATAATGGAGAGATGAAGGAACAGGATATGTTGCAACCCAGATTCAAACCTACAAACGTTTTGTTAGAACAGATATGCTAACCACCAATGGCTCTCACGTTTAGTAATACATAGGGGATGTTGAGACAGTCTGTTTATTAAAAGTCCAGCAGAAACTCTGAAGTCATTATCATGGTGTTAGCCTCGAGTCATGTGACATCACCTCAGCTGCTCCAAATCAGCACCACATGTAGTCAGTTTTGATCTGACTCAACACTTAAACACGGCTTGTCACAAATGAACAAGAGTGCCAGTGAGAGTCACATTCACAAAGGTATTTCATAAGAGTTCAAAGAAATTATAGAATTTGTTTTGTCTGCATGTTCTAGAGCTGCACAATTCCCTAATAAATAAATAAATAAACATTGTGATTATACATCAGTGATTAACAATAATAACACCAACAATACTTATTATTATTTTATAAAATTAAATGTATTAAACACAATTTTTTTTTGGTATTACTATTATTTTGTTCACTGTAAAAGTCAATATTTTAGAAAAAAATAAAATAAAACAACAACGTCTCAGTTACGTATGTTTAACGTATGTTCAATCCCTGAAGGAGGGAATGGAGACGTTATGTCAGTGACTGGTGAATTGGGAGAGACAAATCATTTTTGAGTATTAACAAAACAAGAATGTTGGCGTGCGAGATTTGCATTAGGCACCAAGCCCCACAGTACAGGTATATAAGGAGAGTGCATGCAGTCACACATTCAGTTTTTCGCTTTGGAGCTGAGATGGTGTTCCTCTGCTGTACAGTGGTAGAACAGCAATTGTGGCAACGGAACGTAACGTCTCCATTCCCTCCTTCAGGGAACGAGGGTTTCATACATAACCCAGACATTCCTTTTCAGTCAGTCACATTCACGTTCAACGTCAGTGACTGACAAATTTTGATCTGAATCGAAAATGCCACTACTGCTGACCCCCTTCAGTGTCCTTTGAAAGCTGGCGAGTCCCCCTACACCAGTTGGGGCAGAAGATAAGACAGAGCTTAGGCAGAGGAATCCCCCACTGCTGTTACATATAGTGGGATATAGGATAACACTGGGAAAGTGTGCCCAAGTAGTAGGAACGCTATGGAAACCACATTATGTGTATTGGAGGTAACGTGGAAATTACACATATGGACTGGTCATAGAGCAGTACTACATATGGAAGTCCCTGCAGCAGACTCAGCCAACCTGGGGTGAGATCAATGTACAGCAGAGATGGCAGAAGTACTCTGCCAGGGAAAGACACAGGCTTACCATAAGGGAAGATGTACCGTGGAAGAATACGCATGTGGGATCACCCGAAGGGGGAACCTAGCACAGCACAAGGGCTGATCTTGGGCATACACATGAGTGCTGGACCTGGCGTCTGGGTTCGCCACAAAGGAAACTGAACTGAGAAACACTTAAGTCCACATAGCCTGTCCGCAGAGGGGAATGGCGCAGCAACTGTCATTGACTCTGAGTGAGTCTGGTGTTACTAACCAACTGAGGTCAGTACACGAGAGGACACAGGCTCTACACTGAGATTATAGAACATTGCAAACATGTTAGGTGTCGCCCAGCCGGCAGCTCTACCAATGTCTGCTATCTAGGTACCCCGTGCCAATGCCCAGGGAGATGCCACACCTCTTGTAGAGTGTGCTCTTATTGCAAGGGGGCACAGTAAACGTTGGGCCAGATTTGCTAAGAGTATAGCCTCCACTATCCAGTAGGCAAGTCTTTATTTGGAGACAGCCTTTCCATTCTGTTGTCCCCCAAAGCAGAAAAAGAGCTGGTTTGAGGTCCTTAAGCTCTGAGTGCTATCCACATAAATGCATAAAGCATGGATGGGACAGAGCAGAGCGATGGATGGGTCTGCAGTGATGAGTACTGTCTTTAGTGACAGAAACTTAAGCTCTACTGACTGCAGAGGCTTGAAGGGCTTCAGGATTCAGCCTCCTCACACCCCTAAGAAACCTGATGATCAAGTTGTGCCTCCCAACGAACTTGCTATCTACTGCATTGTGATGTGTGACAATATTACACTAAAACAAGGACCTGCTCCTCATCTTCCCTGATCTTGCACAATGTCTGTGCAAGAAGGCTCCCTGAGGGAAATGCATACTTGCGTAGGCCCCGAGGCCAGTTGTGTGCCTGTGCGTCCATGCCAAGGAACAGCTAACAGAGTGTCCCCGAAGTGTCTCCAGATCAGCTGGACTATCTCAGGTGGAGTCGCCATTCTCACGGAAAGGCAGGTCGCCTGAGACATGAACAGCATGAAGTGACCTCAGATGCTTCTGAATCCAAAGGAGGAGATGACATGTCACTTCAGACGAGGGTCTGTCCAAGTACCTTATCCTGCATGGCCGTTGCATATGGCACCCAAGCCCATAGCAGAGGCAACTGTTGATACAACAACATGCCTGGACACTTGCACTAGGGGAACTCCTGCCTGAAGGAAAGCAAGGTCCAACCAAAGCCAAAGGCTGAAGGTTTGGCAGCAGGACAGGGTAACAAAGACCCGGTGGGTGCCACATTGCCATGCTTATCTCGGGACTTGATCTTGAAGCCACCGCTGAAGCAGTCTCATTTGAAGCAATCCGAGTGGCGTGACAGCATCAGCAGATGCAATATGCCCCAGGAGCCTCTGAAATTGTTTCAGTGGAACCGTCCTCCTGCCCTTTTCCCAGTTGACCTGAAGCCTCAACCAGCTGAGGTGGCTGAGTACCACATCCATGTACTCGCATATCTGAGCTCGGGACTGGGCCAATATGAGCCAGTTGTCGAGGTAGTTGCAAATGCAAATGCTTCCCTCCCTCAGTGTGACGAGGGACAACAGCATGAAGAGGAGGACCTTGCACTGATATGCTCACCCCTCAAATGTGAAGCGGAGAAATTACCTGTGTCTGGGAGGATCGAGACTTGAAAGTATGTATCCTTCAGGTCAATCGCTGTGAATATTGTGGACGAATGCACGAAAAGATAAGTTTCTGAGTTAACATCCTGAATGGGAGCTTGTGAAGGGCCCTGTTCAGAATGCCCAGATCCAGGATTGGTTGTAACCCACCACCTTTCCTGTGTACAATGAAGTAGGGGCTGTAAAACCCCAACTTCATATCGGCTGGAGGGACCAGCTCTATCGCGTCCTTCACCAGCAGGACTGAGGCTTCTGCTCACAAGACGGGAGCATCTTTGTCTAGCACTGAGGAGAACCGGATGCCCCTGAACTTGGGAGGATGCTGGGCGAACTGAATCGCATAGCTGATGGTTCTTGTGAGCCAGCGTGATGTCTGTGGAGCACTAGCCAGGCCCCCAGAAACTGAACAAGTGAACAACGGGAACCACCGATGTACCCGCAGTGGGGCAGGGAGGGATGAGCACAGGGACCTGACCTGGGAGGCATAGCGTTCCGGAGTGTGGTCTGAGTGTGCGGTGTGACTCTTACCTGGTTCCATGGTTGGGCAGGGGATGCATGAGAAGACATAGCATCCTTGAACCAGGCCCTGCTGCCCACTGGTGAATGGGATGTGAGTGCCGAGGCTGAGACTCACACACTGCCACCCTTGCCTTCTTGAGACCTGGAGAAAGGGGAAACTGCTTTTTTATTGAATGTTTGGGTACAAAACAAATGTTGCGGAACAAAACAAAAAGGAAACAAAAGATTCTCCACCCAGCCCTCCTCCGGGGAAAGGAGCGGTGCCATCACCATCTCCTGAAGAGCAGGATCCAGAGTCTCCAGGTTGCCAGTCTCAGGGACGCCACTTGTCCTGGCGCTTTACAGGCTACACATTTGGCAATGGGCAGGATGTCCAAGGAGCGGTACTCACCGGTCGACTCCCTCATACTAACGCACTGAATCATTTGCAGCACTTTCTTAAATTATAACATGATACTTTATAATAAAAAAGAAATAAAAAAGAGAGCTGAATGAGATGAATATTTAGTCGCAATCCGTTGTAGGAAACAAAACATGCAAATATATTCTACATCTTTATTTATGTACATACATAACATTAAAATACATGGGGACACAAGGAATGGCGGGCTACAATTACCCCTAGTTAGGACATGTTGTTTTGATCAAGTTCCAATTAAAAAACAACACCATGGCATCTAACAGAGATTTATCTGTAGGACATTTATCCTTTTTACATCATAACAGTCCCGGTGCAGCTGATTCCCCACTGAGAGGCTTTACGATAGACTTTCTGTTTTTAGTCCAGTGACCATCTGATGCAATATGCTAGAGGTCAGTTACAAAGTTACAGGCGGAGGGACTGCAGCTGGCCGCGAGGTGACAACAGCAACGGCCAACTGAGTAGGATATGCTTAAATGCCTCCATCTGTTTCTGTGCTATGGAGAACTGTTGAGCAAAGCTCTCCACCACATCGCCGAAGAGACCAGCCTGGGAGATCGGAGAGTCCAAGGAGCGGTACTCACCGGTCGACTCCCTCATATCTGACAGGGTAAAAAAAGGGCATTCCTGGACCACCAGTGCGGACATCATCTGACCAGGGACTGCGCCTTGACTTTCATCACCCATAGGGCAAGTTCTGTCACAGTGCGCAGTTCCTGCATCACACCTTGGTCAGAACTACCCTCGTGCATCTGCTTTAGCGCCTTGGCCTGGTATACCTGCAGAAGGGCCATGGCATGCAGGGCAGAGGTGGCCTTTCGAGGAGCTCCATAAGCCTTGGCCATCAGAGTAGACAGGAACTTACAGGCCCTGGGCAGAAGGTGTGGATTACCCCGCCAGGCGGTGGCACTTTGGCAGAAAGATGTTCCCTCCAGGACCTAGTAACCTCCTCATGCACTTCAGGGAAGAGTGGAACCGGAGGTGGCTGTCGGCAATCGGCATGTGACACCCCCAGGAACCAATCATCCAGCTTTGTGAGTTTGGGAGATGGAGGGGCTTTCCATTGCAACCCGACACTCTAGGTGGCCCGCGCAAGCATAGCGGCAACGCTACTTTCCCAGGAGGCGGCAATGCAGGCAAGTCCTCATCTTCAGAGCCTAGTTCCTTCCCCAATGCAGTGATCAACATCTGGTCATCTGCTGGTGGCCCAGAAGAGGTGCTGGGCTCCGCCATGTCCGAGGCCTAAGCCCCCTCATCCCAGTACACCAAAGGGTGCGATGAGGTGGAAGAGTAGGGGGCCCACAGAGACTCGCATAGCGGGGAAGTCCTCACTATAATCCTCAGATCACACCTTGGCCATGAACCAAAGTGGTCCTCCTCTGGCAGGAGGAACTAGAATAGGGCATGGGGAGGGGGACTCCTCTTTTGATGAACAGGAGCCGTGATTGCAACATCGCAATGGTCCGGTTCCCACAAGGAGAACATGACTCCTCCACAAACCCTGCCTCAGCGTGCTTGAGGCCCAGCCACGAGATGCAGCGATTGTGACCATCAGATGGAGCCAGGAAGCCACCACATCCAGAAACACATTGTGGTTGGTCATCTATAAAAAGATACTGCGTCACTCGTGGAGCTCTTTTAGTAATTGCTCTTTTAGAAAAAAAAAATCTCCAAAGTGTTGAAGCGTCAATGGGGAAGTCCAGCATGACTGCAGAATGGGAAGCTGGCAATCCCTGATGACGCTCCGTTACACCAACACTCGCGAACAGGTAGTCTTGATGACACTCTTGCTTGGTAGTTGAAAAGCTCGGCTACAAAGTGAAAAGCTGAAGGTGCGACTGCATTAACACTAGAAGCGCCAGAATTCCAAAACTACTAGAACAGCCGTGAGCGGTCATTTTGACCGCTATATTATAAACGCTATAATCTCTAAATAAATTGCCCAAATGAGAGATTAATGTATTAACTGTGTTAGAATATCTTTTAAAAAAACAAATAACACCAACATTTACATTTTTTATTTAGTTAAAAATGATAATTATAAATTTAGAAATATTCGCATCATTTCATAGTAAAATGTAATTATTGCATATTCAGTATTTCTCTGTATTTATTTTACATAACTCAGAACAACAAAATAACATTTAAAATGATCTATTTGATTATGGAAAAAAAATGTTACAACATTTATGATACATTATAACACAGAACATAAGCTGGAAACAAGCAGCTCTAAAGTTAAAAAGAGTCACGAACGAAGTTTGGAACCATAAAACAATTATGCTACAAATTCTATATTAAATAAATCTATATTGTGCTCGGCTATTTAAGATTCACAGTCAACACAAGTTACTTCTGTTCTTCTCGCACAATTTCCACACACGGGTTTGTGGCATTTGCAGCAGGTGTCGTGCGTTTTATTTTGTTTGCAGATTCTCCGCACCTGGCACTGTCTCCGTTTTGGTGTCAGTTGCGGGGGTTGATTTTTTTGGTTGGGACCTTGTGTCAACTGCGATGCTGCCCTTTTTCCCTCCATGAACTCCGCTCTCAGCTCCTCTGCCAGTCGCAGCAGGAACTTCCTCCGGGCAATTTTGCTGCTGGTGCACTCCTTGAAGAGGATGTGGGCATTGATTCCAGCAAGGTCGAGGATGTTGTAAAATACAGCCACTGGCCATCTACGCATACCGCCTTTCACAGAGTATGCCCGTGCCATCTGATCTAGGACATCCACCCCATACTTGGTGTTGTTGTAATAGGTCACAGACTCCGGCTTTGCTTTCGGCCCATCGGTGATGCCCACGCTTGTGTGCACGGAGCTCAAAATGCACACATTCTTCCTCGGCTTTCCCTGGTATATCGTGAGCGTCGCATCCGCACATTTTAGCACTTTTGTGTTATACAACTGCGCTTGCTCTTTTGCGGAGGGGGGCAACTCGCGCTTACTTTTTCCCATAGTGCCAACCAGGCTGGTCTTCTTGGCCTGTAAGGCGGTGGCCAGTTTCAGTGAAGTGAAGAAATTATCCGTTGTAATATTTCTTCCCTTACCCAAGAATGGCTCCGCCAGTTTCAGCACCACACTCTCTCCCACGAGCTGACCTCTGCTCCGTGCCTCTTCTTTACCCAGAAACGGAGCCCCGTTCAGCATGTATTTCGAACGGACATCAGCAGCCAGCCAAAATTTGATGCCAAATTTATCAGGCTTATTCCCCATGTACTGAAGAAATCTGCACCGGGCCTTGGTGGGGAACAGCTGCTCATCTATGGTTATGTCAGCACCGGGCTTGTAACAGGCTATGCTGTTCTGAATAAACTTGTTCCAAGTGGCCGATACCAGGGCAAACCTGTCATCCTGCAGACGCACACGTCGGGTTTCTTTTTTATCGAACCGCAGAAATCTCATTATCTCCCTGAAGCGATTTCTGGCTATGGTTTCTTTGAAAAACGGGAAGCCCCATTTCTCCGACCAAAGGCTCCCCAAATCCATGTTCTTCGCACCCTGTGCTCCACGGATATATAACAGAGCTATGAAGGCTTTCAGTTCAGCCACTGTCAGGTCCCATGAGCTGTCACCACGGTGCTGATGTGCCTCAGCCACAGTGCAGTCCCTGATGTGTTTCAACATGCCATCGTCAAACAAACACAGAAAGGCAGTGAGCGCATCTTCGATGTTGCGCTTCGCGTGCGCGGTGGGACCGGCAGCTTCAGTCAGAACATTTTGGCTCTGCCTTCTCCCTGGACGTTCAGTTGACTGAAGGATGGTCCACACCGTCCCATCCTTTCCCTTTTCCACAGCCACCTCCGGCCGAGATGACTCTAAGGGCGGGCTGAGCACTCCAGCTGGCTCAAGTGCAGGTACTGGTTCGGGAAGGCCTAGGACAACAATATAACACTAATAAGAATAATAATAACAAAAATATAATAATAATAATAATATCACAATAATAATAATATTCTAATAATAATAACAATAACAATTACGTAAGAATGATAGTAATATTCTAATAATAATAATAATTTTATAATATTATAAGATAATAAAATAACAATAATAATATGAACAGCAGAACTAGTAAATATGGGCATCCAAGTTTACCTGGAACGTCAGCTGTGAATGGAACATCTGGTTCCCTAATCTCCGAGGAAGGTAACCGCCTCTTTTTCCTTTTTACGGACTCTGACTCACTCTCTGATGAGGATGAACTGTTGTCTTGCACCCAGGAAAGGTCGCTGTCACTTTCCACCTCAGACAGCGCCCCTGCATCAGAGTCATCACTGTCCAGATTGTGAAGCATTTCCAAGGCCATGGCAAAAGTCATATTTCTCTTCATTCTATTATTTGTATTAGACATTTTCTAAACGCTCCCTATAAACTCTTTATAAATTTATTTTTTAAAAGGCAATAATAATTTGTAGTCCAAGAATTTGTATTTATAATCAAATGAGCATATGCTAATAGTACTGGTGACGCTGACAGAGACAATAAACCGCGGGAAAGAACAATAGAATCGCGCGAGATTTAGAGCGGTCAATATGACCGTTATGGCTTTAATAGGTAGAAATGCTCATATTTTTTTTGCCTTTTATGTAATTTATATACAATCTATTGTAAGTAAAAATAGAAACACTTTTAGGAAAAGTCACAAACCAGCAAGATTGTATTTTTTTATTCAACAAAGTTATTGTACATATACATTTCAAAACGGTCATTTAGACCGTCATGGCAGTTCTAGTGTTAACAATTGGTCTTATAATAAGATTATTTTGCCAATTAAATGAATCACTTAACAAGTTCACAATAAGATTTGTGATTCAGTTTGATACGTTTTGAGGATTCACTAACGCACTGAATCATTTGCAGCACTTTCTTAAATTATAACATGATACTTTATAATAAAAAAGAAATAAAAAAGAGAGCTGAATGAGATGAATATTTAGTCGCAATCCGTTGTAGGAAACAAAACATGCAAATATCTTCTACATCTTTATTTATGTACATACATAACATTAAAATACATGGGGACACAAGGAATGGCGGGCTACAATTACCCCTAGTTAGGACATGTTGTTTTGATCAAGTTCCAATTAAAAAACAACACCATGGCATCTAACAGAGATTTATCTGTAGGACATTCCTTTTTACATCATAACAGTCCCGGTGCAGCTGATTCCCCACTGAGAGGCTTTACGATAGACTTTCTGTTTTTAGTCCAGTGACCATCTGATGCAATATGCTAGAGGTCAGTTACAAAACATGACTCAGGTTTTCCTTTCAATAGATGAGCATGTTTGTGACTATTTTTCTGGGTTCTCTAGTGCACACAGGACACCACGTTAGCGGCCAAGGCCTGTTGAGGGATTGAATAAGATCAAGCTGCTCTTTGATCCTCACAGTATAGTTACTATTCACACGTTCACACAGTATGTCAATATTCTCTTAGGTTTCGTGATCAGGGTGAAAGATGGAGGCATATAGTTGAAATTTCACAGGCTGTATTTGTCTGGAGAGGACTAGGTTAGATGTGGGTTAGATAAGTGTGTGTGGAGAAGAGAGGAACAGATGCATTTCCGTGTAGGTGGTGTTTGTGAGTGGGAAGGGGGTCTCTGAGGTAACATGCGATGCAGCACCTTTGATTGTACTCCAGGTCTGCACAGATGGAGCAGAGCCCCAGGAAGCAGTCACACTCAAAGACCAGTGTGAGGTGAACTGAAACAGTCACTGAGCAGTCACAGTAAGTAACCAATCAGAAGACAAGGTGACCAGACATGCCGGTTTTAGAGCAGTCTATTAAAAACTCTCAGTAAGAACCTCATTGAACAGAATAAAAAAAAAGAGAAAGAAGAAAAAACAACAACAATAAACTTTACCTCTGTATTGGATATTCAGATCAGTTCATAAGGGGAAAAGAACTGAATAAAAAAATAAACAAAAACACTACCATAGCATAGTAATATTGTGAAATAAAACTTATTTCTGTGGTAGGCAAAGCTGAATTATCAAGTCATACTCCAGTCTTTTGTGTCACATGATCCTTTAGAAATTATTCTAATATGCCATTTTTATGCTTAAGGAACATTCTTCTTATTAAAGTGTTTAATATTTTTTTATTTACTTATTTATTTAATTAATTAATTAATTTATTTATTTATTGTATAAATGTGATACTTTTTTTCAGGATTCCTCAAAAAATAAGTTTAACTAAACATTTATTTGAAATGGAATTTGCACCAATGTCATCAAATTAATGCATCCTTGCTAAAAAATGAATGAATAAATAAGTAAATAAATACAAAAATTGTTGTAAAAAGTTTTTTTTTATTTTATTTAGTGGTTATTTCATAGCAATTCTCAACTCCTGCATTGTTTTGGATGTGCACAATTTATATTTCACATGGCTGATCGTTATTTAAATTCCATACTTCACCATTTGTCATAGTCAAAATACACAAAAGCAGATCTTTCAGCTGTTAATAAATGTCTCAACTCGAAGATTTTAGCTGCTGACCAATGAACTACAAATATCCCCTACCTTAAAAAAAGGAAGATTAAGACGAATTCATCAGAAAATGCATATTTATTATTTATTCATATTTATTCTGAACTTATTCTGTTCTGCTTGGCACATGCATGTTGAAAAATCCAAGTATGTGTTTTTCCGGAAGCAGCAATGTGCTAACATTGTACTCTTACTGCCATATGAGTGGTATTACAATCACAACACATCCAATAACAAAGCATAAGGATGCATTTGATTGTCAACAACTGATTTACGAAAGTACCAATTATGATGATGTACACAAGTGTAGAGCAGAGAGGATTTTTGTTTCTTTTTTCCTTAAGTCTGCAAGGCAAAAATTACACCATCCCTTCCTCAGTACCTAATTAACAATCCATCCATGTGTCACAGAGACAAATGAAAGTTGTTTCCTGCCTGGAAACAAATAGAAAATGACCTCTATATGGTTCCATTCAGAAACAAATGCTACAATCACATTTATCAAGCTTGTGCATTTACATATTTATATTGGTTGTTTGCTAGCGTCAGGATACCATAACTCAATGTGTAAGCTGTGAATTGTTTAATAACAGAGTAACACTGCACTGTATATTGCAGGAGTGTGAACAGGAGTATAACAGCAAATTATATTTTACTTTCTGAGGTGAAAAATGAGAATCAACATGATGAATCTGGCACAATGATCATTCAACAGTGCAACCATGCCCTTTACAAGAGCTGGCAGAAAACAGAGCTATGCTCAATGGATAATCTCAGAAAACCTAAGTATCCATGGTGTTCTGATAGCACAGACCATATTTCTAATGGCCTAAAGAGAAACATGGAGAAACAGAGGCAATCTTATTTTGATTGCTTTTTTTGCAGTTGATTGTGGCCAATTTATGGTACAGGCTCAGTCTGTTTTCACATGTAATGTGCTTTGATCTTCTTCACAGTCAGGATTCAGCCAATCATTTGGAAATGACTGGAGACACTTTACAGTGAAGGTACACAATTCAATACCTTGCTAATGCCTCATTTTTTGGTTGACAAATCCTTCAGCAAATTGCTTGTTTGTTATTGAGCTTGACGGTGATTCATTGGAGGAATTTTTTTCTGATTGGAAAGAACCACACCACAATGGGCAAATCATTAAAATAAAAGTATCTTCTAAATGACTACTTAAATATAAAACTTTAAAGCTTATTTGTTTGAACTAATTTAAACTTAAGGCACAATTGCCTTTTGCTTTTTAAATAAAAGTCAGTGGGGACCAAGACAATGGCAAAAAACCCCACCAAGAGCCACATTTCTAAAATATCTTTTAATTCTAAAAACATCTCCCTTCAGGTTTTGTGGTGCAATTTTTTTTTTTTTTTTTTTTTTTTTTTTTTTAATAAAGTAAATATAATGATAACTTCTATATTGTTAGTGATATTCATAGATGAATATTGACTATTGAAGCAACTTAAGGTGCATTCACGCTATGTTGAAATTACTGTAATTTCAAGGTTTCGACATGCAAAAATTGCTCATGTCCTTTGTAGAACTGGTAATCATAGCTTTTAAGATGGAAATTTTGTGAGAACTCCTACTTGTACCATTTGACCTCTGTACCACTTGAGCACTACAGATTCATTTAAGTGTTGATAACATTGCATAATTCCCAGTCTGAGGATGTGAACTGCTCCAAATAGAAAGTATTCTCAAACCTACGGTAATTACAACATGGTGTGAACGCGACATTAGGTTTACTTGATTGTATGTCTTTTTTTTTTTAAATCATTAAAATGTGAGTATCAAATATGATACACCAGTATTTTGCAGAAATTGTTTAGTTTTATAAAAAAATATTTTTTTTTTAATTTTTTGCATCTTTCAATAATCAGTGTATTGTGTTACTTTGTATGTTTTGAATAAATAAATACAGAGCTTTGACATGAAACTAAGCATTTAAATTGGATCTTACAAAAACATTATTGAAAGAAATGTATCCATCTATCCATCCATCTTGACTAAATATTATGATACCAAGTTAATTTTAGTATTCACATGAAGTCAAATCAGAATAAATCATGGCATATAAATCATATATATATATATATATATATATATATATATATATATATATATATATATATATATATATATATATATATATATATATATATATATATATATATATATATATAAATGAGTGCACTGCATTTAAATAAACTTTTACCTGTTGCTTCCAGAGTTACAGCATGCAGTGTGTGTGAAGCATCTCTGGTGCATACACGGGACATGCATCGTTTTATTTTTTATTTTTTTGCAGTTACAGACCTAATAATTATCAATATAAAGCACTCAGGTACATACGCATACAGACGGAGCAAAAGAAGCAGCACAGGTGGCTTGTTAGGATGTATTAGACTCAAACTGACAAGTATGAGGGACCTCTGTAACCAAGTCAGAAGTCATTTAGACATACACACAAAATAAACTGGGTGTGCTGGTGTACTTTGCCGAAAAAGCTTAATTAAGTCTCTGAAGGGTTGTTTTCTTGTGTGTGAATGTTTAACAGAGTATACAGTCAGTCTTCTGTCATAATCAGAGTTTACATCAGGTAATGTTTAGTTTATTATCCTCTAAAGACACCTGAAGTCATTCAAAAGTTTTGAGGGACAATTATAAAAGAGTTGACAAAGAGTCCCAAATGGGGAAAATGATCCCCACACAGAACATCTGCGGCTCATCAAATATTATTTATTAATATCATAAAATAAATCGCCAAAAACA
Organism: Carassius auratus; assembly: GCF_003368295.1. Lineage (NCBI taxonomy): Eukaryota > Metazoa > Chordata > Actinopteri > Cypriniformes > Cyprinidae > Carassius > Carassius auratus. Next base: position 6,145,255 of record NC_039268.1, read on the forward strand.
CCCCAGACAATTTGAGTGTATGTGCATCAAAAAACACTGGGAAATTAGGCTACTGTAACTCAGTACTCAGAATACTCTTTTCGGTTAATTATTCTATTCAGTTCATAAAACTGCTTTGTTCACGTATCAGATTTGTCTGTTTCTCAAGATCAACTTAGTGACTCAATGATATATAAATCTTTAAAAAATTTCATTCTCTTACAGATTTGGTTTATCTTCTGTTCCAGTTCACAAAACTGGTTTAAGTAAAGTGACGTGCCATTCAGCCAAGTATGGTGACCCATACTCTGCATTTAACCCATCCAAAGTGCACACACAAAGCAGTGAACACACACAAACCCCGGGTGCCACAGCAGCCATTTATGCTGTGGCACCCGGGGAGCTGTTGGGGGTTCGGTGCCTTGCTCAAGGGCACCTAAGTCGTGGTATTGCTAGCCCGAGACTCGAATCCACAAACCTAGTGTTAGGAGTCATGGGTTCGAGTCTCGGGATGGCAATACCACGACTTAAGTGATAATAAATCAGACTGATCCATGGTTCTTAAGATCTGATCTCAGAAGAACTCATATGAAGTGAAGATACAAATGAAATGCTATTTCTTACACCTGATAACTGAGTCACCAACTTAGTGACTTAATTATCTGATCCTAGGTGAAGATAAAATGAAAACGTCTCGGGTACATATTTAACCCTCTTTCTCTGAAGGAGGGAACGGAGACGTTATATCAGAAAGAGACTGACGAATGTGATCTCGCCCGAGATCTCAATCACCTTCGATTGATTACAAAACGAGTCAATGGTACACAGAGTACCATGGTCTGCGGGATTTGCATCGCGAGCTCCACCCTGCAGAGCCAGTATATAAGGAGCAGCACGAGCAACAAGCACTCAAGTCTTCGCTGAGGAGCCGAGCCCAGTGACCCGGCTGTTCAGCGGAACAGTGATGTGGCAAGGGGACGTAACGTCTCCGTTCCCTCCTTCAGGGAACGAGGGTTATATATGTAACCGAGATGCCCCCTTTCAGTCGGTCACATTCTATGTTACATCAGAAAGAGACGAATGGAGTCCCTTACAAAACTCCACATGGCTGCCTTCCAGTGACCCGTGTGAGTGATAGCACCCAGCATGAGTGAGGGCCTATAGCTAACACAGAATACGCTGGGTAGCATATTCCAGCTGGACGTATGCTAGCAGGCTGCCTGCTCGTAGGAGGACTTAGAAAGGCAGGTATCAACCAAAGGTGGTGATACACATGAACTCTGAGGTACCCAGCCCGCAGGGTGGAAGTTTCAACGACAGAGCTGGGGCTTGCCAAGGGAAAGACCCATGCTATGAAGAGACTTACTCTGGACATACACACTTGGGATTACCCAGAAAGGGGAATCACAACACATGGATGCACCTAGTCCCACACAGGGCTGACCAAAAGGGCATGTACGCAAGTGCTGGACATCAACAGTGCTGGAGGAACCCAGGGTTCTGAACTGAGGACCTCACCTGAGGGGAATAGCGCATTGATCCAGTCCATGGAGTGGAATGGCGCAGCAAGCGGATTGACACTGAGCAGGTCCTTATTGGGCCAAAGGGGTGAGTACACGGGAGGGCACAGGCTCTACACAGAGATTATAAAATCTTGCAAATGTGTTAGGTGTCACCCAGCCAACAGCTCTACAGATGTCTGTTAATGAGGCACCATGCGGCAGTGCTAAGGAGGAAGCTACACATAGTTGAATGAGCTCTCACCCATACAGGGCATGGTGGGTCTTGAGCCTGATAAGCCAGGACAACAGCATCCACTATCCAGTGGCATAACCTCTGCTTGGAGACAGCCTTTCCCTTCTGCTTGCCTCTGTAACAAACAAAGAGCTGGTCTGAGGTCCTAAGGCACTGAGTTCAGTCTACTTAAGTGCGGAGCACTCACCCTCTCACCCTCCAAGGGCAGTGCTTGCAAGTTCACCACCCGATTCCTAAAATGAGTGGTGGGGACTTTGGGAAATACCCTGAGCATGATCAGATCATGCTTCCCAAGAGACTTACCTTCAACAGGGTCATGGTGAGCTGAAATGTCAGCCACATAGACCTTCAGGGTGGAAGGAGACAGCCTTCGTTCCAACCCTTGGCCTGATGTTTGGCAGGTTTAGGGGCAGAGATGGGGTGTGCCGCCCTTCTGCGGCCATCTCCTCGCTATGGCCAGGGTGAAGGGTGCTTCTGTGGCTGAGCGGGAGTGGAGAAGACTGTAGGGGGGCGCCCTCGGCATAGAGTAGGCTGAGGCGGCTGCGCTGGTGGCAGAGTGGAGGCAGCAGCAGGGCGTCAGGACAGGATGTGTGTAAAGGCCTCAGACTGCTTCTGGGTGGCAGAGAACTGCTGGGCAAAACTCGCATCGCCAAAGAGCCCATCCTGGGAGACCAGGGAGTTGAGGAGCTGAGCCAGATCAGACTCCCTCATGTTTGCCAGGTTCAGCCATAGGTGGCACTCCTGGACAACCAAAGTGAACATCACTTGACCCAAGGAGCGCGCAGTGACCTTCTTTGCTCAGAGAGCGAGGTCGGTAGCAGTGCGCTCCTCCTACAAAACTCTTTGAGCACCTTGGCCTGGTAGACCTGAAGGGTGGCGATGGCAAGCAGGGCAGAGGCGGCCTGACCCACAGCACTGTATGCCTTGGCCACAAGCATGGATGAGAACTTACAGGTCTTGGAGGGCAGCTTGGGACAAAACACCATGCGGAGGCGCTCTGCAGACACAGTTGAATTGCAACAGAACGCTCTACTTGGGGAATCCCAGCATACCTCTTGGCCGCTCCGCCATCGAAGGCAGTGAAGGCGGAGGAAGTACCAGAATTGTTTCAGGAAGTTAATGGTGCTGGTCACTTCTTGGTGCACTTCCAGATTAAAGAAACCAGCAGGGGGTGCTGGCGATCAGCACGAGCACCCCCCAGGAACCAATCATCCAGCCTCGAGTGCTTGGCCAGGGTGGAGGATTCCACTCAACCACGATGCTCTCAGCTGCCAAGGAAAGCACGGCCGTAAGCTCGGGATCGGACTCGGGCAACGCTGGCAACTCCTGAAGGGGGAAATGCAGCCGATTTTCATCAAACAGCAAACTCATCCGGAAACTCAACCAGCTGTGGCGTTTGTGAGAGGGTGTGGGCTGAGAAGGCTGGCTTGTTGGAGGAAGCCCACACGGTAACACTCAGATAACCTTGGCCGCCATCCAAAGTAGCCCTCTTACGAGAAGAGGAGCAAGAACGGGGTGTGGCAGAGGGGTCTCTATACCTTTTAAAGTAATCAGCCTCGATCTTAATGCCGAGATGGTCATGCCCCCGCAATTAGAACATAAGCTATCCACAAACATAGTATCAGTGTGCTGAAAGCCCAGACACGTGACAAAGCGATTGTGGCCATCACGAGGAGCAATATACCGACCGCACCCAGAAACACATGGGCGAAATTACATCTAAAAAAGACGCAATTTCAGGCCCTTACTCTTTTAGCTTAATAGAAAAAGTTATTTTAGAGGTGCTGAAGCGCTCACGGGAATGCCGGAGCTGACGCAGGAAACCCAGACGAACCGCTGAATCAACACCAGTTGATTCATCTTGAAACTAGTGATGTCCGATTCGCGAACAAATCGTTCAATTTAACCAGTTCTTCTTATTAAACCGGTTGAACCAGTTCACCAAATCGAACTGAATCATTTGAAATGGGCCGCGTCTACAATAAGTATTAATCCACAAATTACTTAAGCTGTTAACTTTTTTAACGTGACTGACACTCCCTCTGAGTCAGAATAAACCAATATCCCAGAGTGATTAATTTACTCAAACAGTACACTGAATGAACTGCTGTGAAGACCCAACTGAAGATGGACACCGAGCAGAGCCAGATGGTGAACGAACACGCCCACTGCTGGAGTGATTCTCATTCTTGAGTCAAGAACCAGTTGCATCGGTTTTCGGATCACCAGTACACTGAACCGAGAATCGTTTAAGACTCTAAAGACTCTATGTTTAATAGGAATAAGGGATGATTTATGAAATATCTGTACTGTATTTATAGTTAATGATGACACACTCACAAATTGAGTTTGTAGTAAACAGAACATAAACACGAATAGAGCAGCTGATGATACTGAACTGCAGCACGTGCCAGTTAGAGCAATTCTCGTTCTTGAGTCAAGAACCAGTTTGGTTTTCGGATCATCAGTACACTGAACCGAAAACAGTTTCTTTCGGACGCGTCCGATTCGAGAACCGAGGAGCTAATAATGCTGCGCATGCATGATTCAGCATGAAGCCGACTGACTCACAGCGCGTCTGAACCGAACTGATTCTTTTAATGATTGATTCTGAACTGATTCTGTGCTAATGTTATGAGCAGGTAAACCGAGGGCTTGAATGAAGGGCAATCTGGTGAAGTAAGTTAATTTAATAACAAATACATCACAATGGATTATGTATAGTAAGTGGATCATGGTTTCTGCACTGATGACACCTAATTTATTTATTTATATCTTCAAGGCTTAAATCCTCCTATGCTCATTATTGCTGTTACTGTATTTGGGTGGTTGTTGCAAAACTTAATTGTAAACTTTTCATGATTATGAGGTTTTTAACTGACTTAAGATATGATTACTGACTTTATATATTTGAATGTTTGATAGACGTAACGCCATTACGTCATCACCAATGACGTCATTACGTCAAGCGTAAAAGAACCATTTTTTTCAACCCGTTAATTGAATTTTACCGACGCAGACTTTTGAGTCACGTTCAGTAAAATGAACTAATCTTTTTTCGAGTCATTTCGTTCATTTAGTTTATTTTAGCAAAATGTAATTAAAATGTTACGTGTTACTTCCCCAATACATCTAGTACTTACGCAAAGTTGATCACAGTACAAACAATACAAAACTAAAATGCTATAAGATACAGAAAAGATTAATTCATTCTTTTCCTGGGTTTTCAGTCTGTGATTAGCTCACCTCATCTATTGTCTGACAAGTCTTCGGGTTCAAGTCATTTCTTAATCACGTGACAGACCCATACGCTGAACCATGCCTAAAATACAAAGTTTTATAGCCAAGTTTGTTCATTTTTAATCCAATTTTGAGTTTGCTGGTATAATAATTGCTTTTCCTAGGCAAACTTGACATTTTAGTCTATATATGTACAAGAAGATTGCTCAAAAAGGACATAATGACATAAAATAAAAGCAAATAACATTTTGAACAACCCGAAGACCCGAAAGATTAACTAATCAGTTCTCTTTCCGGCTCAATACTGCGTTTTTTTTACTGTCTATGGTTTTAGCGTATGGGTCTGTCACGTGATTAAGGAATGAGTCAAAAACCTGATTAACCCAAACTATGAACTAATCAATTCTCTTTCTGGCTCAGAATGCATTGGGTTTAGCGTATGGTTCTGTCACGTGATTAAGGAACGAGTCAAAAACCCGAATTGACCCGAACTATGAACTAATCAATTCTCTTTCCGGCTCAGACTGCATTGGGTTTAGCGTAAAATAATAACACACCACAGATCCTGAAGAAACGGTAACAAAAACACAGTGACAGAAATGTCAGAAATAGCATATGGGTCTGGCACGTGATTAAGGAACGAGTCAAAAACCCGATTGACCCGAACTATGAACTAATCAATTCTCTTTCCGGCTCAAGACTGCATTGACTGACACAGGTGAATTACTACTAGCGGAACAGAACCTATAGAATATTGCGCATGCGCGACTGAATGAATCATCCCCCGAGACGACTCGTTCTTCCCGAGTTACATTAAAGATTCGTTCAAGAACGACACATCACTAATTTGCAGTTTATCTTCGGCTCCATTAATTTAATTTGTGTGTTGTTTATTTACTCTCTGCTAGTGAGAAGATTACAAACTGATATCAAGCTGTGTGGCCTCAAACACATTGTCATGTTCAACAGCTTATTTCTTTTTAATTTTATCATTTATATTCCTGAAACTGGTCTATCCTTCTGCCGAAAAAAATCATCAATACATCCCCTGAATAAGATGGTTGTAAAAAGCATGCACACTATGCGAGGGTTTGCATATCTGTCTATGTTGACAATGATGAGGATGTTCCTTCTCTATCCAAACTACCTTGCTCAGGAATTTCATTGTTCACACTGTCTGGCTGGTAGAGGTTTTTTTTTTTTTTTTTTTCTTTTTTTTGCAGACAGTGTTTATTTTTCCATAACGTCAGGAACAAGACAGACAGGCAGAGAGAAAGACACAGACCAAACACATTGGGTATTTAAACTTTAGTATAACAGCTGCTTAGACAAAAATAATAATAATAAATAATAATAATAATAATAATAATAATAATAATAATGTTAATATATATATATATATATATATATATATATATATATATATATATATATATATATATATATATATATATATATATATATATATATATATATATATATATATATATAATGGAATTTGCTCAAAACCAACTTGCTGCAAATAAAACTGGACTTTAATTGGAGAGTTATGGTGTGGTAATAATATCCATTTCAGCACACTTCATTAAAAGGGTTATTTTTACTCATATTCTCTTTTAATATTGTTCAGCCTAGCCTTTGAATATAATGAAGATGCTTTTATATAACCCAGATGATGTGGAAAATAGTGACATCAATAGTGACATACTATAGTGTACAGGAAAAAAAGGTTGCTACTTTTATGCAGGACATTTTCATGTCCCCATCTTATATATACACATGCACACACACAATTCTGTAAGTTTGGGGTCAACAATTAATACTTTTACTCAGCAAGGATTTTTGAATTTATCAAACATGACAATACAGATATAAAATATAAATTGATCAAAACGAAAAAGATATATATATATATTTTTTTCAAATCAGGTTGTTCTCAGATTCCTAACAGAATGCTAGTTGATTGACAAGGCCATCTTGAGTGGGTCTACGAAAACGAGAATAACTCTGATTAAGTGATTGAGGTGTTTTGTTGTTGGATGTAATAATGAACATAGCAGTTGTATTTTATGCCCTACAGCTGAAGATGCAGAGGATTAATGTTACTTTCATTTTTGAAGGGAATGTGCCAATCCCTGATCTGCCAAAATCTGTCTATGTTTGCACACTTATTCAGGAATGGGTTATAAGGTTTTTTTTTTATTAATCTTTACACTCACCTGGAAGAGAGGGGCAGGGTGAGCAAATCTCATAAGCATTTAAAGCGACATGCAAGGAAACGGCTTATGAACTAAATCTATGAACAGACCTGATGCAATGTAAAATGGGTGTTTTATGCCATTGAGCAGTTTTAACCAATGTTATAGATTTTTCATTAAGACCCTGAAGAATCATATCAACTTGAGTAAAATGGGCATCCGATGACTCCTTTCTTTCTTTCTTTCTTTCTTTCTTTCTTTCTCCAAGAAAGTTTGACCATTTTGATTAATTCTGTGATTTTTGTTGATATGCCTTGATTTAACATACAGTATTCCATTCTGGAATATTGGGCCTCATGATGGATTATTTTAAGCTCTGGAGAATCTCACTCATTCTGCTATGAATCTGAAACACCTAGCACAGCAACCAAGCTAATTGGCATCCAACAGACATCATCCTGCAGACACAAACACTTCAGGATATTCTGGAGGGTTGTTTGTTAGTCAGGGCTGTTATTAGGTACAGGTATGGGTTATCAGTGGTACTTCAGTTAGCTCCATAAGATCTGTGTGCGTCTGGTTCCAAAGTGTTTGATTATATCACTCTATCAGAGGAGGACTGTGAAGCTCTTGAAGCTGATGATAATTGGAAATGACTTTGTATTGGATTACAAAAGAGTGCATTTGTCATAAAGCTTGGCACAAAATTAAGCCAGAAATGTCTGCACTTGCTGCATTTACATTAAATTATTTTAGCAATTAATGTCACTATCAGCAATAATAGATCCTGGGTTTGTGCTGGTTTTCACATCACACTGCTATTATAGGTGTTGGATGTGGATTTTATCTGCCCTTCTTTTAATAAAAATGAACATGAATAACTTTCTTCTTAGGGGTTTAAAATGTCTATCCAGGTCTCTGGGTGCATTCAATGTCCACTAAAGTAATTTAACAAACTTATGTATGCTGACCTATTTGGTGCAGCTAAATTAAGGTTTGTTGGCTGATTAGCATTTATATTAATTGGCACTGCATCAGTATTCAAAGCAAGAAGAGCTCTACTAGACTACCTCTCAAACTCTCATAAGCCACTGGGCTGAAAGGAACCTCTCAGCTGAGGATCACATACGCCTGCCAGCTGTGCTTGAAGCTGTGAGATCTCCTCCATCTCTCACACAGGCTGCAAAAAGAGAGAAATGTCAGCTTATCTCTATATATAACCCAATTTCTCTTCTTTTATCATGGTCTTCTCCTCTAGCAACTTGTGTAGGATCAGAAGTATATAGCTTTGTTCAAAACATGAGCTGTCTAATGTCACACAGGCAGGCGTTCACCATGGACGTGTTCTTGTACCCATGTTATTTGTAACTATACTTTAGTGGACATTTTCTATGTAAACTTGATTCAACAAGCTGTTTTTTCAGCATATCACAGCAAAGGTATTACATTTTAAAAACCCTTTTGTGTGTGTGTGTGTGTGTGTGTGTGTGTGTGTGTCAGGTTGTTGAACTTGTCTTGAGACTCCTGCATTGTGCACCATTCTTTCAAACTCATTTTAGCTGTTTTGGAATGCAAGATCAGATAAACCTCACATGACTGATTTGAAATGTCATACAGAGGCAGCAACTCTGCACAAGTGATTCCAATATGTTTGAGATTACTATTTTGCTGAGGTACTGTTATTAATTAATTTATTCATTTATTTAGTTAGTTAGTTAGTTATATAGCTGAATAAATACATTTTCCATTAATGTATGGTTTGTTAGTATACATTTGTGCATTTAGCAGACGATTTTATCCAATGAAAATTTGGAATCTGAGGGTAAAAAAAAAAAAAAAAAAAAACTAAATATTGAGAAAATCGCCTTTAAGGTTGTCCAAATTAAGTTCTTAGCAATGCATATTACAAATCAAAAATTAAGTTTGGATATATTCCAGAAAAAGGAATTTTGTATATTTACAAAAAAAATACTTATGGTTTTATGATCCAAGTTCACATACTGTATAGGCACAAAGTTTGCATATTCATATGCAGGATAAGAAATATAAATTGAGTCCAACAGTGCTCAACTTTAGCTTGTTGCTAAGCTAACCAAATACACTAAACCTAAATAATCCATTGCATACACAACTATTCAGTAAAACATTTGTATTAAATAATTTAATCAATAAAGTTCAGATTTGAATCAAATGTAAATATATTTGAAGTATATTCAGTATTCATAACACTACAGCTGAATCCAAAATCGCATACCTATATTATAAAATGTCCATCGTACATGCACCTAAGAATCTAGACAGAAGTAGCTTGTCATCTGGATATTTTTGTACTTTTCCTCATACAGTTTTCACCTACTGTATATAATAGGGAATTGGCATTTTAGTACACAAGGCACCTTTTCCACAAAGCTCATTGTAATCCAGTATGGGATTGTCTCCTCTGCAAAGAATTACAAGCAATTCCACAATGGAATCTGTTCAAAATATGTTTCCTAGATGGCAAAATGTCCTACATTTAGGAACAACCTTTGTGTTCGAGGCTCACTAGTTTTTTATTTTTTTATCTAAAAACCCAAAGTAGCTTTTGATTGATGCCTTCCTTATATAGTGTTTGACCTTCTGACATAAAATTACACCATCATGTACTCAGCTAGTCGGTAAATTACAGCCCTAATAGACTCAAATGAGAAGGTGTAGGGAGAGAGCTGATTGCCTATGTGCATGTGTGGGTGTTTGCGTTGCTAGTTTTCATGGTACGCTGACAGAAAACTTCACTAGAATATTAACTAGCCTTTGATTTTAATTGATTAATCAAAGATGACCCACAGGCAACAAAGTCCAGCTAGAATCCAAAATGATTTTGACATCAAACACGACCCTAATAGTTATTTATTTTGGAGCATTATGTAAAAACATTCTGTGTGCTATTTTGTGTTAAAAGAAAATGGACTGGAAATTATTTTATACAAATTAATTGGCCAGCTTCTCAGTTTGTCTTGTCTTTCTCTCTGCTTCTGTTTTTATTAAAAGCACTGTTTCACTTAGTTAATCATGCCATGGAACCGAAGGAAACCTATGGTGATATGTGGAACGCTTTAAACGGCTTTGCCACGCCTGAACGCATGATCTGTTTTGCATAATTGGGCCTCTGAAAAGACTGTAAGGTTTGTGGATTTGAACGCAAGGGCTTGGCCAAGGGAAATGATGCCTGAGGCACTGTAATGTTCTTCATCATCAAAAACACATTACACTGTTATTTGCTCATTTTTGAAATATGAGAATCCAATCATAAAAACTGCTCTGTCAGGCAGTAACTTCCTTCAGTAATAAACTAGTACAGGGTTTTTTCTTCTTCTTTAAATCCCCACCGTTGCATCGGATAAAGTCATATACTTATTGTTGTTTCTACTGAATAATGCAACACCTATTTTGCAAAGGTGCTAAAAAGTCAAAGTTACATTATGTAAATTTACATTTTCTGTAAACTGGCTTTACAACGATTTATATCTTTAAAAGCGCTATACAAATAAACTTGAATTTAACTAGATTTAATTATGTGCTTACCATAAATTCTGTACTCGTATGATGTTGTGTTTGTCCAGATATCATGAAGAAACTGGCCATGCTGGAAGGATTTTTGAGGAATGACTATTTATTTCAATAAATTTTATTGTTTCACACTAAGAATATTGATGCACAGTGCATACAGCACAAGTAAAAACCATAACCAATGAAACATTATAAATAGTTTAACATTACACTACCAGTCAAATATTTGGGGTCAATAAGATTTTTGAAGGGTGCATTTATTTGATCATAAAAAATTAATAAAAATAAATAATGATAATAAAGCCAACAACAATAATACATTTTAAAACAAAATGTGTGAAAGAAAAGTTATGAATTACCATACAAATTAAAGATTAAATCCATGCACAGTAATATTTAATAGAAAAAGCAGGAAGTTTCAAAGTCAAATATTGTAGTTATTGTATAACTTTTATTGTAAGCAAAATATGAGCCACCAATTTATTTTAAAAATATCAGTTTATAGACAGGACACTTGGTGGTGAAATCTGATTCATCGTGTGGATTTCTACAGGTATTATCATAACACAAAGAACATTTCTTAAAATTGTAGTTACCATTGTAACACCTAATGAAATATAAAATAAACTGGCACAAAAATGCTAAGAAATAAACCTCCCATAGTAGGGATTATTCTGGTTTTCTCTACATAATACCACATACCTCCATGTAATGAAAACAGAAGCTTTTACCTTCACAACACATACAGTAAGTTTCTAAAATACTTATAATCAATCTCTGTTCTGATAAAAGAAAGTTGGCAAAGCCAGTTGTGTTCATGTTGTATTCTCTCACTCTTGTGTACTCATCTTCTGTCCCCATCCCTTTCACTCTGTCTCATCATAATCTTTTTTTTCTTTCCATTTCAAATAATCACTGTGATGTGAAAAGCTCTGTAAGTTCAACTCAGCACAACACCTGTGAGGGTGGCAGTTTAATAAGTCTTGGCTTACCATGTTCTTGAGGAAAAAGTAAAGTGCCGAAGAACAGATGGAAGTATACTCCTGTTTGTAACTGCAATAGATTCTGAGTCACTATTGGCTAAACCTGTATCATTAGACAACCATCTTAGATGGCTTTCTAAAAGAGAAGGGCGAAGAAAAGATTGTTAACTAGAGTACAATAAGGACCATTTACAATGGTTTTACAAGATTCACCTTTTTTTACAATGAAAGATTGGATCTCTATAGTCATCTGGGGAAGGGGTGGGGGGCAGGATTCAGTGGGAGTGACGATCCTTTATATTGATCAATTGTACTTTCACAGTCTGTAGTTATGAAACAGAAATTTAAACTCTTTTAAAGAAAGATTTCTGGAATAGCTGACATTCCTTCCAGCTACTTGAATTTAAGTTTAAAATTACAGTTGAATATTTTGTATTCAACTGTAATTTTATCATCATTCGCATTTCTGAAAATTTGCTGAATTTGTATCCAACCCAAACCAGACAAATTAAAGATTCGATCGGGAGCATGGTTGAAACATGAGGAGACAAATTCCACAGAAAGGCTCAAGACAATAGGATGTTTTAAATCAATTCCTAGCACCACAAGTCGGAAGAAAGTCCACTAACTAACAGCTTGAACAGCTTTCAACATTAGACCAAAAGAACAATTATTGACAATTCCAATTCGGATTGTTAAATTTTGGGGCAAGTAATCAAGATTGAAGGTGAAAGAGATGCACAGCATGACCATCACATGGAAATCCATGAAAGTAATCATGATCACAAGCTCTTTGGATTGACTTCCCCCCCACCTAGAAGAAAAGAACCAGACTGAAATTCCGTTAAGGGGACCTTTTAACCTCTGGTCTTTTACAGATGTTGATGCACCAAAATGAACTCAAAAAGACTTATAAATTAATAACCGTTCATTGCTTAGCTGAAAATCAATTATTTGTCAAATGTATCATATTCTTGTTATAGGAATCATGTCCAAAATGATACCCTGCAGGAGAGGGAAAATTCGGACCATGTAATTGATAAGATATGATTTATGAACGGGAAGGAGAAACATTGCAACTCCCCAAGCAAAGACAATAACTAAATGGTCAAGATAACATTTGAGGTGTTGCCGAAAGGCCAGTTTAAATACTCAGGACACCATCAAATTATGCTCTTACCTTCTACTTTTAGTTTTAGCTCTTAGCCATGCTTTTTGTCATTACATTTTATGATCTCTGAGTGCCATTCCAGCGTGCACACCAGATTCTGACTGATTTTCAGACCCTCCCCGAACCCCTCAATACAATAAATCTGCACATTTTTAAGTGGCCTTTTATTGTGGCCAGCCTAAGGCACACCTGTGGAATAATCATGCTGTCTAATCAGCATCTTGATATGCCACACCTGTGTGGTGAATAGATTATCTCGGCAAAGGAGAAGTGCTCACTTACACAGATTTGTGAACAATATTTGAGAGAAATAACAAAAACAAAAGTGTTGGCTTTATAATTTTGTTCAGTGTACAACCAAAAATTACTATTTCAAAATAAAGGTAACATTTTACAGGGTCTTATTTGTTAACATTGGTTAATGTTTTAATTACCTTTTTAATATTTTAATATTGGCATTGCATTTATTAAAGTTAGTAATAAATAAAGAGATATTATACTAATAAAGAGATACAATTTTAAGCTTAAAATGTATTAGTAAGTAAGAACAGTATGCTGAAGAAGTATTGTTTTTTGTTGGTTCATGTTATATCTAATGTAGTCTATTAATGTTAACAAATGAAATCTTTTTTTGTTAAGTATTACAACTTACATCATAATTTTGTCTTTTTCCACAGATTTTTTTTTTTTTTTTTTTGAACAGGCTGTCATCATGTCCGGTCTATTTAGGGACAGACAAAATTGCATTTTACATTTGTTTGAGTTTCTCATTTGGTTAAATAATTATTTTACATCTCTTTCTCTCACTGTCTTATTACACATGCACACCAGTCATGCATGCATTTGCGAATTGGATCTGATATGACTATAAATGCAAATTTGACAAATAACATTGCTAAACACCAAATAAAGATGCATATATTGAACAAGTTGACATTTTCTTGATCTTCTTCCAGGAAATGAACGCAGTCATTTAATTAAATTCATGTGTTCTTTTGATTTATTGCTGACATACATGAGAATACATTGTGATTGCACATCAAAGCAAATGCCCAAGTGCTATATAGAGTTAATCAAAACAGGCTGAAAAGCGGAGCTTGTGTATGAATGACTGTGTGAGACAATGTTAAATAGCAGTCTGTTTTCAAGCTGTCTATTTTTTGAGGTCATACGATCCCTGACATCTTGCAGTTTAAGGGCAGAACATGCATCTGTGTGGCAATATGCTGTTGCTGTCATCACACAATAAACAAAACAACGCTCAAAAGCAATAAACTTTGAGAGAATACTGTCACCACAGCAGTTACCAAGCTATATTTAACCTCTCATGTATTGCATACCCTCATACATTCACATTAAACAGCCTTTACTACCAGGAATCACAACAGATAGAACAGGAATATTTATTTATTTGTAAGCAAATGATACAACGTTTCCTAAAATTAAAGTGCACGTTCCCCACAACTGTACATCCAAGGCCACTTTTTATTGTATATATAAAAAATTGTCACTCATCAAGCCCTGAGTGTGTGCAAAAATGTATAAGACACTGGCCAATAGGGAATTAAACCTAAAAATAGCTAGAATGTAGCTTAACCTTATGTGTAAAAAAAAAAAAAAAAAAACCTTTTAACTATCTGTAACATTATAAGATGTCTCTCATACCCATAAAGGCTGCATTTATTGGATCAAACATAGTAAAAAATTTATTAAAATAATAATGATAATGTAAAATATTATGAAAACAGTTGTGCCGCTAATTTTGCAGGAAACCATTATACATTTTTATGTATTTATTTTTTAAGGATTCAATTCATATTTTAAAAGAACAAGTGTTGTCTTCTTTTTTTTCAGAAATAGAATACTTAGGAACAATAAAATATACAATTTAGCACATCCTTGCTAAATCAAAGTATTAATTTCTTTCAAAAAAGAAAGAAAACAATTACTGAACCCACATTTTTAACAGTCGTGTATATTGTTACAAAAGACTTCTGTTTAAAATAAGTGTTGTAGTTTTTATTTATTTAAAAAAGGTTCCAAAAATATTTAGCTCAACTTTCTCCAACATTGACTATAAATCCGCATATTTGTGATTTCTGAAAGATCACATGACACCGAAGACTGCGGTAATGCAGTGTATGATTTACCCACACCTCCCCAAGCATAGAAGTAAAACTCTACCTATGTTTTCCCTATGGGTAAGAGGATATTCTTCAAATTTAGTGTGAAGATGCAGTAATTAGTTTGTTTTGAATTTGTTGCTGGCAGCTTAACTATAAAATGCATTATTCCATCTCTCTCTCTCTCTCTCTCTCTATCTTTCTCACACACACACAATTACATACACTGGTGTAATTTGAAAAAAAAAAAATTTGTATGTGTTAATTACTTTAAATATTAAATGTAATTGTAAAGTTTGTTTCATTTATTTCTATCACAACAAATTAATTTTCTGCCGACATCTGATCACAAAGTTAATTGCTTTGATTCAATGAAGCATCCTTATATCCACATGTCCACACACATACACAAAAATGTACTGTGGAGGAAACTGGTTCTCTCGAGAGCTTCTATTGCTAAAATTTTCAAAAGAATTTAAAATTCTCAGAGGAACAGACAAAGAAACTCCTGCTGCTACACTGAGGTATTAGAGTCTTAAAATATACATGCTACAACCTTTGTGAGCCAGCTGTATCAAACATTAAACGTTTAGGTTCAACCCAAAATAAAAATTCAGTCATTGTTTATTCATACTTATGTTGTTACAAACCTTCATGTTTTTCCTTCTTTCAGTTGAGCAAAAGGTGAAATATGTTTCCAGGCTGCTCTTTACCACACAATGAAAGTTAATTGGTAGTGGGCTGTGAAGCTCCAAAATGAGCACCAAGATGCACTTGGGCACTGTATTTTAGACTCCTGAAATCATATGGCACACACAAGAAATTATTTGTCAGGTAACTTGAAAATATAACTTAACCCTTGAAGCAATGATTTTTCACAATAACATATTTGGGTCTACCTTGATGTCAGAATGTATATCTAACATGATGAATTTCTAAACTGCTCCAAAAGTATACAACTGTTCTGATATGTTATTAACAATCCATTGTATTAACAATCCGATCAACTGCTTCACCACCATCATCACTTACATTCAGGTACATTAAGAATTTGACTCATATTGGTTGTAAGTTCCATCATTATCAACATGTTCACTATTTATAGCAATAATCTGACATTCATTTTAACTCCAACTGATTCATTATCGGAAGTTATCACTCCAACATCTGCTTGACGTCATTAACGACAGTTCTAGTCAGCGTGGTTAAAATGATGGATGTGCTAAAAAGCTCCTAAATTTTGGGGAAACATTCATGACTAGCCAGTTATTTTCTCCAATAATGTATCTCAATATGCCAGTTAATCAGCCTGATTTTTATTTATTTATATTTTTATTGTTATTTTAGCTGTTAGCTTTTCTTAAGAATCAAACCCAAACGATTGTGAGAGAGTCTAACTTACATGCTGCAGTAGTTAGCTGTGACTCTTTATCTTTGGTTTTGTAAAATCCCATGTATATCCCATGCTAAAATCACAGGAAGTTATTACAGCGTTTTACATCAGACTTCAGGCAGCTAGCGCCTGTGGACTTCCTGCTCTCTCTTATCCTGGTAATAGTGATAGAGTGTGACATTAAAAGAACCACTTTGATGATGAAGTCATGGGCCTCCCATGAAAGCTGCCGTTTCCAGCTGCTGGTAGCTTAAAGTGACAGGCAACTCACTCATTCGTTCTCTCTGAGCAACCGCTCCTCTACACACTGATGAAACTATGATGTATTGGGTGATATGTATATGGCGCATACTGCTTATGGTGAAATGTTAACACATTTAGCTTAAAAATATCAATTTGTTTGCTCACCATGATTCATTTAGCAAACTTGATGCTATGTGGGAAATGTGGGTGAGCTTTTTTCTTCAGGAAAAAAAGCACATTAAATTTTCAGACACATCTGATATGCGTCAATTAATATTCATGAATTATTGAAATACAGGCAGAGAAATTCAAGTGCATTGCGATGCAAATGGGGGAAGAGCATAGCTTTTTATTCGCCATCGCTAAAAATAGATGATGTTAAGAGAGAGCGAGTAGGGCAGGAGAGGATATAGAGGAGGAGTAGAGTGGAAAAGGAGAAAGGAGGAGGCAAAAAAAAAATGAAGAGAGAGATTGAAAGGAAAAGACCAAGGATAACGGGGTAGAAGATCAAAAGAAAGATGGGGTTGTGAGAAAAGAAATGGGAAAAAAGACTATTTCTGAAAGATTGAAGCTATTTTTCTTTCAGAGGTCTGATGGTTCCTCATTGAGGGTGGGCTTCAGGATACGGAAATTACTCCTACTTTATAAAAAAAAAAGAAAAGAACAGAAGTAGCAGCTCAACCTCTAATAGAAAAGAATGCTTTGCATATGGGTCAAACTTTTACATCCTACGACTTTGCAAATTGCAAATGAGACTATGGCCCACAAGCTGAATGGAATTATTTACTCACCCTCATACAGGGACGGACTGGGAGTAAAAACGGCCCTGGATTTTCTCGCAATTAGGCCCACCACAACTACAAACAGCCGTTACTATTTCACAATATTACATCAATCCTATTTCATTTAGGGCAAATAGGATCACAAAACCCTTGGTAACCCTACTGACAAAAACAATAGAAACCATCACATAAATTCTAATGATTTCCACCACAAATACCATTACAAACAAACCATCAACTTTTAACCATTAAAACTATTAAATAATGGTTTCTTGTAGTGTGTTTTTGGGACATATTCCATTAGGATTTAGCGGTTTTAACAAGCCTCCAATAGAAGGTGACCAATTACCAGTTGAAACCAACATGCCCAATTACAGTTTCCATTTTAAAACAATACAACGTTCATTATAACCAGTAAAACTAGTACAAACCATGTGATTTTTTTTCTATTTTTTTTTTTTTTTTCAGCAGGGGACTGAAATAAATGCATTATTGTATTGTAAAAATCTCATCAGAAGTGAATTTAGAAATACTGCTCATTACACATACTGTTTCACACCTACTATTTGCTTTGTTCATCTTTTTGTGCTCTTTTCGTTTATTTGTAAGTCGCTTTGGGTAAAAGATGCTTAATACATAAAAGTCTGCTAAATGTAAATCTTAAGTCAGACTGGTTTAATAAACTGAATCACCTGATTCATTTAAAAGGTCTGTCTCAAAAGACCGATTGCTTTCATATATTGAACATTGCTACTTCTCTCATGAACTCACTGAGAAGAGGTTGGAGGCAGATGATTTTCACTTTAAGCTTTTACTTTTTTTAAAAACATTCAACTTTCTCCTTTCAATGATATATCAAATATATCGCTTCAGAAGGTTTGAATTATAGCCCACTTTTGATCCTGTTATGGTGCTTTTGCATCTTTTCTGAAGCTTTTGAAACCCCAGTTCATTGGATTTGCCTGCAAACAACATGAAAGGCTGTTTCCTTCTGTGCTGGAAGAAAGGGGTGAGCAACATGAAAGTGAGTAAATGATGACATAACATTCATTTCTTTGGTGAAATACTACTTTAAGGCTTTAAAACATTAAACAGGTTTCCCAAACACATGCTCCATTCGCCATTGGTTGGTGAAATGCACAGTCCCACCCAGAAGTCAGTATTCCTGTGTGGGCTGATCAGGAATTTGAGTAACTGCAAACCAGCATTTTGAGGAAATCAGCCTAGAAATGGCATACTTTCTTGTCTCTGCATATTAAGTTGAGACATGAGAAAGTAGATCACACATTAAACCTTTAAGGTGTTTATAGCAGACCTATATTCAGTGTAGTATTTACCCCTTAGTAATACATGACTTCATATGCATAGATTATAAATAACAATCCATTTTCGCTCTTTTCCCTTTTACTGGATTGTTTCTCCATTATAAGCATCTTAATACTTCTCTTTTCTTTTCTCATTAATTTATCCCAGGTGTACCAAACACAACCAGATGGACAAAAACTGGCAGCGCTTAATTGAGGCTTTTCGTGCAATTAACCAAAACATTGAAGTGCATAGATAATAACAGAATCAATGCAGCTGCTTCGTCCCCAATCTGTTATGAGTACTCATCTGATACCAGCATACACTTTAAATAGGCAGCACTATTATTGAAAATGCTATCAAGTTTCTGATATGGGGCTAATCCGAGAGTAGCTCAAAGGGAATGGGCTAGATGATGACTGTGAGGAAGGCACACCTCTTTAAAATGCTTGGTTGAACTTGTCTTTGTATTAGATTGATTTAGACTGGAGAGATTAATGGAATTGTATTTTTCATTAGGCATGGTCCAGCCACTCCTGAACAATGTCACATCCAGGTGAACCCGAGATTACCGGGTAATTGAGATCATTTTTCCCCTCGTACAGACAAAAGACCTTGCTTGTGTCCCTCCAATAAGTGTCAGAATTTGTTTAGAAATGAATCTCCATAACTGTATTAGAATTCAGCTACTCTAAGGATAGGGTTAGGGTTAGGGTTAGGGTTTTTAAAAAAATGTATTTTCAATTAAACAGAACAATAGCTGGGATCAGTCATTTATTTATTTAAAAATACATAATTACATTTTAGAATATATAGGAATTTTAAATGGGGGACACATATCTTCATGAAGTAAGTCCCCCTCTCTCTCTTTCTGTTTAATACCCAATGAACACATTGCCCTTTTATTCAGTACATTTTGCAACCTCCTTTTGTCAATATAACAGCTCTGAGTCTTCACATATAATGCCTGATGAGTTTGGAGAACACCTGACAAGAGATCAGAGATCATTCTTCCTCTTCCATTCACACACTCATTTTCTATAGGGTTCCGGTCAAGGACCTGGGATGACCATTGCAAAAGCTTGTGTTTTTGTGGTCAGTGAAAAACAGACCCACAACATTATAGATACAGCACACTAAATATCCTAATCACCCTGGTAAGCTAAAATGTGTAAATATGAATAGAAATATACTTTAGAGGTATACAGCCTTTTCGATCATATTTTTAAGGGTACCCAAAATGTTGACAATGAAAGTGAAAAGTGAAAGTGAAAATGACAGTATTATATACATATCATATATATATATATATATATATATATATATATATATATATATATATATATATATATATATATATATATATATATATATATATATATATATATATTATAGACTGTATATATAAATTAACTTTTTTGTGTAACACTAAAACTTAAAATTACAAATTACCTCAGACTTATTTGTGCACATACTTTATTCATGAACTTCAAGTCATTCTAACACAAGTGTCTGCTAATGAATATCTCTAAACTATAAATGTAATATGCAGACACTCTGCTGCACAGGAACACTTGGAAAGTTAAGAGCCATCCAAGTTAATTACAGTCAGTGCTTGATTAGACAAGTGCACCACTCCACAAAATTATAGCGATAGTGGCTCTAGCCATGTTATAGAAAGTGAAGTACAAATGAGTACAACCAGAAGACATGAAATGATTAAAAACAGCACCTTTCACTTGAGCATAAATACACTTCTCACTATCTCAGAAAGATAAACTGAGAAGATATTACTTTCCAAGAAGCAATGAAGGTCAAAGTCTATAACAAGCAGATATATGCATACACACATCTTTTGTTGTTGTTTTTGTGTAGCATATGCATTTGTATGTTTCAAAGCCAAAATAACAGTTTCAGCACACTCAATCACATTTAACAACATACTAAAAGTTAATTAAGTACTAAATGGTTGTATATCTGGGGTTTGTGTTTCCACTAAAGCTATATTCAGATTAATCACAAATGCCCTGGATCATATTATGAAGCATAGCTCCTCTCTAGGAAGTAGAATGGTTATGAGTTGCCACTGAAGTTTTCCGGGGGTTTTTTTGTTTGTTTGTTTTTTTTTTTTTTTTTTTACATAACTTCAACATTTATTCTCCACCTGCTAATGGGCTTCACTCAAACAATTAGTCAAGGGCGTAGATTACGCGGGGGACGCACTTTTTCAGTCAAATGTATTCCCATAGATGTTTTCAAGAGCTGGTGTGAATACATATAGATTTAAACTCAAAGAGACAGGATAGTCTGCGCAAGACCTGATATTTTAATCGGACCCAGAAGCGCTATACACTCCTGCATTGTTTTTCATACATCCTCGAAGCTGAGCGCGCTCTCGAGCAGAAAGTCATATCAGGAAACTCCTAATATGGGCAACAGCGTCCAGCTAGCGCTATTTGAAAACAGTTGTTTTGACAGAAGAACTGAAACTTTTGGAAACACGAAGACATTAATATACGATTGCGACAATATATGGTTTTTCAAGTTGTCTCCAGCAGGTGATAAGTACAGTATATCAACAAAACAGTGCTAATTGACATAGATTTATTACAGTATAGAAACTATTCTGCCTTATGTGATTAAATAAGTGTTTGTAGTATATATATACAGTATTGTTCAAAATAATAGCAGTACAATGTGACTAACCAGAATAATCAAGGTTTTTCATATATTTTTTTATTGCTACGTGGCAAACAAGTTACCAGTAGGTTCAGTAGATTCTCAGAAAACAAATGAGACCCAGCATTCATGATATGCACGCTCTTAAGGCTGTGCAATTGGGCAATTAGTTGAATTAGTTGAAAGGGGTGTGTTCAAAAAAATAGCAGTGTGGCATTCAATCACTGAGGTCATCAATTTTGTGAAGAAACAGGTGTGAATCAGGTGGCCCCTATTTAAGGATGAAGCCAACACTTGTTGAACATGCATTTGAAAGCTGAGGAAAATGGGTCGTTCAAGACATTGTTCAGAAGAACAGCGTACTTTGATTAAAAAGTTGATTAGAGAGGGGAAAACCTATAAAGAGGTGCAAAAAATGATAGGCTGTTCAGCTAAAATGATCTCCAATGCCTTAAAATGGAGAGCAAAACCAGAGAGACGTGGAAGAAAACGGAAGACAACCATCAAAATGGATAGAAGAATAACCAGAATGGCAAAGGCTCAGCCAATGATCACCTCCAGGATGATCAAAGACAGTCTGGAGTTACCTGTAAGTACTGTGACAGTTAGAAGACGTCTGTGTGAAGCTAATCTATTTTCAAGAATCCCCCGCAAAGTCCCTCTGTTAAAAAAAGGCATGTGCAGAAGAGGTTACAATTTGCCAAAGAACACATCAACTGGCCTAAAGAGAAATGGAGGAACATTTTGTGGACTGATAAGAGTAAAATTGTTATTTTTGGGTCCAAGGGGCCACAGGCAGTTTGTGAGACGACCCCCAAACTCTGAATTCAAGCCACAGTACACAGTGAAGACAGTGAAGCATGGAGGTGCAAGCATCATGATATGGGCATGTTTCTTCTACTATGGTGTTGGGCCTATTTATCGCATACCAGGGATCATGGATCAGTTTGCATATGTTAAAATACTTGAAGAGGTCATTTTGCCCTATGCTGAAGAGGACATGCCCTTGAAATGGTTGTTTCAACAAGACAATGACCCAAAACACACTAGTAAACGGGCAAAGTCTTGGTTCCAAACCAACAAAATTAATGTTATGGAGTGGCCAGCCCAATCTCCAGACCTTAATCCAATTGAGAACTTGTGGGGTGATATCAAAAATGCTGTTTCTGAAGCAAAACCAAGAAATGTGAATGAATTGTGGAATGTTGTTAAAGAATCATGGAGTGGAATAACAGCTGAGAGGGGCCACAAGTTGGTTGACTTCATGCCACACAGATGTCAAGCAGTTTTAAAAAACTGTGGTCATACAACTTAATATTAGTTTAGTGATTCACAGGATTGCTAAATCCCAGAAAAAAAAAATGTTTGTACAAAATAGTTTTGAGTTTGTACAGTCAAAGGTAGACACTGCTATTTTTTTGAACACACCCCTTTCAACTAATTGCCCAATTGCACAGCCTTAAGAGCGTGCATATCATGAATGCTGGGTCTTGTTTGTTTTCTGACAATCTACTGAACCTACTGGTAACTTGTTTGCCACGTAGCAATAAAAAATATACTAAAAACCTTGATTATTCTGGTTAGTCACATTGTACTGCTATTATTTTGAACAATACTGTATATATATATATATATATATATATATATATATATATATATATATATATATATATATAATATTATATATATAATATTTGTTATTGTCAAGCAGTTATATATTTCTAAGCAAATTAAAGCTAGAAATTAGAGAATAATTAAAGTTGCCTATAGTATACAAGTCAAGTCTCTTCTGCTTTTATTTGATCCAAAGTACAGCAAAACAGTAAACTGAAATATTTTACTAGACTATTTAAAATATCTGTTTTCTAATTGAATATATTTCAAAATGTTATTTATTGAGATTTTAAAGCTTGCTAAATTAAAGTAATCATATCTATAATTTATCCCCCCCCCCCCCAAACATTTTTTTTTTTTTTAATGATATACTGTATAATGTTGCAAAGGCTTTTTATTTCACATAAATTCTGATCTTTGGATCCTTCTTTTCATCAAAGAATGCAGAAAAAAATTTACTCATGTTTTAAATATTGATAATCAGCAAATCAGCATATTAGAATGATTTGATTTCTTAAGGATGTGACATTGGAGTAATGATGCTGAACATTCATCTTTGATCACAGGAATAAATTACATTTTAAAATATATTCAAATAGAAAATAGTTATTTTAAATAGTAAAAACTCTTGCTGAACTTTGGATCAAATAAATGCAGGCTTGGTGAGCAGAAGAGACTTCTTTAAAAACATTAAAAATCTTACTGTTCAAAAACTGTTGACTGGTAGGCTATAGATTACAGAAATGTTCTATTGTAATGTGTGTGTGTGTGTGTGTGTGTATTTATATATATACATACATATATACATACACACACACACACATATATATATATATATATATATATATATATATATATATATATATATAATTTCTGTCCCCCTCACTTCTGAAAAGATGGCTACGCCCCTGCAATTAGTCATGTTAATTTTAATAAAGTATATGGGTGTTTCTTCAATTACAGGCACTTAAATATAAGTGGAAAATGGCAGTGAAATAAAATGTCTGAAAATATGAAAATGTAATATTTACCATTTTATGTTTCATAAATTTGCACCATTTTTTCATGGAAAAAAAAATTATAATAATATTATCATTTTCAAAAGCACCTTGATTTCTGTTTATGTACGTCGCACATCAGGTCATATATTTCATCTCAAGGCAACTTTAAGATTGAAAGTCTGCGTACAACAAAACAAAAAAAAATAATGAAGCCAAGGTGAATATTTTCCAAAAAACTTTTTTTATTACTTTCCACTAACTAACTAACTAACCAACTAAAATAAATAAATGTATAATGCATTTTTAAATATAAAAAAAAGAAAAAAAACAGTTGGAAGTGGAAAAAAATGGCATAGCAGGAACTGAATGAACTTAATTTTATCTCCATTAACTGCTGAGAAAGAGTTTGCGTTTAAATGGAAACTACTCAAGCAATGAAAACCCCAAATGTTTTTCCCAAATTATAGCAGTGATTGCTTGTAATATGCAAGATCGTCTCTGTGTGCTCATGTGTGTGCATGTGTGTCTCCAAGAGTGGGTGGGTTGTAGTGGTGTTCATGGAGTGTATTATTGGTGTCCTGCTGTTCTCCACCTGTCTTTGTTCTCTGTTGTGAAACATGAAGCCAAATCACTGTTGAACCTTGGAGCTCACAGCAAGACACACACACACACAATCAGCTGATCTGTGTTTGCTGTTTCAGTTTCAAGAAATACAAGCTGACACAAATGCACAGGCAGCAAAAATGTCAATATTAATTTCTTACTCAATCATTCTTCATTCTTCTAGTTCATTTAAAACCACAAATATCATCAGGCCAGGCCTTAAAGACGACAGCTGTTTTGATTCATGAAAATCTGAGGACTGCTGCAAGTGCAGTTCTACAAAATTTGTGGGATACACTGGTTTGTCAATAAGCCTAGATGACACATAATTGCACATGTTTGCTTCTTGCATGCAGGTGCAGGTTCTAAGATTATCTTACTTTTACATACCGATTCCATGTTGGCTCTGTACTTGATGAGTTAGTATTTGTAGTTTAGTGTTAATTTTTGCCCGCCATGCGAGAGGCTCTTGTCACTTCCTGAGTAATACAACACATGTTCTTCCCAAAGGGAATAAAAAAGGTTTATTCTGAGGTACAGTACAGCTGGGGAATGTTACTTGTAACATATTGCATTATATGTTAGGTCTGCATATTTATTTTGAGACCCATTTTAGCAGGTTATACTATTTACACTGTGTGGCACCATATTTTTGCCGCACACAGCACAATCACCTCAGCAAAAAATAAGGAGATTATTAAGCTTAAAAAAGATTATAATGATAAAAAACGTCGTTTCTGTTATGCTGAAAGTAAATCTGACTGAATCATGGTAATATCAGAAGGATACTAAATTAATTATTAAATTATATTGATAGTGGATCAATTTGAACAGCAATGTCTTTCTGATTTAGCTAGTTTGACAAAATGAAGCGTTCTGTTCAATCTAGTTAAGAAGCCTAGTACACCAGCATAACAGCATCCAAAACAAATGCTGATAACCTGAAATGTGTCTTCTCGAAAGATTTAAAGATTTAAAATGCAATATGTTGACCTACATTTATTTTTTTTTATTTTTTTTGTGTGGCATTCAATCACTGAGGTCATCAATTTTGTGAAGAAACAGGTGTGAATCAGGTGGCCCCTATTTAAGGATGAAGCCAACACTTGTTGAACATGCATTTGAAAGCTGAGGAAAATGGGTCGTTCAAGACATTGTTCAGAAGAACAGCGTACTTTGATTAAAAAGTTGATTAGAGAGGGGAAAACCTATAAAGAGGTGCAAAAAATGATAGGCTGTTCAGCTAAAATGATCTCCAATGCCTTAAAATGGAGAGCAAAACCAGAGAGACGTGGAAGAAAACGGAAGACAACCATCAAAATGGATAGAAGAATAACCAGAATGGCAAAGGCTCAGCCAATGATCACCTCCAGGATGATCAAAGACAGTCTGGAGTTACCTGTAAGTACTGTGACAGTTAGAAGACGTCTGTGTGAAGCTAATCTATTTTCAAGAATCCCCCGCAAAGTCCCTCTGTTAAAAAAAGGCATGTGCAGAAGAGGTTACAATTTGCCAAAGAACACATCAACTGGCCTAAAGAGAAATGGAGGAACATTTTGTGGACTGATAAGAGTAAAATTGTTATTTTTGGGTCCAAGGGGCCACAGGCAGTTTGTGAGACGACCCCCAAACTCTGAATTCAAGCCACAGTACACAGTGAAGACAGTGAAGCATGGAGGTGCAAGCATCATGATATGGGCATGTTTCTTCTACTATGGTGTTGGGCCTATTTATCGCATACCAGGGATCATGGATCAGTTTGCATATGTTAAAATACTTGAAGAGGTCATTTTGCCCTATGCTGAAGAGGACATGCCCTTGAAATGGTTGTTTCAACAAGACAATGACCCAAAACACACTAGTAAACGGGCAAAGTCTTGGTTCCAAACCAACAAAATTAATGTTATGGAGTGGCCAGCCCAATCTCCAGACCTTAATCCAATTGAGAACTTGTGGGGTGATATCAAAAATGCTGTTTCTGAAGCAAAACCAAGAAATGTGAATGAATTGTGGAATGTTGTTAAAGAATCATGGAGTGGAATAACAGCTGAGAGGGGCCACAAGTTGGTTGACTTCATGCCACACAGATGTCAAGCAGTTTTAAAAAACTGTGGTCATACAACTTAATATTAGTTTAGTGATTCACAGGATTGCTAAATCCCAGAAAAAAAAAAATGTTTGTACAAAATAGTTTTGAGTTTGTACAGTCAAAGGTAGACACTGCTATTTTTTTGAACACACCCCTTTCAACTAATTGCCCAATTGCACAGCCTTAAGAGCGTGCATATCATGAATGCTGGGTCTTGTTTGTTTTCTGACAATCTACTGAACCTACTGGTAACTTGTTTGCCACGTAGCAATAAAAAATATACTAAAAACCTTGATTATTCTGGTTAGTCACATTGTACTGCTATTATTTTGAACAATACTGTATATATATATATATATATATATATATATATATATATATATATATATATATATATATATATATATATATATATATATATATATAATATTATATATATAATATTTGTTATTGTCAAGCAGTTATATATTTCTAAGCAAATTAAAGCTAGAAATTAGAGAATAATTAAAGTTGCCTATAGTATACAAGTCAAGTCTCTTCTGCTTTTATTTGATCCAAAGTACAGCAAAACAGTAAACTGAAATATTTTACTAGACTATTTAAAATATCTGTTTTCTAATTGAATATATTTCAAAATGTTATTTATTGAGATTTTAAAGCTTGCTAAATTAAAGTAATCATATCTATAATTAGAAAATAATATAATAAGAAATACAAGCTGACACAAATGCACAGGCAGCAAAAATGTCAATATTAATTTCTTACTCAATCATTCTTCATTCTTCTAGTTCATTTAAAACCACAAATATCATCAGGCCAGGCCTTAAAGACGACAGCTGTTTTGATTCATGAAAATCTGAGGACTGCTGCAAGTGCAGTTCTACAAAATTTGTGGGATACACTGGTTTGTCAATAAGCCTAGATGACACATAATTGCACATGTTTGCTTCTTGCATGCAGGTGCAGGTTCTAAGATTATCTTACTTTTACATACCGATTCCATGTTGGCTCTGTACTTGATGAGTTAGTATTTGTAGTTTAGTGTTAATTTTTGCCCGCCATGCGAGAGGCTCTTGTCACTTCCTGAGTAATACAACACATGTTCTTCCCAAAGGGAATAAAAAAGGTTTATTCTGAGGTACAGTACAGCTGGGGAATGTTACTTGTAACATATTGCATTATATGTTAGGTCTGCATATTTATTTTGAGACCCATTTTAGCAGGTTATACTATTTACACTGTGTGGCACCATATTTTTGCCGCACACAGCACAATCACCTCAGCAAAAAATAAGGAGATTATTAAGCTTAAAAAAGATTATAATGATAAAAAACGTCGTTTCTGTTATGCTGAAAGTAAATCTGACTGAATCATGGTAATATCAGAAGGATACTAAATTAATTATTAAATTATATTGATAGTGGATCAATTTGAACAGCAATGTCTTTCTGATTTAGCTAGTTTGACAAAATGAAGCGTTCTGTTCAATCTAGTTAAGAAGCCTAGTACACCAGCATAACAGCATCCAAAACAAATGCTGATAACCTGAAATGTGTCTTCTCGAAAGATTTAAAGATTTAAAATGCAATATGTTGACCTACATTTATTTTTTTTTATTTTTTTTGGCATCTGATGAAATTAAAATTTTCCTTTTTCTTTGTAGTGTTACAAGCTCTTGGTGCATGAAAAAGATCTGTAAAGTTGCAAAGACTAAATTCTCAAATCCAAAGAGATATTCTTTATCAAAGTTAAGACTCTGCCACGTCCCCCTAAAATGGCTCATTCCAACACGCCCCGACGTCTACATCACTATGTGGAAATATTAGCATAATACCGCCCAAATGTTCACACAAAGAAAGAAAGGCATGGTTTCAGTAACTGAAATTATTGTTGAAGCAGCCATGTCAGGGAGATGCTGTGTGTATCTAGGCTAGGGGTAGGCAATTTCGGTCCTAGAAAGCCGCAGTCCTGCAGAGTTCTGCTCCAACCCTTAAAAAAAAAGAAAAAAACTCACCTGCCTGTAAACTTAGTAATGCTGAAGACATTGATGAGCTTGTTCAGGTGTCTTTGATTAGGGTTAAAGCTGAACTCTGCAGGACTGCAGCTCTCTAGGACTGAACTTGCCTACCCCAGTTCTAGGCGAGACAAAAGTGCTTTATTTGGCCTTCCGAAATTAGATGCATTTAAGAATCCTTTAAGATCACTTACAACAGAACAGCAATGCATTTTATGGACGACCGTTTCGTGAACCTAGGAGAGGAGGTCATTCTGACTATGCTACGACAATCTGCTGCTTCTGAATCAGCTACTGTAAGTATGTTTTCTTATAAGTTTAAGTATTTCCTATTGAATATGCAAATGTTGAGTTTTTGTGTGTGTGTGTGTGTGTGTGTGTGTGCACATGAGCTTGTGTGTGTGTGAGAGAGAGAGACAGAGAGAGAGAGAGGGTCACACAGTGGAGTCAGCTGTCTTAACCTTCTGTGGCTCAAATTAAGTTTTAGTAACAAGTTTTTAGTAGTTAGTTTTTAACTGTTGCAAATCAGCAATGCCTACCTTGAGAGGGTTAAAATAAAAAAAATAAAAAAAACTTAAAAAGTAATTGTTACATTTATCTCAACAATTCTCACAATTGTAAGAAGTCGCAATTTCCTTTCCCCTTCGGGAACTCACGCTGCATTGGAAAACGCTTTGGGAATGCCCCTGTGTGCCCACGCTCTGAATCACGTCACATGACAGTCCCTGAGGGGGCACAACTCATAGCTTCTGGTATCTCAACTGAGGTTGTTGAGACCATACTCCAGTCCAGAGCTCCTCCATGAGGAAACTGCACTCCTTGAAGTGGATTGTGTTCACTTGATAGTGTGGAAATAATCAGATGGTCCCAGTTAACTGCACGGCTGGTTCATTTCTGGAGTTCCTGCAGGATCAATTCTCCGGAGGTTTGACCCCCTCCACCCTAGACTGTTTTTGGTGTCCATAGCTGCTTACCACTACCCTTTGGGTGGTCAGTCTTTTGGGGTGAAACCTGTTGGTATGTTTTATTTTTGTTCTGTGAGGTGGTAATGCTCCAGACTCTCCATGATTTCACACTAGACAGGCATTTGTCAGAATAGGGGCGTGGGCATTCCTAAGTATTTTCTGACGCAGCGTGAGTTCCCGATTGGGAACGTCCCAGGTTACATATGCTGTGTCTCGTTCCCATTCTTCCTTTATCCCTGTGAGCGACTTTCTACAACTTGTCAGAAGCTAACCTTTACTTGTTTCAAGCTCTCTGGTCTCTACATCATCCCTCCTGTGATGTTTCACCATTCTGTTGGACTGATTTCACATGATCCAGAGTGTGGGCACACAGGGGCGTTCCCAAAGCATTTTCCAACACAGTGTCTCATTCCCTCCGGGAACCATGGTTATATATGTGACCTGGGACATTTTTCCCCCTGGTGTAAACAAGCTTACATTTTTCTACATAGATAGATAGATAATGATCCAAAATTATATTTTGACAACATCTAACAGGTTTAAACCTTAATAATAAACTTCAATAATAAAATTTAGTTGGAACTCTGTGGCATATATGAGCTGTGATATACCTGTATGGAGAATTACAATGATTTGATTAATGAACAATGCAGAATCACTTCATGAGATGATGCAAACATAACATAAAAATGTGAAGTGAGGAGGCTAGGAAACAACCAACGATTAACATGATTCAAAATGCTGTGAGACTTATTTGACTAATTAATTGTCCAATTGACTTACACAAGTGAGCGCTGTCTACAGTGTTAAAGGTCCTAATTAAAATCTTGAGCTTATAATGAAGTGATTTAGGGATGGATGTTGATTTAGGGATAACAGATTATGAGAAGCACTTGAGAATGATGTTGTTGTGTAAGGTTATATCCCTCCTGAGTTACATGAAAACAGTAACATTTATTAATTAATGATAGAACAGGAATAAATGCTCTGAAAACATCCACACATTCAGAGCAGAAGTCACTTCATGGGCAGAGACAGAGCAGCGAGTGTTAATATATAATTCATCCGCTCTGCTGCTCTTCTCCTGCTCTGCTGCTTTTCTTCTGTCACACATTTCTAAGGGCAACTACATCCTACAAATATTTCATAAGGCATTTATTATTACTATTATTATTGCTTTGTGTAATATATCTGACTTTCACAAGAATTATTTAATGATAAAACACGATTTTGTTTCTGTTTTTTTTTAAATATGTAAACTGATACTACTACTACTGCTACTAATAATAATAATAATACATTCCATAAATAAATATATGCTAAAATACTACTTTAATAATAATAATAATAATAATAATAATATTGAACAAAAATATTTGTATTAACACTCTTCATTATTTTATGAAATGTGTTTATTTATAAGCAACCATCTCTGAATAAGGTTTGATGTAAGGCTGGCAATCCACATTTTGGAAATATTTATGAAATATTTTATATATAGTTTAAGATCGGTTGTCAAACATTGTAGGTGGATTAACAATTTTTTTTTTTTATAAAAATAAATAAAATAAAAATGTAACATACTACTTCATATTTTCTGTATTGTCCTGTCTGACAATCTCTTCCTCTTTTTTAACCACCTCTGTCTCTACCAGCATTTTCTCCATGACTTAATGACTTTTATATTGTGTTAATACTTCTCACTCTTCACACATCCGCACTTGATTAGTTTCTTTCCTTGTCTCAGTCATGTGAGCTCCCTCTGCCCTGTCTCTTTTCTCTCTTGTTCCTTAGGCCAACATACCTATTCAAATATTAAATATTTTTCACCCTGAATCTTTCATAAAATATACCTGAATTCTCACTCGTTTTGTAGCCTCTCCTTCTTTATTATTTGTCTCACACAGACTGTGCATTTTGTTAAAGGTTTGTATTATTTCATTCTGCTTCTGATTTTTCTCCGTTTCCCCCTCACTCCCACTCTTTCACCATGTATGCTGTAGCTCTCAGATCTAACTCAGCTGACAGGAGGCCATGCTACAGGAACACTGGGGTTTGAAATCTGTCTGTGTAGGATGTT
Organism: Carassius auratus; assembly: GCF_003368295.1. Lineage (NCBI taxonomy): Eukaryota > Metazoa > Chordata > Actinopteri > Cypriniformes > Cyprinidae > Carassius > Carassius auratus. The sequence goes on from NC_039268.1 coordinate 6,177,021, forward strand.
GGCTGCTCAGTGACAGTACTTCCTTTATTACCTCAATTCCCACAGGCACACAACTGGCATGTGTTCCATATAATGTGCTCACAAGCCTCTAACTAATAATTGATGGCCTTACAATCATAAACCAATGCATACTGAATGTACCACTTCAGCTGGATAAAAACACATTAAGTATTCTAATGGTTCTTAAAATCCCTAGATCAAGAACAAATAGTTTTCATCAAGATCATCACCTTAGTTTTTGCATAAACAAAAATAGCAATGATTTATGTACTCACCAGCCACTTTAATAAGTACACCATGCCCCCTTTTGCTTTTAGAACAGCCCTATATGATTCTTTGTAACATATTCAACAAGGTGCTGCATACATTCCTCAACGATTCTGATCCATCATGACATGAACTCACGTCAGTAACATAACACGCTGTTGTGTTCAAATAATGCTAGATTGGTACTAAGGGACCACAAGTGTGCCAAGAAAATATCCCCCACATCATTAAACAACCAGCATCAGCCTAAACCACTGATTCAAGGCAGGATGGATCCATGCTTTCACATTATTTACACCAAATTCCGACTCTACCATTTGAAAGTCGCAACAGAAATCAAGACTCACAAGACCAGACAATCTTTTTTTTTTAATTTTCTATTCTATTCAATTTTCAATTTTGGTGAGCCAGTGTGAACTTAGCCGACAGGATTGGCACCTGGTGTTGTCTTCTGTTGCTGCAAGTCCGTCTGCTTTAAGGTTTGACGAGATGCGCATTCAGAGATGTTCTGCATACCTTGATTATAATGTCAACACCTGGTTGCTAGACCAAAACACTTTGGGCCCTATTTAAATTATCTAAATGCAAAGTGTAAAGCGCACGGCGCAGGTGCACTCAAGGCGTGTCCAAATCCACTTTTGCTATTTTAATGATGGAAAAATGGTTGGTGCGCCCGGGCGCATGGTCTAACACACACACTATGACAACTATCAACACACAGGCTAACTTACCACATGAGTACAGCAAATGGCACATGTACTTATTAATCTCCTCTACCTAAAACAGATAAGAATGCTGGGAGCTTTGATTAATGTCAAATCCAACTGCACTCATTAATATTCAATTATGGACTTGCCTCACATGAGTTTCAGTTCATGCTCCCAAACTAATTAGCTTCCACACTGCAAATGAAATCTGTGTTAAGCTCTGCTATCCAATTCAGCCTGAGTGGCACGGGTTCACATTCTGCCAATGTTAAGAAAGCATTTGCCAGCATTCTGCTAGCATGAATCCCTGCAGTCAGAGCAGTGGAGTGCAGCCCAAAATCACATGTTGGAGAGAAAGATAATTACAATGTCTCGAAATAGAAAGAGCTTACATTTATATATTCTATTCAGCCTGGATCTTTGCTCTCAAACAGGGCTGTTAAGGCAAATAAAGTCAATAAGAGAAAAAGAAGGAATTTTACAGCACATATATCCACTATTACATAGTCAAACTCATTTAAACCCAATCTGAGAAAGGTCTGATGTAAGTAACAACCCTTTAATCATGATATAGCTGCCTTTAATGTTGAGAAACTTGATGAAATACAAGATCATCCACCATTAATTAGAAAACCACTACATTGCTGATTGTGGGATGTGACTTTAAACTCAGTATGCAACCCCATTTGACCAACAATCTCAACCACTGGCTGAGGCCAGCCTAAAAAGATGCTCAAGACAGTAGACTGCCACTGCTGTGCTCTTCACATAGCTTATCATTTTCACGTGTTTTAAAGGGGGGGTGAAATGCTCGTTTTCACTCAATATCCTGTTAATCTTGAGTACCTATAGAGTAGTACTGTTTTATTATATTCATAAGAGAAACATAGTCTGTACCGATTTTTCCCGGAAAAACACGACAGGCTGGAGGCGTGACGTGTGGGCGGAGCTAAAGAATCACGAGCGCCAGTAGGCTTTTGAGTTGAGCGCGTCTGGAAGCTGTGACACCAAGAGTACAAAACCAACCAAAACAATCCATGGCTAACAGTCAGATTCAGCATATATTTATGATCCAGAATCAGATCCAGAGGCTGAAATTGAACAAGAGCAGCATCAGCAACCAGTCTCTATGTGGTATGTACTGAAACTGTATATATTTGCTTAGCGGTTTTGGAAAATGACTAAGTTCCACTTTGTCGTCTTTTTTTTTTTTAAGCTGTACATGTTGAAAGTGCAGTTTGATGACAACATCGCATGTTGTTTACTTGATGTGCTTACACGCCGATAGCTAAGTTAATAACACAGAGATATTTTAAGCAGTTTTACTCACCGCATGCGGTTCCAACACACGATCGTGACCCTTTTTCGTTGGGACTGCATTATCCTTAAGAAATAAACGATGTGCAAATCCGGCGTCAAACTGGACCTTGTTTGTAAAACAAGCATCTTCGAAATGCAGGGAACAAACACAAACACTTGCACAACTCCGTTGATGCTCTGTAAAAATAAACTCCATCCACTGGTCCCTTAATGCTGTTTCTCTTTTGGTCATCTGTGCAGGGTTGTCTTGCCCTGGCAACCAAAAGCACATTTCTTTTGTGACATTTCGCGACGCTCTCGCTCTGATAAGTGAATGTCTGTTGTGCTCTCAGTGCTCTGCTATACGGGAGCGCGCGCTCTTCCGGCAGAAGTGCCCTCAGGACCCATATAAGGAAATTCCGCTCCATCTAACGTCACACAGAGCCATACTCGAAAAAAAACTTTCCGAAACTTGTGACAAACCGGAAGCAGTATTTTTGGAACAGAAATACTCCTTCAAACGTACAACTTAATTTTTTGAAACTTTGTCCATGTTTAGCATGGGAATCCAACTCTTTAACAGTGTAAAAAACTCAGTATGAATGAAATAGCATTTCACCCCCCCTTTAAGCCTTGCAAATTTAAGCATTCAAACACAAGACTGTACTTGTGTTCGGCGTGCAAGAGAGATATATAGATCAGTGGACGCGTCTCACGAACAGCAACACCGAACCCGAGCCCTCCTTAAAATCACTTGCTGCTCTTGACTGAATTACTTTGTAGTTTTAACAAGAATGAATCCACAGCAAAACTGAAAATTATTCAGTCACCAGATATATTTTTTTTGACATTTTTTATTAGTGGGTGAAGGACACTACAGTTTATGTAAGTGAGTACAGCAAAATTCAGTGAACTGTGACATATTATACCCCAACATTTACTTTGGATTACCATTGAAATTGATCAAAAACTATTTGTGAACAAAAATTATTCAGACACTTTGACCTGACCATATTTTGCTTAAAGGTCCCGTTTTTAGCGCTTTTTTGAAGCTTTGATTGTGTTTACAGTTTCCAATATAACATGTGTATATGTTTTGCGTGTAAAAAAACACAGTATTTTTCACACAATTCATCTGTATACCGCTGTTTTCACTGTCATAAAAATGGGCTGATGACTTCCTTGTTCTATAAAGTCCCTCCTTCAGAAATACGTTACGAGTTCTGATTGTGCCAGCGTTTCCTGTGTTGTGATTCGACAGCAGCTTAGCACGTGCTGCCCTCCTGGAAATGCGATTGGGCTAGTTTTGGACTAAATTTGAGAAGCAAATGGGCAGGAGCATGTGCTGGAGATCTGCTTATAATCACAGGAGCGTTTTTACTGACGAGATGCGAATGAAAATCGCATCTAATTTTTTTTGCACAGCCTTAACGTCTAGTTAACAAAGCTCTTTGTGTAATAAGTTACAGAAACTGTTAAATGCACCAGCTTAAATAATAAAATACACTTACCGGTTGTGTTCCTTAAACAACGCCTTCTCCAGACAAACAGGAAACAGCTCCATCTTTCAGGAATAATCTTTGTTTGAATCCGGCATTTAACTGATTGAGATTGAGGCAGCTGTCCTCAGCAAAATGTGCTGCACATAGTTTTACATGTGGATTATAATTTTCGGGAACTGAGTTAAATGAGATAAATTATAACCATTAATCTCCAAGTACAGCTTCCCTGGGAAGCCCAAACAAAGGTGATTGGGCTCCGAGATGAAAATAACAGCGTTTCGACGACATGGCTACAAACACAAATGCAGCTCTTCCTCTTCTTCGTCGGAGCGCAACAAGGCCACGCTCCCCAGGAACTAGAGGGATGTAGTCCAAATGTCGTTTTTTGTAGGCGAATTGTGTTAAATAAAATATCTTGCTTGGCATTGCACTTTGAGCTTTATAATTTTACAGATATTATTTATACTCTAACAACATTACACACTAACTAAAGTTTAAAACATGGGATCATGAAGAACGGGACCGTTAAGTGTTTTTTTTCTTGAATTGCTAATGAACCACAGACTGAACGAAATTAATCATTGTTTGGTAATTGGTCAACAAAGTGATGGATGTGTAAATATTGTCATACTAACAGTTGTCAGAAGTTTTGTTTCATTGTAATCCTTTTTATCAAAGTTATCTGACATTATCAAGATGAATTTGTTCCGACAGTTTATCTCTGAGTTCTTGTTCTATTTTATTACCATGTTCTAAACTATAGCAAATAAACTATGATAATGTAAAAAATGTTGACGGTGTCTGAATACATTTTGGTTTGACTATATATTTTATTTTAAACTGAAGACTATGTAGTGCTATCTTACATTTATGTATACGGTTTCTGTACCTGGACACCTGCAAACTTTAACAAACTTAAACATGGTGTAAATACCACAAATAAATAAACTGAACGAACATACAAATTAAACAGTTTTAAACAGGGCCCACTGGTACAGCCTTCACCAGTGTCATGATCATTACATGGAGTGCCCATGAACTTTTGTAGAGGGCACTCCAATCAGGACAATTCCACACCCACCACCAGATGTCACTCGGACTCTTGCACCTCTTATCTGTTGCACCACACCCTAACTACATTTCCCATGAGTCTCTGCATCACAATCACCCTGCCACACCTGCACATCTTTCCTCAGTCAATCTCCTTGCCACACCTGCACCTCATTTACACACACATATAAGCAGCACACTCACTCTCACTCTCTGCGAAGTCTTGATTTGCTGTGTCTGTCATTTCCAAAGCGTTTTCCTTGTGTTTGATCTCTCTGTACCTGACCTTTGGATTGTTTATACCGACTCTGATATAATGGACTTTTAGCTCTTGTTATGTGGTTCTCCTTTCACTTTGGGAGAGGCAGAGGACTTTAAAGCCCCAAAACCGCTGCACAAGATGGCCGCCAGCCCAGCGCCACTGCAAAAGATGGCCACCAGCCCAGCGCCACAGCCAGGATGGCCACCAGCTTAGAGCCACAGCACAAGATGACCACCAGCCCAGCGCCACAGCACAAGATGGCCAACTCAATGCCTGAGCCTCCAGACAAGGAGCCACCGACTCGCCACCAGAGTCTCACGTCTCTACAGACAGTCCAAAGTCAAGTCAGGTGGCCATTGACTCTCCAGAGTCGAGTCAGTTCCCAGTGGACCCGCCAGAGTCGAGTCAGTTCCCAGTGGACCCGCCAGAGTCGAGTCAGTTCCCATTGGACCCTCCAGAGTCGAGTCAGGTGTTCGTTGACCCTCCAGAGTCGAGTCAGGTGTTCGTTGACCCTCCAGAGTCAGGGCTAGTCACCGATGACCCTCCAGAGTCAAGTCAGAACCAAGCCAGGTCACCGTTGATCAGGTCCCCGTCGATTTCCCAGAACCAAGCCAGGTCACCATTGATCAGGTCCCCGTCGATTTCCCAGAACCTTGTCAAGTCTCCGTTGATCAGGTCCCCGTCGATTTCCCGGAGTCTAGTCAGGTCACCGTTGACCATCCAGAGATGGGTCAAGTCACCTCTAACACCCAAGAGTCAAGTAAAACAACAGTTAAACTTCATGAGCCAAGGCAAGTCACAGTTGATCCTCAGGAATCAAGTCAAGTCACCAACAATCTTCATGAGCAAAGTCAGGTCACCAATGATCTTCATGAGCAAAGTCAGGTCACCAATGATCTTCATGAGCAAAGTCAAGTCACCATTAACCTCCGTGAACTAAGTCAAGTCACAGTTGATCCTCAGGAACCAAGTCAAGTCACCAACGATTTTCATGAGCACAGTCAAGTCATAGTTGATCTTCATGAACCCAGTCAAATCACCACAGATCTACCAGAGCCTCGTCACATCTCAGCCGAACTCCCAGAGCCTCATCACATCTCAGAGCTCTCGTCCTATCCTGTCACAGCCAGGGAGGCCGTCAATGAGCTGTCATTCATTCCGGTCAGGGCTACGGAGACCATACACCAACTCTTTGTCTGTCCTGTCATGGCCACGGAGGCCAGCTACCATCTCATCAAGGCCACGGAGGCCGCTATTAACCTGTTTATGTTCCCTGTTTCAGTCCCACCTGACCAGACTTGCTTTCCTGCGCCATCAACTCCACTGTGGTGGTCCTCTGCTCCGCCCTGGTGGGCCTCTGTCATGTATGTTCAACTATGTTCAACTATGGTGGTCGTCTGGTCCACCCTGGTGGGCTTCTGTCCCATCATCTCGGCTGTGGTGGTCCTCTGCTCCGCCCTGGTGGGCTTCTGTCCCCTCTTCTCAGCTGTGGTGGTCGTCTGCTCCACCCTGGTGGGCTCCACCTGCTCTGCTCTGGTGGGCTCCCACACCACCTGCTCTGCCTTGGTGGACCCCTGTTACCGAGTTGGCGGGTTGCTGTTTCCTCTGTCAGGCCAAGGAAGGCCCCTTGTTTCCCATGTCAGGTCCAGGAGAGACTCCTGATCTCCATGTTAGGCCCAGTTCTGCCTGCTCTGCCCCGGTCCTCGACCACTCCACTTCCTCATGGACCTGGCCCTCCGTCCCTCCCCCTGTTCCACCTCCGCTCCACCGCCTCCTAGATTGTTTTGAGCGTCTGGAAGCCGCTCCTTTGGGGGGGGCTATGTCACGATCGTTACATGGAGTGCCCATGAACTTTTGTAGAGGGCACTCCAATCAGGACAATTCCACACTCACCACCAGATGTCACTCGGACTCTAGCACCTCTTATCTGTTGCACCACACCCTAACTACATTTCCCATGAGTCTCTGCATCACAATCACCCTGCCACACCTGCACATCTTTCCTCAGTCAATCTCCTTGCCACACCTGCACCTCATTTACACACACATATAAGCAGCACACTAACTCTCACTCTCTGCGAAGTCTTGATTTGCTGTGTCTGTCATTTCCGAGCGTTTTCCTTGTGTTTGATCTCTCTGTACCTGACCTTTGGATTATTTATACCGACTCTGATTCTCTGCTGCCTGCCCCCAACATCTGCTTGTTCCTGTTTTTGATTCTGGTTATCCCTATATACCTGACGCTGTTGCTGATCATTGCCTGTCTGACCATTCTCATTAAAAGTTCTGCACATGGATCCGAACCTCTCTGTCTCATCATTACAACCAGGGCCCCACTTACCCCAGCTACGGCCCTGAGCTGCGCAAATCCAAGCTGATAATGAATGTGACAGAAAGAAAGTCAATCTGGTTAATAATAAGTGAAGCTGGTAATGCTGTTTGAGGAGTTGTTTGCTCAGATCTTGAGAGATTTAATGTTTTTTATCCTCAGTTCATCTAAGGCTGTGGCTGAAGAAAATGTCACAGCTGGTGTTTGAATGATTAATAGAAAGTCTCAGAAACATCATACCAACCTTTAAATATCATTCTATTAACATTAAGGAAACTGGATATTTGTATGTTCTTGGAATGTTACAAATCAATGTTCCTAGATTGTTGAATTGTAAATCAAAATGAAGTTGAAAGAATGTTTGGGTAACATCAAATCTTTTAAAAACATTCCTCTAACATTAAGAAAACAGGACATTTTTTTTAGGTTTCCAGAACCAACACTCAATGTTTGGAGAAGGTTCTTATAACTGGGAAATATATAGCTGGAAAAGTAACAATTTTAATGCTATCCCACAATGATATGCAGTGGCTATAAAACATTGCTTCTACAAGTATAGTTTCAATAATATTACAGGACTGTCCATCAATTTCCCATCATGCATTTGTATTTACATGAAATGTGTTCTTGTAAAATGTATTGTAAAAATTACATCAATTGCTAACAGTGTATATATATTAGTGCAGTCAAATCATTCATCACGATTACTCACATCCAAAATAAAAGTTTTTGTTTACGTAATATATGAGTGTGTCCTCTATGTATTTATTATATATATATAAAGACACACACATACAGCATATATGTTGAAAACATTATCATGTACACAGACACAGGTGCATCTAAATAAATTAGAATGTTACGGAAAAGTTAATTTCAGTAATCCAGCTCAAATTGTGAAACTCATGTATTAAATAAATGCAATGCACAGAGACTGAAGTAGCTTAAGCCTTCTTCTTGTTCTTTTAATTGTGATCATTTTGGGTCACATTTAACAAAAACCAACCAATTCACTATCTCTACAAATTAGGTTATGGTGACATGCCAATCAGCTAATCAAATCACATGCAAAGTTTTCCCGAGACTTCAAAATGGTCTCTAAGTTTGGTTCACTAGACTACACAGTCATGGGGAAGACTGCTGGTCTGACAGTTGTCCAGAAGATGATCATTGACACCCTTCAGAAGAGGGTAAGCCACACACATTCATTGCCAAAAGAAACTGGCTGTTTACAGAGTGCTGTATCCAAGCATGTTAACATAACCTGAGTGAGTGGAAGGAAAAAGTCTGGAAGAAAAAGATGCACAACCAACTAAGAGAACCGCAGCCTTATGAGCATCGTCAGGCAAAATTAATTAAATAATCTGAGTGACCTTCACAAGGAATGGGCTGAGGCTGGGGTCAAAGCATCAAGAGCCACCACACACAGATGTGTCAAGGAATTTGCTGAACCACAGACAACGGCAGAGGCGACTTACCTGGGTTAAGGAGAAGAATAACTGGACTGTTGCCCAGTGGTCCAAAGTCCTGTATTTCATTTGGAAACCAAGGTCCTAGAGTCTGGAGGAAGGGTGGAGAAGCGCATAGCCCAAGTTTCTTCATTCTGTCGGCATTCTGTTTCTGATTTACAATATATTAATCAATGATGCAAATTATTTTTTTCATGTTTAAACAAAATAATTGATCAAAATGATTGATAAAATTACATTTCAAATCTATGTTTATGATATAATGTTATTTTTAATCTACATTTCAGTTTAACTAGCTTGATCAATAAAGATCAATAAAGTGTCTAGATTGGACCTTACATTGTTACAATGACCCAGTTATCAAAAAACCTCACTGAGAGGTGGATGGAAATCTACTGTATACGTCTCAACATAATTAGGTCATCCTCAATTAAAGGATTCAGTCTAAATATGATAAATGGCATTGACTGACCAATTACAGAATGGACAGACAAATGAGCCTTCCTAAATCAGAGGCAGCGGAGGCCATTAGCACACATTAGCCTAGTGCTACGCAGATAACACATTATCATGCTGTTGCATGCGTATTAAAATGAGTTAATCAGAACATATTTTCCACAGTGATAATCTGCCCAGAGTGATTATGGGAAATAGAGATAACAAAGTAATTTGGCTTCTCCTCACATGAGTTTATGACCACAGAATGCAGAAGTACACAGTGAAACAATGCAAGAGACAACTTTGACATGACTACATGCTGGGTTACTTCATGGCTAAATGCTCATTTTATGGCTTGTTGGCTTTGTCAGCTGTAAGAAAATATCTAGTGTTTAAAAATCAAAGATAAGGATGACATTACTTCAGTTTCGGACCCTATATTGGTTCAATCTAAACAAACAGACAGCACACAAATCAAAAGGTATTTTTTATTGCCATGACAACACTAAGCTGCCTCGCACATGTGTTTATACTGGCAGCAAGTGGCATGTCACATTGCAACAAAACTAAATCAATCCAATTATATCCATTGAGTATATTCAAGAGGAACACATAGTGCCCACTTCAGTTGATGGACATTCCTGTTTTGATTTAATGCACAAATATGCAGCCACTTTTTTTCTGAGTTTTAGACTGAACTATTCATCATATTGCTAGTAATTTCAATGGCAATTAAATCATTACATTAATTAAAGCATTAATCAGAATTTTCCCAGAAAACACTGGGAAAAAATGGAAACAAAACAGAGGGAAAACACCTAATAAACGGTTTTGTATCGGGTCTTCCATCACTTCGCTGCAGGAGGAATGTGAGAGAAACGTGGAGTACAGGTGCATCTTAAAAAATTATAATATCATGGAAAAGTTATTTATTTTTTGTAACTTAATTCAAAAAGCTAACTTTCTTATATTCTAGATTCATTGCACACAAACAGAAATATTTCAAAAGTTTTTTGTTTTAATTCTGATGGTTATGACTTACAGCTTAGGAAAATTCAAAAATCAGTATCTCAAAAAAAATTATATTCCAATTTGGGCTTGATTAATTTTGAGTATAAACACGGGGTACCTCTTAAGCTAGTTTAGAACATGCAACCACAGTTATGGGAAATACTACTGACTTGACAGTTGTCCAGAAGACAATCATCAACACCCTCCAAAAGGAGGGTTAGCCATTAATAATAATAATAAAAAAAACAATTTACAGAAAATAAATTGTAAAGATCTCTAAAGCAGGTTTAATTATGCACTCAATACTTGGTTGGAGCTCCTTCAGCATGAATTACTGACTCAATGCAGTGTGGCATGGAGGCGATCAGCCTGTGGCACTGCTGAGGCCTTATTGAAGCCCAGGTTGCTTTGATATCGGTCTTCAGCTCCTCTGTATTGTTTGGTCGGATGTTACTTGTCTTTCTCTTCACAATACCCCATAGATTCTCTGTGAGGACAATCAAGCACATTAATATCATGGCCAGCAAACCACTTGGAAGTGGTTTTGGCACTGTGGTAAGTACTGCTGCAAAATGAAATCAGCATCTCCATAAAGCTTGACAGTACATGGAAGCATAAAGTCCGGAAAAATCTCCTGGTAGATGGCTGCCTTGACTTTGGACTTGATAAAACAGTCTTCCTCCAGACTCCAAACCTTGATTTTCAAAATAAATGCAAATTTTATTTTCATCTGAAAAGATGACTGTGGACCACTGAGCAACATTCCAGCTATTTTTCTTCTCATCCCAGGTAATATGCTTCTGACATTTTATTTTATTTTTTTCTGGTTTAGGAGTGGCTTGGTTCTAGGAATGTGACACCTGTAGCCCTTTTCCTGAAGACGTCTGAGTGTGGTGACTGTTGATGCGCTGACTCCGGCTTCAGTACCCTCCTTGTGAAGCTCTCGGATGTTCTTGAATCGGCTTTTCCTGACAATCTTCCCAAGGCTGTGGTCATCCCTGTTGCTTGTGCACCTTTTCCTACCACACTTTTTTTTCCATCCAGTAAATTTTCTATGAATATATTTTGATACAGCACTCTGTGAACAGCCAGCCCTTTCAGTAATGACCTTCTATGGCTAACCCTCCTTGTGGAGGGTGTTGATAAATGTCTTCTGGACAACTGTCAAGTCAGTAGTATTTCCCATAGCTGTGGTTGCATGTTCTAAACTAGCCTAAGACGTACCCAGTATTTATACTCAAAATTAATCAAGCTCAAAATGGAATATAAATTTTTTTGAGATACTGATTTTTTTAAAATTTCCTAAGCTGTAAATTGTAACCATCAGAATAAAAATAAATAAATAAAAACTCTTTAAATATTTTAGTTTATGTGCAATGTATCTAGAATATAAGAAAGTTTACTTTTTTCATTAAATTACAAAAAATAAAGACCCTTTCCATGATATATATATATATATATTTTTTTAGATGCACCTGTACAAGCAAAAAGTCTTTAATCCAGGAATCACAGGGATAATCCACAATGGTAACACAGAACATGCAAAAAGTATGGACGAAGTAGACCCGACCATGGAAAGTGTCAGGATCTTGGTAAGGGAGGAACTCAGGTGCAGACAGGGATTCTCAAAACAAAGGGTTTATTACAAAAAGGGGAAACAAAAACCCACGAGGGGGAAAACACGGAGCAAGGTAAAGACTAAATAACTAAAACAGGACTGGACTGACAAGATAAACAAGGACTCTAAATACTAACTATAAACACTCACGGTAATACAAGGACTTAAGCGGGTACAGCACAATCTCACACACAATCACAATTGTAGGACACAGTTGAGGTACAATCACAATGACAAGTACAAATCTCAATGACAATGAACCGACGCAAGACAGAGCACACTAGGAGATCTAAATAGGGGTACTAATCAAGACACGACAGGTGTTACAGATAGGACAAACAAGACACGACTAGGTTAACAAGGGGGGCGGGGCAAGGGAACGAGACAACACAAGCACATGGCCCAAAGACAAGGCCATGCGCTTGTACACAAAACAAGGGTCTGTCATGATCCTGCCTCAAGACTAGGAAAAATCAAGGACACGAGGGCAGGATCATGACAGAACCCCTCCCTTAAGGAGCGGCTTCCAGACGCTCCTCAAGGGAACATCAAACACGGGACATGACTGACATGACAGACTGGGACACAGACACAAACCAACAAGACATGACTAATAATAACAAAGGCAAACATGAAAACACAATGGCAGGGTTAGGATGACATAACAAAAAAAACAAACAGGGAAGGGGAGGGGGCGGGACCACAAAGTTCATGGGGGACAGACCAGGGCGGGTGGGAGGGGTAGGAATCTTAGGAGGACAGGACAAAGGCTGACGACGGGGGGTACGGGCAGGTCTGGGTGGTGAGGGGCGGGGAGGGGTCTCGGGACAACTGACCGGGGACATGACGGGAGCAGACAAGGGACGCGGGGCAACACTTACGGGACGCGGGGCAAGACTTACGGGACACGGGGGGACAACATCTACTGGGCACGGGGGGACAACATCTACTGGACACGGGGGGCCACATCCACGGGACACGGGGCCACATCCACGGGACACGGGGCCACATCCACGGGACACGGGGCCACATCCACGGGACACGGGGCCACATCAACAGGACACGGGGCCACATCAACAGGACACGGGGGGACAACGGCTGGACACTTAGGACTTCTGGGGACAGGGTCAGGGGACAAAACAGGACTGACGGGGACTTCTAGGATTTGGACAAGACGGGACAAATAATCAGAAAAAGCTTTAGCAGCTAGGATAATAGGCAGCTCCTCATGGGATGAGACCGACTGTACAAGAGTCTTTGCTGCAGAGTCGGCCGCGGCTCTCTCCTCCGCTCTCACGACTGCAGCTCTCTTCTTTGCCGGCTCGGGCACGCTCACCGCTGCTGGCTCGGGCACGCTCACCGCTGCTGGCACGGGCACGCCAGCGCTCACCGCTGCTGGCACGGGCACGCCAGCGCTCACCGCTGCTGGCACGGGCACGCCAGCGCTCACCGCTGCTGGCACGGGCACGCCAGCTCTCTCTGCTGCTGGCACGGGCACGCCAGCGCTCACCGCTGCTGGCTCAGGCACGCTCACCGCTGCTGGCTCGGGAGGAGACAGGGTCACAGGACCGGCAGGCCCCTTCTTCTTCCTCTTCCTCCTCGGGCGCGGTGCAGAGGCTACAGCTGGGTCAGAGGCGGGTTGGGGGAGTTTGGTCTCGGACAGGGCAGACTCGGACGCCGAAGACTCTGAAGCCGACTCCCATGAAAACCGTCTCCCTCGCTTGTTGGGGAGACTGAAGGTAGTGGGAGGTGCCTCAGGACTCTGGGGGGGACTTGCCTGATCCCCCAGGGTTGCCACGGCCAGGACACGACCCTCTGGGACCGTGGGCAGCTGGGTAGGTGGGGACCTCTGGGGCTTCTCCTGGGAGATGCTTTCCCACAGCCGGGCATAATTACGGAGGACCCATTCCCCCTCAGGCGAGTATGGGAGGGTGACCCCCTTCCTGTCGGCGGGGGATGACGTCCAGCACAGCCTCCGGAACTCCGCCTGACGCTGAAGCTCAGAGGCCCTCCTGCCTGCTGAGTTCCATTGTGGTCGGTTCATTCTGTCAGGATCTTGGTAAGGGAGGAACTCAGGTGCAGACAGGGATTCTCAAAACAAAGGGTTTATTACAAAAAGGGGAAACAAAAACCCACGAGGGGGAAAACACGGAGCAAGGTAAAGACTAAATAACTAAAACAGGACTGGACTGACAAGATAAACAAGGACTCTAAATACTAACTATAAACACTCACGGTAATACAAGGACTTAAGCGGGTACAGCACAATCTCACACACAATCACAATTGTAGGACACAGTTGAGGTACAATCACAATGACAAGTACAAATCTCAATGACAATGAACCGACGCAAGACAGAGCACACTAGGAGATCTAAATAGGGGTACTAATCAAGACACGACAGGTGTTACAGATAGGACAAACAAGACACGACTAGGTTAACAAGGGGGGCGGGGCAAGGGAACGAGACAACACAAGCACATGGCCCAAAGACAAGGCCATGCGCTTGTACACAAAACAAGGGTCTGTCATGATCCTGCCTCAAGACTAGGAAAAATCAAGGACACGAGGGCAGGATCATGACAGAAAGATGCAAAGACAGGAACTTAAATTACTAGACACAGGTGCATGGACGTAGACAATCATGGGACACAGAACACATGGAGGGAAAACACAACATAATGAATTTAGGTAGGAGACAGTTATATAGAGGTGGAGAAAATATTTATTTTAAAGGGTTAGTTCATCCAAAAATAAAATACAAATTACCTCATGTTTTACTCATCGTCAAAGCATGCTGTATGACTTTTTTTTTTTTTTCAGATGAATCCAATCGGAGTTATACAAAAAATGTTCCTAGCTTTTCCAAGCGTCAGAATGGGTGTAGGTGGGTGTTAATGTTCAACAGTCCAAAAGTAGTCAAATAAAGCATGCACATTCATAATAAAATGTGCCTCACATGGCTTCGGAGGGTGAATAAAGACCTCATGTAGTGAATCAATTGTTTTCATTAGAAAAGTATCCATACTTAAAATGCTATTAATACGTTTTTCCCACTTCTGCTGACTTTCATATGCAGAAAGCTGTTCCAAACGGATGACATATGATATATGTGTCGCACACACACTGGTGATTCAAGATGAATGCGGAAGCATGGCAAAGAGATATAAAAAAAGGCAGAATTACATGTAAAAAAAAAAAAGGAATTGTAAAGAAAAATGTAAGAGTATTTTCATTAAAGGCAAGAGGTGACTGGTTTCCTTTGGTAAGGTAAGGAAACTTTGCTTCCTTTGCTCCTGTAAACAATCTTGCGAGACTTGCATAACTTACAGCCGCAGGCTGCGCATACATCCTACATCATCCGCTGAAATGAAAGTGAGAAAAAATATTCATATAGTTTTAAATATGGATATTTGTTACGCCCCAGTTAATTAATAATGGTTGTTATTTAAACTGCATGGCCGCAGGCCATTGGCGGCGCAATCACAGACATCAGCATCCTATGTCAGCAGAGTGACAGGCGTTCCTCCAATGAACTTCACATCTGAAACAAACACCCATACAGTAACATATACATAAATAAGCATGCTTATGTTAGCACTGGGTATGTGACACACCCCCTTATTCTAGCTTCATGCATTCTTTTTTAAAACAATTTAATGTGGGTAAGTTTAATAAAAAAAAAAAAAAAAAGAAAGAAAGAAAATTTCGAACAAAAAGCTGAAAAAAGACTATAAATTGGAATCAGAATGATAATCAAAAATTAGATGGAGTCAATCAACGACCATAAAGCTTGACTAATTATTACCTCTTCATCAGTCGACATTTTATTCCATAACATTACAGTTTTGATGCTATTTCATTTCAGATGATTGTTTTAGATTACATGTGTTAGCATCTGGTGTTTCTTTTTCTTCTTCACTTATGTTTTTTATTTTAAATTTTTTTATGGGTTTGGATTCTGTACAGAAGATGTGTATTAGCGCCTCTGCTGCATAATAATGAAAACATGGATTCTAGGAGCATAAGCATAGCTCAAATATATTTTGACTTTTTGTAAGTATTAAGTCATGTATACTTAAATTTCATTTTAAGTTTAGGTGTACATAAAGCCCATGACAAGTACATAAAAATTAAACTAAAAGTATACTTTCCTATTTTTAGTTTAAAAGAAGTATACTCATAGAACACTTGAATAAACTTCTTTTTCGTAAGGGTACTCCCATTTTAATGCTTATAAGAGCAAATTTTTATATATATATATATATATAACTCAGATTAAATTTTTCTGAAAGAAGAAAGTCATATACACATAGGATGCTTTGAGGGTGAGTAAAACATGGGCTAATTTTCATTTTGAGTGAACTAACCCTTTTACATAACAAAACGCTTTGGCTTTGAGGCATTTAGTTTCATTTTATAGCTGGGACAGAGGCAGGAAAGAGTGCTAAATGTCCTTTTTTAATAGATTCTGACTTGTGTCACCTTGTCAGTAAAGCCGTCAGCTGTCAGTTGTGTTTGAACTGTCAGTCAGACACGGTTTCATAGCTCTATTGCAAACAGAACAGAGTGTCCAGGGGGGACACGCACTCATGTGTCTCATCCTCTGTCTTCGGCATCGGACACACCCGAGGGCTCTGAGCTGTCATGTCTTTCTGCCCTGCATTTCACTTCAATTTCATTGTGTTTAATTAACAGGGATGTAGGCCTCCCCTGGGCCTGGGTAATGAGGTTAGACATCATGGACAGTGAGAGGACACACACACACACACACACACACACACCGACTGGACAATAAGTATATTCTGTACAACTTTACCTCATACATGTACATGTGTTTTACTGCAAACACGTTGTTCACTGTATACTAGACAAACAGGGAACAAGGTGTAACATTATGTTGCAAAATTAGAGGTACAGTTCTTCAATTTGTACAATCACAAACAAACATCTAGTTCATTGGCAAACGGTACAGTGTACATATATTAATATTTATTTATATATTTATGTATGTTTGTATTTATATTTCTGTACTTCTGTTCTTGTATTTCTTTCTTTATTTATTTCCTTCTTTCTTAAGTGTTTTAAGTTGTTTGACTTTAAATGGCAACTAAGCTGCATAAATTCATATCTATGTAAAAAAATCTGGAAATCTGACCTCTTTTCCTTAAGCATTGACATGGTCAGCGTCAAATTCGATCTGATTAATGTTCTATACATAACTTGAACATTGATTATTTTGTACTGATTATACATACATTGTTTTAAAAATATTTTCATATATCTATCTATTTTTTTGGTGGGAATGCACGTCGTCTAGAGTTCTATAAACTTGACTTGGCAGAACACTGAAGAAAAAGAGAGGTTTATGAACCGATGAAGGCAATTTCATATTAATGCACTTCATAGATAATTCAGATGCACCAAAGGCTACGTTTTGTCTAAAACACAAATCTATCATATTTAACTACTACAGTACATGTTTCACCTTCTCCTCCAGCACTTCGGAAGAAAAAGTGTAGAACACAATATTTTATTGCCCTCTCCCTTTTTTCCTCACCTCGTGCCTCAAATCAGCATTTCCATGATTCAGCATTTATTAAATTAAATAAATATGTAAATGAATGCAAAACGGAGAATGTTTTACAAGCAAACAAGCTAGCAGTGAATAGTGACTTGTTATATACTGTATATAAATGTTGTCCCATTCTTGTCTAATACAGGCTTCTAGTTGCTCAACTGTCTTAGGCTGGCCATTTCAGTACCCGGATCCTTCTTCTACGCAGCCATGATGTTGTAATTGATGCAGTATGTGGTCTGGCATTGTCATGTTGGAAAATGCAAGGTCTTCCCTGAAAGAGACGATGTCTGGATGGGTGCATATGTTGTTCTAAAACTGGGATATACCTTTCAGCATTAATGGTGCCTTTCCAGATGTGTAAGCTTCCCATGCCACATGCACTCATGCAACACAATACCATCAGAGATGCAGACTTCTGGACTGAGCGCTGATAACATCTTGGGTTGTCCTTGCCGTCTTTAGTCCGGATGACATGGCGTCCCAGTTTTCCAAAAAGAACTTCACATTTTGATTCGTCTGACCACAGAACAGTTTTCCACTTTGCCACAGTCCATTTTAAATGTCCTTTGGCCCAGAGAAAATGCCTGCACTTCTGGATTCATGTTTTCATGTCAGATATGGCTTATTTTTTTACCTATAGAGTTTTAGCCGGCAACGACGAATGGAACGGTGGATTGTATTCACCGAGAATGTTTTCTGGTAATTACTGAACCCATCTTGTGATTTCCATTACAGTAGCATTCCTGTATGTGATGCAGTGCCGTCTAAGGGCCTGAAGATCACAGGCATCCAGTATGGTTTTCCGGCCTTGACCCTTACGCACAGAGATTGTTCCAGATTCTCTGAATCTTTGGATGATATTATGCACTGTAGATGATGATAACTTCAAACTCTTTGCTATATTTCTCTGAGAAACTTCTTTCTGATATTGCTCCACTATTTTTCGCCACAGCATTGGAGGAATTGGTTATCCTCTGCCCATCTTGACTTCTGAGAAACACTTCCACTCTGAGAGGCTCTTTTTATACCCAATCATGTTCCCAATTGACCTAAGAAGTTGCACATTGGTCCTCCAGCTGTTCCTTATATGTACATTTAACTTTTCCAGCCTCTTATTGCTACCTGTCCCAACTTTTTTTGGAATATGTAGCTCTCATGAAATCCAAAATGAGCCAATATTTGGCATGACATTTCAAAATGTCTCACTTTCAACATTTGAAATGTTATTCCATGGCTTTTTTACTCACAATTTGTACAGTGTACCAATCTTTTTTGGAATAGGGTTTGTGTATATATATATACATACCTGTATATATGTGTGTTGGGGGAGATTATGTGTGTGTGTTTGTGTGTACACTCTCAAACTTTACTGTTCAAATAATTCATCTGTTTCTGTCCATTTTAATTGCCTCATTTCTCATTCCATCACCATCAAGTATATGCAGGTATAAAAAAAAAAGAAAAAAAGAAGGGCATTTAGATTAAATAGAGAGGAAGAAAAAACTTAAAGAGAGAGTAAAGGAGAGAGGGTGAGCGAATGCATCTAGAAAGCAAAAGAGCAAAGAAAAGTAATTAAATGCCAATCAGAAAATATAGGAATAGATAAGCGAGGCAACTCACGGGGTGTGCTGAACTGCAATCAATACAAAACGCCTCATAATACTAATTTAACTTTCGGTTTTATAGATAACAGGCAGACGGGAAGTATTTTGCTCAAGGTTGAGGACAACCTCTGGCTCTGTCAGCCTGAAAAAAGATAAATAAAATGATTTCAACTGCAGGTTTACACTGATGAATGAGTAAACATGGGCTAAGAATGAGACGATCAGTCAGTGTGTTTATTCATTCTGAGGAGACTCCTCAATTCTCTCTGGAATCAGTCACCATGACCACTGACCAGGGACTGCATTTAAAACCCAGCAGGGTCGCTGGTGTTGCAGCTTCAGGCTATTTACTCCATTACTGCCTACTCCATTATTGGATCATTACTGGTGTAATTTATGAGTTAAATGCACACAGACTTGCTTTTCTGGCAGTTGAGCAGACCACTTGCTGGGGCTTCAGAGGAGCTGGATTCAGAGAATTTGTTGCAGGGCTTTATTGAGATGGTTTGTAATCATTATAAATCCATACGTAAGCCAGTCACAAAGGATGAAGAACAACAAGCGAGCCTGGCTTTTTAACATTAACTTCTGCATTTCACAGAAATACACAACTGAATCTGAACCTTATCTTAATCTTTCTACAAATTCCAGAATTCCACAAACCAGAATCGCAGTAAATTCCAACCATTAAAAACTCATTAATGTGAAACCTTGAAAGGTGAGATTAATTAAAATATCACACATTCTAAATCATTTTCTGGCCTCCTGTGAGTAAAAATGACTGATTGGATTTATGATCTCTCCTAAAACTCTAATGAAATACTAATTATTTTGTGGCATTGAGACATCTACAGTAAAACAAGTATACCTGTTAAAGTAGAGTTTTATTTTATTTAGTATTTAGTTTTAAAAAGTATTTTATTTACAGAATAATTAACCAAAATACATTGCAAATGTTATTTTCAGTTGTATTCATATTTCTCAATATTACTACATATATATTATCAAATGAATCAATTATATTTCAGTTACATTTATGTTAAATAGTGGATGGTGTAAGTTCCAACATGTGCAGGTTTGGCTTCAAAACTGCAGGTTTCCCACCAGCCATGTTTATTTGTGTCTGATAAAACATGAGTACCTTTTTCAAGGGTGTCAACACTTTTCACACTGCTTCATTAGGTAAAAGGTGAAATTTGACAAAAACACCTTTACTATGAAGCTATCTGCTACCTAGCAAGCAAGTGCGTCACATACAAGCCTTTCAACACTGTAAGATCCATCATGCTAACAGTAAAGGTGTGTGTGTTTTCAACAAATTATTTCACAGTGTAAATTTCATTAGCAAGCAATCAACACATTTGACTGCTGTTTCACATGTCTGTCAGGTATAACAGAACTGAAATAACCCAAAATGCACAAATCATTTTGGCTAAAGAAGGAATTGACACAACACTTCGCACAGTTTGAAAATCATCAATATCCCATGTACCACCAAAGACAAACATGAGCTGAGCAACACTCTCAGACAATAAAATGTCTTGTTGGTGTGCAAAAAAGAGAACCAGATTGTAACACATTGTGAGCATATTCAAATATATATGAATAATTAAGATATTTTAAACTGTATATTAATATTTAACTATTTTCATGTTTTTATTAGATTTTTTGATCAAATGTGTACAGCTTTGGTCAGCATAAGAGACTTAAGTGGTTAAAAATAAAATAAAATAAATACAAAAAATATATAATAATATATAACAATTACAAACAAAAAATGACTGTACATTTATTTTACATTTACGTATTATTAACTTGTATAATAATGTCATTAATAAATAATTACATTATTATATTATTATGCAGTAGCAAAATTATATTATATAATAAATAGCTCTTTTATCACTGTCTGAATTTATCCATATTATATATATATATATATATATATATATATATATATATATATATATATATATATATATATATATATATATATATATATATAATCTTTCCCTGTTTAGTTTGTACTTTTTTGAACAATACTTAATATTTTGTATTACGAGGACTTATTGTGTCTGTTTGGCTCTTTAAGATGAATCGCTTGATGTATTGCCCAATTGTGCGTAACTTTAGATAAAAGTGTCTGCTAAATGAAAAAATGTAAATGAAAATGTAATAAATATAATAGAATATAGGTAACACTTTATAAAACACTATTAACAAATATTATGTCATGAATGAATTAATGAAAGTAATGGAATGAATTAATGAACATTACTAATGATCATGCACTTTTTCAATATAACAATATAAATATAATCTGAGCATATTTATCATTATATATATATATATATATATATATATATATATATATATATATATATATATATATATATATATATATATATATATATATATATATGTGTGTGTTATACATATATAGTGTGTGTGTGTGTGTGTGTGTGTGTGTGTGTGTGTGTGTGTGTGTGTGTGTGTTTGTGTGTGTGTGTGTGTGCGCGCTCTTGTTTTTGTGACATATCAGGACACAACTCTGTATAATGACATGGGTATGACACAGGTATTACAAGGAGAGGGTGACTTATGAGGACATAACCCATGTCCCCATTTTTCATAATGCTTATGAATCATACAGAATAAGTTTTTTGAGAGGCGATAGAATATACAGTTTGTACAGTATAAAAACCATTACGCCTATGGGATGTCCCCACTTTTCACAAAAACAAACGTGTGTGTGTTATACACACAAAACAAATGATTTTAACAACACTTTAGATATTTTATTTGGTAATTTTAAAATGTGAATTGGAAGTTTGAAAATATTTTAATTTACTTTAAATTAATGATCTGATAATTGTTAAATAATATTCAATATTTTTTTAGTAAACACTTATAAAAACATTACAATTGTAGCTATTTGAATTAATATATAAATTATTTATTAAGCATTATATAATATTTAATTATTAATGCAGATTATATTTAGATTGTATATATTATGTATATTTTTAAAAATTGCATGATCATTTTTAATGTTCATTAATTCATTCATTATATCATAAATATGTAATGTCTGTTAATTATATTATATTATATTATATTATATTATATTATATTATATTATATTACATTATATTATATTATATTATATTATATTATATTATATTATATTTGAAGCAAAAAAAAATAAAAATAAACTTTTTTAGAAAAAATATGGTGGAGTGGTATTAAATTTGAAGAAAATCTTACAATTGCATAGTAACTGTATTAATGATATAATTATTTAAAAATTAATTTAGCAATGAAATCAGAAATGACCTTCTGCATCTGCCAAGCTGATACATGCAGTTGATGAAAAGCAGCTTCTGCAGTTATGGCATATTGGCATGCAGTTGACAAACATATAGCTTCTTCCCCCATTGACCGGTGTTCTGGATGATCGATATATTTATGGATGCTGAAAATTAGGTTAGAGACAGTCAGGGTTGAATGCGTTCAGAATATTTATACAGTTGACTGCACATGAAGCCAAGAGACTATTCAGAGCCATTACCTCTCCACAACACTGAATTCTGCTAAACCATCTGTATTCCAAACCTTAACAACAGATTTGGTATTTTGAATGGTTAAGCCAATAGGCAGGAAAAAAATTAAAGTGACAGCCATCAGTCATAATCCACTATTGATAGCTGGATCTTGTATTAAAGAACTTTAAAGGGATAGTCCTTAAAAAAAAAAAAAAAAAAAAAAAAAATGAAAAACACATTAAATGTCAGTTTTTTGATGATTTTAATGTTTTGCATCACTAATGACACCCTTTACAGTATAAATAATTTTTTTTACATCCTTGCTTCCTTGACAGAATAACTTTTAATTTAATGATAATTCTTTAAATTAACACCAGTTTATGAGACATCGATGCAAAATTTAACTACAGACATGTCAAATAAAAATGTAATTGTGTGCAGGGTGTGGGTAAACAAAACAAATCAGTTTTATAGAAGTCCTCTGAGCTTTTCTGTGAAGGCTAGTGGAAACTCATTAGCAGTATTCAAAAATGATTTCACATTAATCTGAATAATTACCTTGACAAAACTGTTTCTGTGAGATCTGCACAGCCAGAGGCCACAAACACCCTCGCCAGACAAGAAAAGTTGCATGCATGCTTTTTCCACACAAATTTTAGCAGGGAATGTTTATATCCTTGCAGTTTTCCAAAACATTTTGAAGGAATGTGGTTATAATGGTCAGCTTGTTATAAAGATGAAACGATAATTTGTTTAGTGTTGCTTTAATTATGTAAAGAACACAGCCAAGAGATGGTTTAATTATTACAAGGCTGACATATTAAGATGTATTTTCAGATTATATGGCATATGGTAAAAAAATTTATAAATACAAAATAACACTTTAAAGGTCTGTGGTCATTATTGCCATTATTTGATTAAAAGTATTTAATTGAAGAGCTCTATTATATTTAATGCAATTATATCCTGAGAAAAAATATTAAATACACACAATGTTAATTTCAAAATATTTATTTATAAAAAAATTAAACAAAACATTTTCTGAGACCAAAGCAGAGCACCTGCATATATTAGTATTTTTTTTGTCTGTGTGTATAATTTTAGTGGCAGCTTACATCAGCGTTACATAAATGATTGCACAACTTGCCACAGGCACAAAAGGCCATTTTTTGTGTCTTATGGGTGTAATAATGATGAATTAAATTTTATTTCACCCCTTCACCTTGATCTTTTGAGAGAAAAGAACTGTAACGTGGATGTGGAACTCATTTCCTCTAACAAATAAATCAAATTAATTAATAAAAGAGTGTAATGTACAACTTTCAGAACTTAAAACTTTTTTCCATTCCAAAAGGAGAATCTATGGATCCAGATAAAAAGTAGTTGGATTTTAATAAACATCAACAGTTGACTGTCAATACAATGACTCATTAACAATGCCTGCTGGACAGAAAAATTATTTTACACAGAACTACAGTAAAATGTAATTTTTGACTATTAATACCTGAGACCAAATAAAATGACATATCTTCATACTTGTCAAAGCTGATATCTGACATTCTTTAAATCAAAGCAGTCGATCAAAAGCCCAGAAACAATTAACATGCCTCACTGCACAGAATATAATACCAGTACAACAATTCATTCTCAGAATAATACATTGACTTATATCTATAAACTTTTCTGTCTCTCGTGTCGTGTGAATGGAGGCTGATTCCAGGGCTGTATTAGACTACACCGCACTGTGCTCATTGTATGATGTATTGGCTGGGGTTATGATGTGATAAGGCTTGTTTGATGGTGCTATACTTTATGTGGTTCATTTCAGTGTTGCTAGACTCACGACAAATGGCAGCGATTTGTGGAAAATGACCTGGTGGATGATGGCAGCCTTATATTTATGGAGCTTGGCTGATAACATAAAGGTTACTGGTAAGATACCAGGAAGAAATGACCAAGAAATTGGAATCCATCCTATCACAAAATCTGAAGTCTGTCATTTCTTACAATAAGACAAGAAAGCAAAGAACCATGCTGTTGAAGCATAATGTTTTCTTTTAATCTTATTTACATTCTTTTTTCCTCCGATTCATTACCTTAAAACATTACAAAAGCAGGAAGCTAGCTTGTGTTAACTACAGTATTAGCTGCTTGACAGTCCTCTAGCCTGTCTTTTTAATAACTGAAGTAATACTGAATGTGTGTTCCCTCAGACACCCACCTACTCACTCATACGCTTGAACTCACACTCATAATTAACAGAACTGTCATTTATTTTTGTGCATTGCTTGCTGCATTGTTTAGGTTTGGTTAAAAACTGTCTAAGATGAGCCTATATAACACCCTAACCAGATATGACATTTTGAAATTTCTTTTCCCCACAGCTGCAACAAAACCAAGGCAAGTCAAAACATATTCTAGGAGTTATATTCGTTTGCACATCTGCATTTAAAATGATTTTAAACCATTAGAATGAAATCTGTATGGGCACTCTGGGGCTGGGGCCGAAACCAGGGCAAGCTCTGGGGCTGGCTGGAGATTCAGAGCCCTTCCTAAGCTTAACAGGGAGTCAGGAGCCTTCCCTGGGCTCATTGGGGAAACTGGAGCCCATCCTGGGGCTGAATTGGGGAACGGGAGCCCCTCCTGGGCTTGACTCGGGAACGGGAGCCCTCTGTGAGCTATACTTGGAAACAGGATCCCCTCCTGGGCTGAAGTGGGGATCGGGAACTACCGGCTGACTGATTCCAGAACGGGATCGGAGACTCTCCAGAAACTGGATGACTGCCTCCTTCCAGCCAAGGTTGGTGGTGTCTGGGAGCTTTGCGGGGCGATGATACATCATCCCGATCCAGAACAGCATCTTTAGGGTCCCCCCTTCCCAATGGAGCTGGCACAAACACCCTCGCAAACACAATTGGGTCTAGGGCTCATCTGAGCCAGTGATATAAAAATATTGCTTGTTCTTCCATAAGGGGACGTGGAGGAACACACGGGAAAGCAAAACCAAAACACTGTTCTGTCACATTACACTCAGGAAGGAGTGATGAGACGCTGGAGGATTCTTCAGAAATAGACTTTAATCATCAACGGGCATACGCAGGAACTAAAAGACATTTAACAGCAGACCAAGAACTCAACACTGGGAACACTAATTAAAAACATGACACAATGGGACACACCTGGGAACAAATGAACTAATTAATGACACCCAGCTGGGAATGAATACACATGACGAAGACAGGCACAGGAAGGACCAAGGAAAACAGGAAAATACATGTGACAAAGATATCACTTAACCACATCTGATTTTGACACTGTTAGCATTTTTCTTTTTCTTTTTTCTTTTTTGACATTATTGACTTTCTGTCACCCAACTCAAGGATATATTGTATACAATATTCTATTATTTACTGTTCATTTTTGTTAGCATTCACCCCACCTATGAATACATTTTGGCCAGCACATAAGCCCCTGATAAGGGTTCAGTGTTTTCCCTCTCACAAATCAAGCTGTCGGGGCAGTAGTTTCCCTGCAGTTTACAGTAATGCACTATAAGCACATTATTCATGACTTCATTACCAAACCTGATGAGTGTAATTAATCTGCGCTATGTGTGGCTGCAAATTTAATCTGCTTCTCTTCCCATTAACTGCAATCACTAACTCTGTGCTGCACTGAAAGGAAGAAATGGACGCATTATAGAGGCAAAATTAACAGAGAAACTCCATGACTGTGTAATTTAAACAGCTCTACTTTCAAAAGTTTGATGGCTCACTAAATTATAACAAAGCTTTGGGGTGTCCGGGTTACTGATGGTCTTTGATTGGTCCTGTCTGTTTGTGTTTGTTCTTGTATGCACCAATCAGCAAGTGAAAGATTATTCAGTAGTTCTGATTGGGTAGCAACTGCCAATTGCAGAACTATCAAACATTTACCAAACACTCACACTTACAGAAAGAGCAGTGTTTAATGACTTTAGGAAGTAGATTCAAAGGCATTATACTTAAATCAGAAACAATTTAATTAAATAAAATTGAAATATGATTAATTAAATTAAAATATAATAAAATAAAATTGAAATAAAATAAAATTAAATATATATATTTAATTAAATTAAATATAATTATATATATATATATATATATATATATATATATATATATATATATATATATATATATATATATATATATATATATATATATATAATATTATTTTTTTTATTTTATTTTTTAAATACACTGTAACCTGGTTTACATATTCAGCATCAACACATCTCAAAAATAAAATCCTATTTTTAACTAAAATGTACTTTTGTTTGCATGTTTGTATGCAGGTTTTCATAATTAATTTATGCTTAATTGAAAATATGCTAATTTAAATAAAATCAATTAGATGCAAATACTATTTCATGATTTTTAAATGCAGAAATCTTACTTGTCACGTGTGACTGGCAAATATGCATGGCATTAAGTGCCTTATTTTGTTATAATCTAAGTTAACAGAATTTATAATTATTATTATTATAATTATGCAATCCAAATACATAAATCTTGAATTTAGGCCTAAATATAGTTTTAGGGTAATACATTTTGATTAGTGTCTTATCATATTGCTCAAGGTACCATTTTATTATAGCAATAAGTCACCTGGCTGAGAACCATTACAGTAATTTTTAGAGGAAGGGAGATTAAATATTTCACACATTATGCCTGAGAATGTCCTTAACTGTGGTATACATATCATTGCAATGCATATTGTGGCTTATTTCTATAAAGGTTGGATTTGCTTAGCTTCTTTGGTTAACTTTTTATTCAAAGCACACCAATTGCTGGGACAACCCCAGTTGGGAATGACCTTGCTCAATGTTACAATGGTGATTGAGTTGTTTAGTAAATTTCCAATTCATAAATCATTACCACCAGGGATCACACTATTGCCCTTTGTTTAACCACTCAATAGCCTTTAGCCCCCAAGTCTTCCTCACTTGTCCTGAGTCTGTGCTGAAACAGCATTAACACACTCTCAAAGAGCATCAGTCCTGAATGACAAACAGAGAGACAAAAAAAGAGTATGAGGCAGAGACAATTAATAGAGAGAATTAAGGCCTAACCTGCATATTTCCATTTACAATAATATGATTTTTCTTCATTTTAGGAATCATGTTCTTGAAGCATGAGCAAAATGCAGTAATTCAACTCTATCTATACATTCCAGTGTTATAGATTGAAAGTATCTGTGTATAAGGTCATGAATATTATAAGTATACAGTTTGTGTGCGTTGTTGTCTTAAAACAGATGGTAATCTGCATAATTCATATCGAGCATCTCTGCTATGTCTGGACACAGGAAGGTCAATCACAGTGTGGTCTTTGATTTGGCTGCTTGTTCTTACGGTTGGGGGATTTTCTGAATGTATAAGCAGTATTTAGATGAAAAATGTGTCCTCAGGTCATGCCCATCGAGACACGTCATGATTATTCATCCCTCGATCTGTGCATTTATAAATGTTTGCCCTGACCTTTCATACAAAAAATAAAATAAAATAAAAAAACACATATATAGCAGTATTTTACTGTCATACTTAGATGCACTGTAGGCACGGCTCAAGAAAGTACAGTATCATTTAAAAAAAAGCACTACTGAGAACTTGAGTTTTGCAGGAGTTTATAGGTACAGGATGAGAAAAGAGTGCCAAGAAAATTAATGGAATTATGCTATGCACTCTTTATGTAACAAACACAAACACACACTTTAAACTATGTGCTTGGAATTGGAATTGGAATTGGAATTGGCTGATGAATCTTTCTCTCTCTCTCTCTCTCTCTCTCTCTCTCTCTCTCTCTCTCTCTCTCGCTCGCTCACTCTCTCTGTATGTGTATGTGTGTGTTGAGGTCAACTTTATTTAGAGAGCAGGCAGACAGACGGCTGGAGCCAGTGTGGAGATTCTGGACTTAAGGGAAGGCCTGGAAATTTGACACAAACACACACACATACACACTCACACACACACACACACACACACACACAGTGAAAATCCCTCTGATTCCTGACTTGGATCCAGAGTAACCCTTAGAAACCCTCAGAGTCATAGTGGTTTGCTTTGATTAGGTGTGAAGTTTTTGTTGTAAGTGTGTGTTAGCTGGATAGATTAAGTGAAATTTTTTACTGTGTCTTTTAGTATTGTAGAGTCCTTGTTTCATGTTATATGAAATTAATAACTGGTAATAACAGTAAATAATGCATAATTACAGTGGATGCAACTAATCCTAACCCTATAGTAAGTGCATGTAGGTCATTAATTAATATAAATTCATATCAGTACTTAAATGTACAATTGCCCTTACTATAACTGTAATGGGAAAGTCTTCTTTCTCATAGGATAAAAAAAAAAATGATGTTAAAAAAAAATTGTGAAACATAATGTCACAAGACAGCTATAAAATCATGAGAAATCACAATTGTGAGATACAGAATCGCATAGCTTGATAGGTGCCATTTTTCATCACTCTGATGGACATCCACAATAAATAAAGTATTCTATATCTAGTACTTAGATTTACTGTCGCATATTTGCATTTATGCTTGAAGAAAACCATGTTTTTACCACAAGGCAAGTTGCACAAATACACACATGCCCGAAAGTATCATATAATAAGGTTAACTATGCATGTTGTGATAGGGATCCAGCTGTGTGGTGTATAGTTGATCTGCTTACCGAGAGTGGCTTGTAATTATGTCTAGTCATTTTACCCTTCTGCCAGAAACCATGTGGATTGTTTTGGGGGTTAAATTACAGTGTCACTGAAAAGGAAAATGAGAATGAGAATAAAAAGAGAATAAAAAGAGACAGTATAAAAGAATTGGTGCTTATTTTTATATGTAAAAGCAGATCTATTCAAAACCTCCCTCAGCATGAGTAAATTGAGTTAGTATCTCATGTGCTCTTAATCAAGATACATCTTAGACAATAATAACATCATTATCAGTTTATTCCAGGTCATGAGAGGCCCCTAGTATCTCGCTGTGATCGGTAATTGGGTTATGAATGTGTTGCTCTCAGGCTGTTCCCTTTCAAGATAAAAAGAACAAGTCATTTGGAACTACACAGAGTGACTGCAAGTATAAAACTGAGTGTAAAACTATGCAGTTCAAATGCAATTCTGTTGTTCAAGGTTTCTAACAAGTGTGCAAGTTATTAATGATGTAATAAAAAATACAAATAAAATCAATGTTAAAAAAAATATTTGATGTGTAATAAATCTGTATACATTTTTTTAATGTTTTTTATTTGATGTACGGTAACATCCCAAATTGTTTAATTCAGGAACAAAAACAAGTGACTATTGAATCATTCACTCAACTGATTTGTTCAAACACTGATTCATTCAAGTTCAAGACCGAGAAAAAAAAAAAATATATATTTTTTTTCACCTGGTTAAATGATGGATGGATGGATGGATGGATGGATAAATGGATTACACCACTGTCTTTTGTCTGAAGATGTGTAACTCTTGTTCCAAATGAAGTCAAAGCATAGTCAAATTCCATTGGTGAAGCAAAAATACTCATTGTCAATATTATGTTTTAAATGTAAGTTACAGAACTGTCTTAACGTACACTGATCTACTTATATTCTTATTTGCATGAACTGATGTTGTTTGTTGGTAAGAAAGCCAAATCAATGAACAGTATCAGTCAATTAGCAGAATAGTGAACCAAAAAAATTACACAATACTTTTGATTTGAATGTAATTCAGTAAGCACTGCACTAAAACCCTCTTTTACTTTTATCAATTGTTACTTGCTCTGTAATTAACAGGTTTAGCTAGCTTGTGAGATTTCAGTTGTAGATCCCTCTTATACTACAGTGATCTTCATTTCATGGCCTTCGGTTTGGGCTGAATACCAGACAGAGAACCAACTGTCACTCAGTTTCATGCTGTTAGCTTGTCAGCGTGTGTCATACAGCATGGTGTAGCAGGGAAACTGTCAAGGGGATGTGTGGGTTGGGGGTCTCAGATCCAAATTGGGCCTACAGAGGACTGTCAGTGAGTTATTGATCGCTTTTGTCCAATTTCTAAAGCAGGGCCTTCCCACAGTGAATGAGACGTCTAACTGCCACACTGCGAGTGGATTTGGCGGCAAATGGAGAAGATAAGTCTAAGTCTTGGGATCTGTTTGATGATAAATCTTTCCGATTGTCCATGTTCTGCCCCCAAAAAGAAAACCATCCCAGCATGAAGTGAAACATTTCCTTGTTCTCTATGACAATGGTTTATGTAAACCATGTAAAAAGCAGAGACAGGAATGAGAGAAAAAAAAAAAAACGTAAAAAGAGATCTGCATCCTCTATTAAAAAAGTACTGTGATACTATGGTAGGGGTATCATGGCACTTTGAAACATGCTGAAACCTGAAAGATATTTATATTTATGTGCCATGATATGTACATGTGTGTACTCGTGCTGTCAAATGATTAATCAAGATTAATCGCATCCAAAATACAATTTTTGTTTGCATAATATAGGAGACCCTGTACCACAAAACCAGTCTTAAGTCGCTAGGGTACATTTTTAGCAATAGCTAATAAAACATGGGTCAAAATTATCTATATTTCTTTTATGCCCAAAATCATTAGGATATTGAGTAAAGGTCATGTTTCATGAAGATATTTAGTAAATGCCCTACCATAGATA
The DNA here is from genome assembly GCF_003368295.1 of Carassius auratus. Taxonomy (NCBI): domain Eukaryota; kingdom Metazoa; phylum Chordata; class Actinopteri; order Cypriniformes; family Cyprinidae; genus Carassius; species Carassius auratus. The sequence goes on from NC_039268.1 coordinate 6,208,402, forward strand.
TATCAAAACATATTTTTTTATTAGTGATATGCACTGCTAAGAACTTCATTTGGTTAAATATCTCAATTGAAATACTATGTAATGATCCCAGGTAGCAATTTTTAGCGTATAATGAAATAGATTTTTCTCTCAGCTCTGTCTGTAATCTTGCATTATTTATTTTTTTCATGGTGCTTATCACACATTCTGGGATTTCTGTTAAAAATAAATGCAATACTTGCTTTGATTTCTGGCTATGTGAAGCATCTGAAAAGGAAGCATAATTTTACTGCCTACTGGTTGGCAGCTTACTAAGTTTTGGAATGGAGCAGCAGTTGTCTCCTGCCGTGAACATAAGTATTAGCCAAGAAAAAAAAATTATTCAGACCTCTCTCCTGACCTGGTTTAACAAAAAAAAAAAAAGCCCAAAACACAAAAACTCTTTTGTTGTGTCCTCTACAGATCCACTGACAACTGTTAAAAATGGTCATATCATAAATGTAACTGTATTTTTCCCCTTGAAGTGCACAGTCACAGGTGCAACATACAAACTTTCTCACATATTTCTTGTCATTAACAACTACAATAACAAAGAATTAATGCAAAAGCAGAGCTAAAATTGGTCACTCCGCTCCGCTCACTGCTGCTTCTGTCTCTTTTTTTTTTTTCTTGACAAGAATTGCGGAAAATCTTTACAACCACATCAAACAAGAGACTTTTCAGATGCGTACTCCACTTCACCTCAGCAGAAAATGGTACAGGTGACGAGACAGCTTCAGTAGAACATCAGTAAACTGCGGTCAGATGAAATGTTAGGCCATATGTCAGTAAAAAACAAATCTGCCTCTTCTGTAAGCCATTATACTGTGATTGTAGCGCTTGCTCTTCAAGTGAAACTACAAACCTACAAGTTCAGCAGAGGCAGCTCTTAAAGTAATAGCAGCCAAACAACCTAATACAGTTGCTGTGGTGTCTGTTAATCAAAGAAAAAAAGAAAAAAAGAGGAAATCAATAACTTTTGTAGCTTTAAGAATTCAGCTAATTAACTTAGAACTTTGCTGTTGATAACTTTATAAAATTTCTGTATATTTACGTGTTGAAGGGCACAGGTAAACATGATGTTTATGAATGGAAGTGAACATGGTTTTAAGTTCACTTAAATTAAAAGTAGATATTTTTTCAAGTCTAATGAATGTTCAAATTGACAGCTCTCAATTATACTGTAATATTGTTTGGCTATAGTCAATTGTTAAATATTAGGAAAAAACTATTTCCAAGTGACATCAATAGCATTGGTACGAGTGATACTAACCAGAAAAAAAAAAGCTGCCAATAAACAAATATGTGGTCACAAAATTAGGATTCCGAAAATTGGCACTACTAAATGGTTCTTAAAGTTAAGGGCCGGCATAAACAGAGCAGCTGACTCACTAATATGCTGTTTGTGTTTGGGGAAGATAAATCTGCTACAGAGACAAACTCCTGGTGATTCATGAACTGTGAGTGTTAATGTGTGTGTTTATAATGTCACTCACACTAACTGTAGTGGCAGATTTACCATGACAGATCTGTTGTCACCCAACTTCAGCTTCCATGCCAAATGAGGAACCAAGTTTGCCACCACCAAAGACCTCAGGCGTAAACAAAAAGATTTAATTAACTGAAAACTTTCAAACTTTCCTCAAAGTTCTTTCTTGTTGATATACTTGTGATTTTTTTTTTTTTTTTGTGATTCCTAGGGGTATGTAGTGTGAAATCTACAAATGTCTTTAGTTGTAGATTGAGATATCCTTTTGAAAATTAACATGTTCTTCCTCTGAATAATTATGCAGTAATTTACTCACAATCAGTGTTGGGTATAGTTACTTTGGAAAGTAGTTAGTTAAGTTACAACGTTACCATCAATTAAAAGTAATCAGTTATGATACAGCGTTACCTCTTCATAAAAGTAACGCGTTAGAGTACTCATGCGTTACTAAAAATTAAAAGCCGTTTGCAGCAGCTCACACATGACAGACACAGCCCCCGGCCCCTTTAAATGCACCTAGAAGTCGTGACTCCCGACAAAGAATAACGTCAGTCATCCGACTAAATTAACACTGCAGGATAACAATAACAGGGAAGACAGTCAGCAATCGGCTATTCCACATGGCGTTTTATTTATTTATTATCACAGAACATATTATTAATCAAAATTCGCAACTAACGTTACCCAGCCCGAGTAGCCTATAGGCTACTGTATATTATGAGCACCACAAGATAACTCCTGATTTTTCTTTAACTTTAAATAATGCAGTTATCAAAGTACAAGTATGCTTACTTGTAAACACAACCTTAAACAGGCTTGCAGATTTAAATCCATTTAGAAATGATGAACAACCAGCCAGCCAATGATCTAACAGAAATTAACAGCTGCCTGTCAAACAAAAATGATAACAAACCGAATTAAATCCTTCACTGCCACACAGGCAAATGACAAATCGCTTAATAGCCGAACTAATTATTATTAAAGTGTCACTCACAGTCACAAGCCTAAATTCGCTTTAACACAGTCCTCTTACATTTACTCTTCAAAGTAGTGATTAAAACGTAGCGTTAAATTGAGGTAGAATTTTTGGCGGTCGACAGAAGCTTTTCACCAAAGCAGAGTGTGCATTTTACCGTTATGTTCTTTTCTTTTTCGTTGACAAATTGAAAATAATGTGCGTACTTCCATAAACCAAACGCTGTCCTCTCTGCTATCTTTCCGGGAGTTCGAAAAAAAAAAAAACACACACACAGGGTCAGGCGCAGGGCACAGACGCATCACAGCCATTGACTTCACGATCACAGAGCTTCGGCTCCGCTGATACATCCGCAGGTGGCACAGTAGACCTAGGCCTACTGTCTGACAAAAAGCAGGCTGCAGTCGGGATTTTCCTTTCCTTAAAATAACGGATTACTTTTTTAAAAAAATAACGAAGTTACTGATTACTTACGCACGAAACTAACGCGTTAAGTTACACATTTCAGGAAAAAAGTAATTAGAGTACTCTAACGCGTTACTTTGTAACGCGTTACCCACAACACTGCTCACAATAATGTTATGAAGAGGCCCTAGATGACTATGTGTTGTTTTTGTTTGAACGCAGTTGCTTGGGAATCCAGTGCACAGATTGCCATAGACAGAAGAACAGCCTGCATTTGATTCAGCAATGCATCCATATTTACTAAAAAAAAAAAAAAAAGATAATAATAATAATAATAATTGTTTATATTGTCCTGAGATCTTAGAGTTGATCATATTTTGGGAGCAAGATTAAGCTAAAGTTGTCCATGTATATATATATACAAACACATACACAGCAGATACAGCATATGCACACACACTTGTGACAGATGGCATATACATTAGCTCTCTTCCCAAACCTAATGAGCTGTCTCACTGACTGCTGCCGACATAGACAGCTGACTTCTAAGGCAATATTCTAACCATCATTCAATTTCACAAGTCACAGCTTTGGAACGCTCTTCAAAAGGACAACTCTACAAAAGGCAACTCTGCACAGCACAACATTAGTGCGTTGCATGGTAGACTTTACCCACCAAATTATTTGACGGTAGCATGTTTCTAAGCCAACGGCATGATACACTAATTTTCTCATTATACTTTATTAAAGTATAAAAATAGTAGCTTACACAAATATGTTGTGGCATTTATTTATACTGTAATTGACATTTCTCTTGTCTGTCATTTTGGATTTTCATTTTTGGGAACAGCATTATTTCTCTACTAAAGTTTCAATAAATGCAATAATTTTGTGCGATAAACAAACAGATCAGTTTTAGCCATTTTTGTGAACAGGATCAAGGTTTTTTAAGAAATCATGAGTCGAGACGTAACAAAAGTACAGTACAGATTTTGTGTGTGTGTGTGTGTGTGTGTGTAGTGTGGGAAACAATTGAACTGAAATCGATATGGGGAAAAAAGGGGGAAATATGTCAGGTGGATACTTGATACTATCCATGATCAGATGATTGGCATACATTACCAGAGAGAAATATGTTGACTACAAATTAATTACAATGTAAATGTATGAACAAACAAATTAAACAAATGCATGGATGAACTATTCACAATACTATTATTAAAACGCATTTAAAACATACAGTAGATAGGATGAATTGTCATTTCATGTGACCTTTAAGTCAGTGAATAATAAGTTATATTTCTTTGAGTCTGTTATTTAAAGAAAGTGGTCCCAGAATTCAGAAATCTTTGAAAATATATAGTCTGTGAGTCATATGGATGACTTTTGTGATACTTTTGTGGTGCTTTTTTTGTAATGTTGGAGCTTGACAGGCTCAGTCCTTCTCCACTTGTATTATATTAAAAAGAGTGGGCAGAATATTCTTCAAAAAATCTTTTGTGTTTCACAGAAGGAAAAAAGAGAGACATAGGGGTTTGGAAACACATGAAATATAATGACAGAATTGTTCTTTTTGGGTGAAATATAGCTTTAAAATGTTGCAGCCGTAGGCAGCTCTGTAGGTTTTGGAACAGATATGTTGTGTAAGCCTTGGTCTGTTACTGTTGAACCAAATACAGACCGAGTCAGATGACAGAAATGTGAGCAATCCATCACAGATCACACACACACACACACGCACACATGCACACACACACGCACACACACACACACACACACTCAGAGATGTTCTCATTAGTTATGCTCAGTGAATGTGGTGATGACATAATCTGGCCACAGCGCTAAAGAAGATACTGTGCAGAGCTCATTTTAATATCTGATTAATGTATTAATCAATCATTACAATCAGACCAGAGCAAGATCTGAGATGCATGGCCTCTCAAAAATTATGAACTTGTAAAAAAAAAAAAAAAAAGGCTGCAGTCATTTGATTGGAGAAAGTTATGTGTACAGCACAATATTTTTGAACAAAAAGTTTGTGGTTTGTTCAGTGAGATTAAGGAAGCTACAGTATATGTAATGGCCATAAATTCAACTCAACCTGAATGTGGAACAGAATATTACATTTTAATGATGTATGTCAACAATTACATCTGACAATTATGGTATCATGACATTTTTAAAATGTAGTTTATACTCTCTATTAAAGGAAGACCCAATATATAAAATCTTTTCACCATACTCAGCCTCAAAACCAGCACTTTTTTTTCAGAATATAGAATTGTAGAATTACCAAGTTTCTCCATAGTGGATTGATACTATTGCACTGTGGTTGTCAAAGTTAAAAATGCAAATTACAAATAGTCATTTTAATCCAAAAGTATATATAGCTGCTATAGTTGCAGCTGCTTAACATTATTTAAAAAAAGCAGTAATCCATTTTGACTGGATGAGTCACATTTGAAGCTGCTATACAATAGCACGCCTGTGAATGCACATCAGTTTATTGCTATTACACCAAGTTGCTTGGCAACAATACACCCAACCTTTCGCACCGGATGTGAGCAGCGTGGCCTGTCAAAACTAAATTGTTCTGTCTTTTCAAACAAAATATACATACACAGTCTTATTCATAGGAATTGTCACTCATAATCTATCTCATTCCCGATATGTGCGTCGAACTTTGAGTTGCTCATCAATGTTTGCATTTATTTATGAAAGCGTCTTGTGTGGGAGTTGATGCAAACCACCTTAGTAAATACCTGAACACGAAAATGTCAGTGTCAAACGGCTGGCATTTTAAAGCTGGCCTTTGATGAGTGATGGCACAAACAGCATGAGAGACACACAGCCAAGCTATTTCAATTTTGTCTTGTATTAAGATGCCCAGTAGTGCTGTTAGATTTCATTGAGACGTGAACACACTCCAATAGCACAATATCAGATATTATCAAACTTCACCATCTGCCATTAGTTCCGCAGAATGGCTCTTTTGGTGTCTCCCTGACAACCCATTAGAATCAGACCGCTGTGATGGGGCTACAGTTAGATCTCAGTTATCCTTAGAATGAGATACACACACAGACCGTTCCAGCAGGATGTGAGTGCTGGCTAGACTCAAAACCAAATTCAATGCAGTGCATGTGTGTGTGTGTGTGAGGTCTTGGAGGAAGTCCAGTCTGGCAATATGTTTTGAGCCAAACAGATGCTTTGAAATGGACGATGGGATCAAAGCTGAGAAAATGAGCACATTTCTTATGTTATTCATATTTTGTCAGCTAATGGTGATACAACTCTGATGAAAAAGATCTATACAATTTTTTGTGTCTCATGGTGATTTTGTGTTTCACATACTTTATGTGCCAGGGTAAGTCTGAAATATTATATTAAATGTTATATAATACTGAAATGTCCTTTGGATCTGTTTTATCAAAAAAGGAATCAAAGATAGGTTAAATATAAATATTTAAATATAACACATATTTAGAGTCAAGATCATTCTGTGGGTGTTGGGCTATGAATGTTTCATCTCCAAATTACTTGTGAAGAGAAGAGACTCTCTAGCTTCATTACTCCTGAATATAAATAATTCTTAGGTAAATGAATGAGGTATAATAGTGAAAATGACAGTGTGAAAGATTTGTGTGTCTAGGGATATCTAGATTTCATTTCATTTGATTCCACGTGCACTGTGTACCCACCCTTCAGAACTCCTTTGAAAGGTTTGCTGAACAATTTTCTACATATTATCAGAAACAATTTCTTTGACATGAGTTTATAAGATCGAGTTTTTTGAGATTAAGGTATTTTAACTAGTTGCTTATTAGCATGCAAATTACTAGAATATTAGCCATTTATTAGTAGTAATTAATTACACATTTTAATACCTTATTTTACATGACCTTTTTCTACATTCCTAATCCTATCCTATCCTTTTCCTAAACTTAACAACTACTTTACTAACTATTAATGCACAGCAAACAAGGAATTTATTGAAGGAAAAGTTGTAATAGTGAATAAGTATTCCCTATTCTAAAGTGTTACAGATGTTTATATATATATATATAAGATTTGCTCACCAAAATTTCATTTATTTGATCAAAAAAACAGTTACAACAGAGGCATTGTGAAATATTACTTAAAAAAACTGTTTTCTATTTGAAAATATAGTTTATTTCTATAATGGCAAGGCTGAAGTTTTAGCAATCTTTAAGTCTTCTAATATCCAAAGTATGTAAATAATTATATGTAAATAATAATAGATAAAAGTATGACACTTACACAGTCACTTCATAACTTGATGAAGTAAAAAATTAGAGTGTTGACCTATAAAAGGAGCAGTAAACTGAATGTGTCTCATATACGGCAGTGTGGATATCAGTCACTCAAATGTGACTATTCTAATGATTTTGGTACTTTATGTCAAACAAAACCTCAGCATGAAAACAAAATCTAAATTATTTGGCTTTTGAATGTCTGTGGTGTGTAGTGTCAACACTTCCATTTCATTTCCAGTGTGTGAGCATCAAAAGGTCTTTTTCTACTAAAGAACTGCCACTCATTTCATTTTCAGACAGTCTGTTCAGACATATGTGATGTAATCAAAGTGTTCCTTATGTAGCATACAAAGGTGTCTGAATTGAGCCAAAGAGACTGTCAAGATCTGTTGCAGCAACATGAAAGAAGAAGAAAAAAAAATCATCATAATTGTAAAAGTTTCCTCTGCTGCTACTTACAGAAGTTGTGTACTTTTGTTATATTTTCAATTCTGCCTTCTCAATCATGTCTGAATTTAAAATGCTAGCTCTGCTTAGATGTGTTGCTTATCCAAAAACCAGTCATCGTATCTCACTCGTACAACAGACTGGTAATTGGAAAAGATCCACATAAGCGCTAATTACCTTATTTTCACTGAGGAAAAAATTGCTGAGATTTTTGATGTCAGTCTTACTGGAAATCAAATGCCTTGCAGCCTCCGTATCACAGAATGTTGGTGCCATTGATTCTGTCAGTTACAGAAGAAATCTGCACATTTCCCAGTCTCCCTTAATGTGTGTCAATGCTGCAATGCTGTGACAGCTCTCAGTCAGAATGACTCATGCTGAGTTGTTGCCCATCTAAGTGCTGCTGGAAACAAAAATACACAAACATACGCTGTATTAAAACATCACCACCAAAAAATAATAATAATAAAAAATAAAAATAAAAATCAAATTTTTTTACAAATGATGGAACTGTGGCTAAAAGCCTCGGAAAACACTAAAGAAACCTGTCTGATTGTGATTACATATTTTTAGGTGAACTATTCCTTTAATTACAATTAGCTATGCCTTTTTTTAACATATTTTATTAGGAAAAAGACAGTATGTTTAGTGCAACACTGACACACATATAGACCTTTTACTACTAGATATAAAAGAGTTTGTATTTTTAATTGCAATTTTTGCACATTATCTCTGGAAGTGTGGCTGCAATCAGTTCAAATATTTGTGCGCATGCAGTTTTTAACAATGCTTCTTGTAAACTGAAGAAATCAAATGACAAATATAAAAGAAAGTGTTGACAGTCAAAGTGCATCCTCCTAAAAAGAGAGAAATAAGCGTGGAGTGTTTTAACTATTTCTTCATTCAATAACAGCAACAAGAGGCGTGTTATTATAATTTAACTGAACAACACTTGAAAATACAGTATTCCCACCTAAACAGGCACAACTGTATTGCCTTATAATGCTTGACAAAATGTAAATGTAAACAATCTACTGTATGTTTTACTTGTTACTTTCATACATTACAATCAAACAGACTTAAGAGTAATTAAAGACCAATTTTACACATGCTATACAGTATATGGTATAAATCTTACACAACATTGTTTTTACAACTCATTTCTAGTTCCTTTAAATAATTTGCATGTAGAGTTGTATATATAAACCATTTTCTTACTTTTTCTTACTAAAATATGTTATTAATATTACTATATGAAATCTGGGATTTCCCTTGCCTACGTGTGTGTGTGTGTGTGTGTGTGTGTGCTCTTGTTTTTGTGACATATCAGGACACAACTCTGTATAATGACATGGGGATGACAAAGGTATTACAAGGATAGGGTGACTTATGAGGATGCCATGTCCCCATTTTTCAAAACGCTTATAAACCATACAGAATTAGTTAACAGAGATGTTAAAGGAGTCCAAAGCTAGCAAAACTCCAAAAACACATCCTTACATACAATTCAATGTCGTCTCCAAATTAAATGACCACTAGCTGCAGTAAAACACCAACTAACTTTATTCCTTTTCACTTAAACTATGATTACAGGGGCAGATTACAAATAATATTTTTTTTGCATGATTCCTTGCACAGTATTATATTACGCCCATGAAACAGTTTTACTACAGTGCACGATTTGTAAACTTAAAAATACATTTTGACTTTGAATTACTTATTCTGTTTCATATGTATGGCTTTCCTGGCCGGGGAGAACTTGCTTGGTAGCCCACCTGGTGCAGCAACGCACTTGCGCAAAACACACAAGAAGTAGCATATATTTTTACAGAACTGTTGCTACAGGCATGTTTCTCCCAGTGTCATGAAAATGTGTATGAATAGCACAATTCTTTTTTGTATTTTATGTGCTATTTATATGCATAAACTGACTTTGGAGTGCATAAAATATGAATTTTGGCATGCATATAATACTCACCTACCCCATACCACTAAGCCTAACCATTGCATGTCACGTGCACGCAGAAGTCAAATTTTGTGTGTAAACTGTATGTCAAATAGAAACAAAAAAACATGCCACTGATACACACTTTCATAAGATCATGTTAGGTTTGTGAAATCATCTAAGACTGATCTTAATACCAGGTCAGAGAGAAAAAAATGGACTAGGTATTGAAAAAGATGTAGTACAGACTGTTATATAGTAGTAATTGGAAAGTTACTGTACATCACTGTAATTAAGTGTAAATAGTGATAGGTGAGTTAGTATTGGCACAAAGGCCTTCAGTGTTATAATTACATGTTAAAGGTCCTTTTAAAGCGTGATGCCAAGTGAAAGTGCCACTGAGGCAGCTCTATTCAATATCCACAACAGAGGCAAACCGCGGGCCAAGATTCAAGCCATCAATACTCCTGTCCAATGTAAACTTTCCACTGAAGAGTTTGCCACATTCTTAAAACTAGCAGTTGATTATGTAATTTACATTTATATATTCTAGTAGCCTAGCAAGCTATTTTTGATCATTCAAACCATCTCAAGGAGAGTCTGTAATATAGCTGTCTCTGGATTTATTTAACAAAAACAAAATCTGCTTTCAAATGTGGGTGAGAGGAATTTACTGACACTGTATACTGATTTTCAGCCGATGACTGACAGAGTGATTTTACAAATAGCTTCTGTTTCAGGCTGTGCTAATACTGTAAATCCATCTCAGTGTTTGGAGCATTGGTATTGTGCTGGTAATCCGTGCTTCATGATAGCCAAATGTGGGTTATTACAATTTCAATATGATTTTAAACCTATTCTCCTTTTTTTATCATCACAAATTGAATTACAGAAGGAGGCGCTATGTAAATATGCTAATAGTTGCCATACTGTGATTATAGCAACAGCTAAAGGCTATTATTTCTCATAAACCCTTTCAGAAGTGACTATATATACAAGATAATGCAACTAAAGTGTGGGTACTATAATATTAAAAACACAGAAAATGTCATCCTTCTACTAGAAGATACAGTCCTTGACATGATGTGGAGCAGTGAAATACAGTATATTCCAGACGTAGATGTTTCACATCATAAGTGTTTCTGTTATGTTGTGCATGGGGACAAGTTTGGAGTTGCTATAAGAATTTGAGCTTTTGAAAATAAAAAATAAAAAATAATTGAAAATTTTATAAAATAAATACACAGTAAAAATGGCAATATTGTGAAATGTTGTTAGAATTTAAATAACTTTTTAAAACTTTTTTTTAATTGATTTTTTTCCTGCATTTTCAGCCGCCAATACTCCAGTCTTCAGTGTCACATGTTCCTTCAGAAGTCATTGTAGCATGATTCAAGAAAATGTTTCATATTAACATCAATGTTTAAAACAGTGTTATGCTTAATATTTTTGTGGAACCCATGATTTTTTTTATCATTATCATTATTATTATTTTTTTCCTTTGGTGAATAAAATGTTCAAAGGAACAGCATGTATTTGAAATTGATATACTTTTTAAATGTATTTTCTCATATTTGATCAATCAGCCTTGCTGATTAAAAGTATTGTTTTATTTTTATTTAATCCAAAGTGTTTAAACAGTATATATTACAATAATAATTAATCTAATTTCTATTTAATTAATCATAAGAAATTATTCAATATATAATTTACTTCACATTCACATGCAGTCCAATCCAAAAGTATATCAACGGCATATAAAAATGGCATATCGCATCATGTCCTAACTTCTGATGTTTCTGGGTGTCACAGGGCATTCTGGGGCCCGTTAAGGGGGCTTTTAAGCTGATGGGTGGCTCCTATTTGATCCAGCTGCTCTCTTTCTGATTGGATGCCAGATGGCAGGAGAAACACTCCGCTGACGTGCCCCTCGGGTTTAAGAGTACCATTGGAGAAACAAATGGCATAATCCTGTTACACACACAGGGCGAGGGCAGGGGTCACAGATCGGGGCTTGTTCATTTAGCTGATGACAGTTAAGGCTACCAGAAATAAAGCTGTGCAAATGTATGCAAATTCCCTTAGTGCTATTAAGTGGCAATGCAGAGCCTGTATGCTGTGTATAAATGTACAAAGATACAAAAGATATACACACACTCAGACATTGCCTCCTTGTTAATATCAATGCACAAACAATTTTAAAAATGCACTGAAAAGATGTGTTCTGGATGAATTTGAAATAATGGATCACTGCAAAAAAATCTGAAGCATTTTTTTGAAGATCAAAAAGAATTTTGGCACTTAGTAAACTGTAAGATTGTCTGTACAGATCTAAAAAGCCCTCGCTGTTCGTTTTTCACGTTTCTTTCTGTGAAGTAGCTCTGAATAGGTGTCATTTGTGTGATCCCACCACTTGAACCAAGAACGAACCATTGTCAGTTATGAGTCATGCATGAATGCATTTAAACACACACACAAACTCTTAGGCTGTGACGCTCCATCAGAATCTAAGCACAGTCCTTCATTCCAGATGTGTGGGCTTCAGTGGCGCCTCTGTTCTCTTACAGTCCTACACAGATCGATGAATAAGTTCAAAATGCTTATTTTCCTCACTTTTTCTCTCCTGTCCTCCTCCACAGTACTGGAAGCTTTTCACATAGTCAGCAAAAAAGAACCACCCAAGATTGATGTTGTGTCAGCTTGTTGTAGTTGTGTGGTCAATAAGTAGAGAAACAACTCACAATGCAAGATGAGGCATATTTAGAGAAACAAATCTCCAAACATAGACACATTTGCTGTGCTGACCACTGCAGTAAGGTATGATTGATTGTCGTGGAACAAACACCATCAAGCATCTTTAGGTCTTTCAGTTTGATGATGTTTTAACAGACACCTGCTAAAGGGGAACAAAACTTGTTTATTACATGCGACATTTGGGAAAGCCCCGTACGACTACATTTTTTAAAGGTGACGTGTTTCCCCTTGGATTTGAACCTATGATCTATTGGTTAGCAGTTTAGATCTTTACCCAGTCTTTTAAGCCACACCTCACTCTTGCAGGCTTTTTTTGGTTTGATGAACCTAAGGGAAAGAAACATTTCTGCTTCTGCTCCACCATGCAAAGAATCGTCTGGTTGCAATTCTTAAAATGACTGTGAATACGATTCACATTCCATTTCATCCAGTTCCTCAGTCTGTTTCTATTTAATATGGTCATCATTTTAATCATCTTAACATTTTAATCAGTGAGATTATATTGATAAAAATAAAAATAAAATCTGGGGTAAGATTCTATATTATATCATATCATATTATACACCACATCATATTACACATAAATGGTCATTGTGTAAAGAGACTGACATCATTTACATTTCTCGGGGTACATATTTCAGAGACTCTTTCCTGGACCAGCAACATCACAGCACTGATAAAGGAGGCCCAGCAGTGCCTCCACTTTCTGAGAGTACTCAGGAAAAGTGGGTTGGACCAAAGATTGCTGATGTCCTTTAATCAGTCCACTTTTCAGAGTGTGTTCACTTATTCCATCACTTCGTGGTATTCTGGGAGTTCAGCTGGAGACAAGAAGTCATTACAGAGGGTCATTAACTCCGCACAAAAGATCATTGGTTCCCCTCTGCCCTCCCTAGAAGGGATCTCCAGCTCCCAGCACCTCAAGAGGGCCGGGTCCATGATGTCAAACTCCTCCCACCCAGCCCACCACTGGTAGGCCTACAGATCGATTAAGAATCAAACCTCCAGACTCAGGGACAGTTTCTTTTCATAGACTATAAGTACACTAAATAATCCAACAACCAATTCATTATTTATGGCTATGCCCCTATTTTTTTATTTTATCATATATATATATATATATATATATATATATATATATATATATATATATATATATATATATACACACCTTATTATAACGTATTGTGTCATGTTCTATTGTGTTTTTTTTATTTTGTACTATCTACTGTAGGTGGTGAAAAATTTTGAACAGAATGAAGATGTCTTTTTTTTTTTCAAAAAAAAAAATTTCAATTCTTTTTATTATTATAATTTTTTTATTATTATTATTGCATTTCAGAAGATAGAGAACAAATTTACCCTGATCTTCAAATTCAAAATGTTTTCAATCCTATGGATCTTAATGCATAATTTCTTTCCTACTAGATTATCAGTGAGCATTTGGAACAACTGTATTAGCTGCACGAGTCCCTCAGTTATCCAGAAAATAGATCTCAAAATCATCCAGTCATTGTTGGAAAAGGTTCAAATACACAAAAATGCTGGGAAACCAAATAGTTTGTGGGACCTGAAGGGTTTATTTGTTTATTTTAAAAAATTATAATAATCATTTAAGAACAAAAGGCACTTTAACTGTTCAAGACAAAAAAAAAGGGACTTGAATGTAAACTTTTGAATGAGTCATTTTGTAAATGCATTTATTATTTTCTATTGTGGACTATATGTAAGCATCTTTTATGTAAAATATCTTATTCAGATGAGTACTAAATAAACAATAGCATTTTTTATGATCTCTCTTGTTTTGGTAAAATTATTAACATTTTATCTGTGGTATCCCACAGCGATAACATCGAAACTGTAAATAGAGATGAATTTGTATTTAACATGAAATAATCCCTAAACTGTTCTTGCCTTAAAAATAGATGAACAAATTAATACTGGTATGGAAAGTCTGCATGAAAAATTCAGCAAGATACTATTCTGTGATTCCTAGTATTTTCTTTATTTGATTTAAAAAAATGGAGTTCACTGTCAGGTTAATTAAATATCTTAACCTAATTAAAAAATCATTAAAATAACTATCTTATTTTTTTCCTTATTAATATACACATTACTGTAATTAATTTAAGCAGGATTAGAGCACTTTTACTGCTCGTTTGTTTAATCTTTAGCAGTACCATCATTTGATTGATGAGGTCTGTCATCTCACTAAACATTAATTTCTGGAGGACTAGAGAGGTTGTTTTAATGTTCTTGAAGAAAACTCATAGGTACAGTATGTTTGCTTCCCTTCTTCCTTACACAAAAAACATCTACTCTCTCATCCTTTCAAACACACTTACAGAGGACAGACAAACTCAGTTAGATTAAGTCTGGCTGATCTGGGCCTGAAAGTATCTGTTCACATCTGAGCAGGGAAATGAACTGTTGGACATTTGCCCTTCTTCCACATCTGTTGATTATCTTAAAAGGAGGAAGGATTGGGCATGAGGTCAGTAAGAAAAGGAAATGTCTACTAAAAGACGTTTGAAACTATCTCATTAAAACCTTCGTGTCACTCTTTGATCTGATGTTGGATTTAGCAGGAACCACAGGATTAGTCCTCAGGATTAACTCCAGGCTTTTAGGGTGATAATTGTACATGATTGTAAAATGGTCTAGGTCACTATTTCTTAATTGGAAAAGATTAAGGTTTACAATAGTATTTGTGAATTATTCCTTATCAATTTCTCAAGTCACACACACACAGAATATTTATATTCTCTTATTATTAAGTGAAACGCTATTGTGGATTTTTTTTTTCTTCTTCTTTTCTTATGCAAAAATATTTATTTGTTGCGGTTTCCATTTACCACTATATAGTAAAGTTTACCCATGATGACTACAGCTTAAGGCCCCAGCTGCCCCATGCCATAACTAACCAACAAAATATATTTCAATAAAAAATGTAAACTAAATAATGATCAAATGGCAAATTTCCACTGAACATTTGAATAAATCCTTATAAAGTACAAAAAAAAAAAAAAAAAATACATAAACATTCCATGAACCTTAATGTCTAATTGATAGAAAATAAATAAATAAAATATAAGAAATGTGTTAATTTACATAAAATGTCAGTTGCAGTCCACATACATTTTTGTATATTCTATCCCATACAATTTCAGTATGGATTCACAAATCTAAAACACAAACATTTTAAACATATGAACAACTTTAGAGACATACAACATAAGCTAGGTATACCCTTTTCAACAACGTAAAATGTCTCTGTGTCTGCGGATCACAATGGGAAGTAGGTGCTAAAGACAGTAAACAGGTGGATCAACCTTCTATCCTAGATCAGCCCTGATTACATCCTAAAGCCTTGTTGTTTGACCCTGGCCTGAGCCAGACCACCCTGGTGCTCAGCGGGGTTAAGTTGCTCCACTTTGCAAATACGCTTAAAACGATTAAGGTTTGAATGTAGGAGAAGGAGGCTGGTCCTGGATCAGAGTGAAAGCTGTTTACAACACTTAATACTTTTGTGTGATGAACAGGTAAGCTGTGAAGGCTAATATGAATTCTGCTTCATTGGTTTAAGGATGACATAAGGCTAATCTTGAATAAGGAGGTGCACATAGACCGATTTATCCATTGGTTGACTCACTAACCCATTGGTTAGATGGAAAAACAAAAACAAAGTATACCCTGTTAGGGCAAGAAATTAGCCAATGCTGAATAGGAAATGTAGACAGCACACTTTGTTTTACTGTAGAGGATTGTTGGGTCCATAGACCTTTTTTTAGGGTAGAGAAGGATGGGGGGAAATTAAGTTGAGTAGGCCTGGATAGTACAATATACTGTATTGTGCAAGAACAGAATTCTCTTTACCTGCAGAGATTTTGCTATATTGTTTGTTCAAAAAAAAAAAAAAAAAATAATAATAATAATATTATATATAGTTTCCACCAAATTCAGTATTGCATCTGGCAGGTATTTAAAAGTGCATTTTTTATTTTACGTAAAATGCTATATTGACAGAATTATTAGGTCATGTGTTCTCCCTTTTTACCCAAAGCCTGAACTAGAAGTCCTAGTTTTCCTGTTGTTATGAACAAACAAGGGCTAAATGTTACGAACCCCTGTTATAAGATGCTCATTGAGAAAGGGGTCCACAACATAGGAGACGTGAGGCCAACAGCAATTTAACCATTTAGTATTGGACTAATAAATGATTACTCAATTTCACATCTCTCATTCATCTCAACTCTCCACAAGTAACAATAACAATTAAAGTATACCAAAGTCAAAGAATATACTTACTAACAGACACTGACAAATAGATCAAACCAAATAAACATCAAATAAAACACAGCTTCCTTGAAAGGCTGGCTGGATATCATGATGCACACAGAATTCACTGCTGCATGCCCTCATTCTGGTTCACACTTCGCTTATATACTCTATTTGAGCCATCAGAGCAACAGGACACAGGTGTGCAGGGGCGGAGCCTAACACTCAGAAGATAAAAGACTAATTAGATCACAAACAAATACACACAAGATACAGATACAACACTCAGAAGGCTAAGGCCGTAACATAAATTAATGTAACAATGCAAAGATGAATGCACTTTCGGAAGTTGAATGTAAGGGATATTTCATTTTGGAATTTATGTGGACTAATATGATATTGTTTTTGTCCATGATGAAATTTTATTTTATCGCTGTAATTAATTTATAGCATTAACAAGATACCCCTTTGAATTTATTTTGGAAGTGATGACTGATGAATGGATTTTTAGTCCATTTTTAGTGAGAGCTCCAGGATGTAAGTGGCCATTCAAGCGCTTATAAACTCGTCCAAGAGTGGTTAAACATGATATATATATATATATATATATATATATATATATATATATATATATATATATATATATATATATATATACGCATAATACACATAAGCCAACACATAACAGACCAAAACACAACTTTAAAGACCTTTTATGTAGAAGAAGAAGCTTACAATATATTCTAAAGACTACACTTTTTGCCCCGGAAGACCTATCGTTACAGATTGTCATGTGACCACGATAATTTCGAAGCATTGCTATTTCAAATTCACGATATTGATAATATAGTAACATGCCGTTATGTACTTGTTTTCATCTAATTTCAAACAAAATAGAAATTTGCATGAACATATTTAAATGGTCTACTTAACTGCATGACATGGATGTAATTAACTGGTCTATATTTTTCTTAAATGACATGGACATTATTTGTTTAGCATACACCTGGGATGTCCTAACTGACATTTTTTACTCTACAACATTACAATCAAAATCTATCTAATATTCTAAGATGGCATGTGGCAGTGAGTTTGAAAAGACTTGACACTAAATAATTAATTTGTTTTAGAAGCCAGGACAACAGCAACAAGCGGCCGCATGTTCTTTACACTACAATGACCTATTTGGTCCATGTCTGGTCAACCGAATAAACTACCTTTCCTCACCCAAAACCTATTTTGTTGTACCTGAGAAAGACTGGAAGAATTGACAAATGGCTTTTTTCATTTTACTTTGAGGGATAATGGTGTGGTTGTCGTGAATCATAGTACGCAATGTGCTGGTTAGCTGAGCTTTTGCAAGATATGATCATCATGACACCACAGTAAGGTTGGGGATATCTTTCATTTTCAACATAAAGAACTTGAAGAAGACCTTGCAAGAGTGACAAAAAAAGGAAATGACAGAATGGGACAAGTTGAATTGGCCAATCAAATGATGCCATGGCTCCAGGCGTGAAGCTGTATATCACTAAATTACACCAATTTAAACTCTCAGAAAATTCCCCCAATGGCTATGAGGTCGTCTGCAAAGCGATATTATAGATATGCAGAGAAATTGAGGGCAAAAGAGACAGCTGATGAAATGATGCTGAATTCAATCAACCGTTTTGAATAAGTGGAGACATACTGAAATGTCGACGGCTACTAGCATGCTTGGCACACATTTATTAAAAATGAAGAAGTCACACACCCATTTTCAGATTTAAAAAAAGAGCACTGACCCAATTATACATTTTTTTTTTCATAACTGTGTATAAAACCACAAACACTTAAAAAGGGACACTTACCCTATGTATACACTACCAGCTAAAAATTCTAAAAATGCTAAAAATTCAGCTTTGAAAAAACTGAAATAAATTACTTTTTAAAATATATTAATATAGAATACAGTTATTTTAAATTATACCAATATTTCACAATATTACAGCTTTTGCTTGGATCAAATACAAATGCAGGATTGATAAGCAGATGAGAATTCTTAAAAAAAAAAAAAAAAACTTTTGACTGTTAGTGTATTACTTTCAAATATAACAACATTGCTTTTTTTAAATTATGCTTATTTCATTTCATTATAGCACAAAGAAATTAAATATATGAAGTTTCAGTTATTGGTACCAGTTTGTACCTTTTCACTGAAAGTTCCATATGATATTCTGAAATCTGATCGGCATGAGTTGAATTAACTGTTTGATGATGCATGGAGCTGCTGTTAAGGGCTGCCACATATTTCCATGAAAATCTGTCAGTGGCAGGTTGATTTTTTTCATAGTACACACTCACTCATACCATATTGTTACTTTCCACATGCAACGCAGGTTTGTATTCTATGATTAATGACAGCAATAGAAGTTAATTGCTGTTTGGACATTATGTTAAATTAGAGCTCCATTAGCTCATAAACAAAATTTATGGACTCAAGGTCTTATGTCTCTAGTGGGAACTAAATGACAGGTAGAGAATTATGAGATTTAAATGTTTGGAAGGCTTGTTTTACACCACGTCCACCAGATGCAACAAAACAACATTCTAGTCAAAGCAATTCTTCTGAATTTGTCCACACAGAATGCAACAACTAGAGTGAATCTGAACTGTGTGTGGGTGAGTTGGTATATATTTGCATGATTTTTCAATACATGTCTGAAGGGCATTAAGGGCACATATATTCTATTATCTTTACTTCAATGAAGCTCCAAACTCCACACTCGGCATAGTTTTCCTTCTGAAATGTTGTCATCTATATTTTATGGTTTCCAAGTTCTCCAATCAGGGTCCTTTCATCAATGATTGACAACAGGATTTTGCCAAATTAAATTTAAAAGAGGGTGGGGCTATATGCACAATGCAGGTTGGTCTTCATGCAGTGGACTGCTAGTCAAATTTTTGATTAAAAAAAAAAAAAAATCAGACACTTTGTCCTGACCATGTTTTGCTGAAGGGTTTATTTATTTATTTGTATTTATTTTTATTGTTAATGCAACTTTTTTACACCACCGACTGAACTAAATTTAGCATTGCTTGGTAATTGGTTGACCTAAGTTGTTATTATCTAATTGTATACTTAAATTTAACATTATCTGACATTATCAAGATGTATTTGTTCTGTCAGTTTTAATCTGAGTTATTTTCATATTTTATTCCCATTTTATAAACTTTAGCATATAAACTGTGATATAATGTGAGAAATATTGAAATTGCCTTTATAAATTTTGGTTTTGACTGTGTGTTTTTATACAGATGTCTTATTGTGTGACTATTTTTGACAAAATGCATTACGAGCACATATAGTAAATTGTAGCTGTGCAATTTTCATCTTGACTGTCCCAGATCAGCAAGGCCAAGACTGCTAGAAAACAGGTCCTTGCATAATTAGAGTGGGACAGAGTTAATGAGTGTGTGTTTGTGTGTGTGTATGTTAAAGACATGCCCAGCTCAGTTCTTGCTATAAACAGAGGACACCCGCAAGGAGCAGTGAACTGAACAAATTCTTCTAAAGCCACAGTCCATTACATCCCATGTGTTTTATGGGTAGCTCTTCTAGTGACAGACATATTTTTATGCACAACATTTTTGAGCATTAAAATGTGATTCCTTAAATATTTGGAAAAAATGTGTGACTTCAATTTAATGCAATGATATTTATAGAATAATAAAGGAATACACAGCTTATTTGTTTGTTTTTTAAAGATGTCAAAAAAGAAAAGACTAAATAGATTGACAGATATGTGCTATTTTGATTCAAACTTCAGTGTGGCAAATATTGCTCTTCACATCTAAAATATTTTTATCAACACTGTTGGTGTGCAGAAGTTAAAAATATGCAAAAACCATTGTTACAGAAAATACAACACTGCAGAAATGCCATTCAAGTGCACGGCTTGCCCGTCGTCTTCCCAGACGTGCGTTTCTTGTCATTATGCGAAGATAAATTAATAAATTCCTGATTAAAACAGTTGAAGTTGTCTATCTTCTCTTCCATTATGAATTCATGAATATGTTACTGGAGTGATTTGAAATGAGAATGAGGCGAGAGAAAAGTGTGTGTCATTAGGCTTAAAAGATAAGATAGCATGCTGACAGGGATTCGGGTTTCCCAATCAGAATGCTGCTTGTGTCGGAGGAGAGTAAATCCCCTCATTTGCCATTATAATAGGTATATTTTTGAAAATGGAGATTGGAAAGCAAAACCACACAGGCTGTTATCAGGAAGGCAGGTGTAGAATTCATAAACGAAGGCTGTCATTACCATCTGAAATGCACATTGAAGGCGATCAAAATAACTCTCTAACTAACACAGGAAAACAACTGTATCTCTCATTTCAAACTGATGTGTCCAGCTGACATCACAAGGATTGCTTTCATTTGAAAGCAGCATGTTTTTAATGCGGGAGAGAGCTTTTGTACTCTGGAAGACATCAATCTGTGTTGATGCTTGGAGAATAGATCTATCTCTTTCTCTGTCCACTTCATCTTGTCCCCAGCCCCTTGAGAACAACACACAAATAAATTTGTCTAAACTGAGGCTAGTACATATGGGTTCGATACTACCACTCCAGATGTAATGGGTTTCAGATTCCAACTACTACTAAAAGCTCACTCAAGTTCTTAGAAATGTACTCAGATATTGTTTTATGTGGTTTTTTAAAGGCTTCATAACATTAGGAAAAATAAATAAATGCAATCACTTTAAAACAATGTATACATAATTTAATATTTTGACTATGACACCCAGTCGTGGAAGTCTACTAGGGTCTTTTCGGAAGGGGTTATTTGAAGAAAAATAGTAAACAAAATATTTTCAAATACTAACAAGCAGTGAAGCACTTTTATACTTTTTTCTAATAAAAATACATAATATTAATTGTCAAAGGTTTTGTTTGTACTGTATTTTTTAAATGATTTTTTTTCTTCATTATTATATCAGGACAGATGTATCACGCTGACGTTTTTACTTAATGACCCCCAAAATATTAGTCATTATCAATCAGTCATCTACATACACGTATTGTGGCAGTATGATAGCTAGAATAACTTCCCTGGGTTGTACTTGTTAAGATAACTGAAATATATAAGTTATCAGTTAAAACAACTCGACAGTTCAAATTTAAACACACTCACACCTTTACACTCAAGCCAGCCATACTACAACCATAAATGTCTTCATGCAGACACACACACACAAGCACACACACATATTTACACTTTTACACCCAGACAAGTAATAACTGTCCAACTGAGCTGAAGTCTATGCAACAATTTGGCCCATCTGGAGAATGACAGAAAAAATTGAGCAAAGCAGAAGGAATGGCAAACAGAACAGCTGAAAAGAAGCACAGCGGAGCACATTTGTGTGGAAGAACCCGCTTTCACAATCAGACTGGTCACACTGAGAAGGGAATGGAGAAAAACAGAATAGCAGTAGCCATTTGGTCAGTGAGAATAAGAGGACAGGAGAGAGAGAGAGAGAGAGAGAGAGAGAGAGAGAGAGAGAGAGAGATGGTGAGATGGATAAGCAGACAGAGACAGACTCCCAAAGCTTTAAGACAGCCCAGATAACTCTGCCATAATCTTAACCGCAGGTGTGCAGTCAGAAGGAAAAAAAAGAAGACAGGACTGAAAGCAAGAGAGACAGAGAACTACCTCAAGTTTTCCCTCAATCCAGCATTACAGTCTCTTGCATGAAAGAATGTATTATGCAGGTCTCTTACAAAAAAAAGTTGGTACAGTTATCAAATGGAAATACCATGGTACTGAATGGTTACTATACATTGCCATAACACAGTAGCTGTCTTATGTAGCTCTCTGATTTCTTTATTAATATTTAATTTAATAATTTATTTAGGTTTTTGTTTACTAATCAGGATAATGCAAAGGCAGCTAGTCTAGAGCTGTAATCGGGCCTTAAAAGTTAGGCCCGACAGGACCCGAGCCCGCCAGGTTTCGGCCCGAGCCCGACAAGTACATTTTGATTGACAGCTTTTTTAAAGCCCAAGCCCGTTTACAGCCCGACATTATTCAAATGTGCGCACGCACACAGCTCTTTTGCCTTTTGCCAACAATGAGCAATTTATTCATGTTTTAACATAATTGACTCATAACTAACGTAGACTAGACCACTTGGAAGTTGGAATAAAGAAATAAAATAAGTCCTCTGTAACATCGTAACATCTCAGCATTCTAGACATAGGCTCATTTAACCTGTAAATAGACCAACGCACCAATAAAAACGAGTCATTTAAAAAAAAAAAAATAAGATTAATTTTAAATTAAGATGGGTATTTGGCAATAACGAAATTAAGATAAAGGCTCCGCCGGATTTGCTTTATTTAATAAAAGAATAATGCCAACATTAGCGTAAATACTCTGTCAACATTATGCATTTAAGACTCGATGAATATTTAGTTATCATTTGAAAAACCTTTACTCACAGAGATTAGGCTATAGGTCTAAATGTTTTTGTGGAGGAAAATGATTGAATCCACTGTAGATGTCTTCAGCGCGTTCCTGCGCTCACTGATGGTGCGTCATTATTCACTCATTATTCTCATTATAAGCATGGTCAAAACTTTTCCACACCTCAGAGTTTGCTTTAGTTGCTGGTGCAACCAAAACGTAATCACCAGAGGCAAGCCTCCGTTACACCTGCTCAGCATTCATTTTCGCATCTTTCTCGCGCTAATCGAAACACATCACATGACCGCTCGTTTACCTCGCAAACCGGAGCGCAAGCCCGAGCCCGGCCCGAGCCCGCGTAAGATGATAGAAATTAAGCCCGAACCCGACCGAACCCGTCGGGTCCCGTCGGGTTCGGGCAAAGATCTTCAGCTCTAAGCTAGTCATTAGTTCATTGGGAAAATGCCAGCAACTGCACGTTTAGCACACTATATACAGTGGAAAAACAGTAATTGGGTCTCTTACACCATGATATGTTCTATGACAGATTAAGAGTAGATTTGGTTCAATTATGCTCAGATTCTGAAAATATGTTTGAAAATGTCAAATCGATTAAAACTTTGAAGTTATTTTTCTCAGTTATCAGTTACCCCGTTTTTACTTTTTAAGGCACAATAGTTCAGAAACAAAATTGTCCTCAGAAATTAGCTAAAATGCCCTCATTTTGGTGTCCTCAGCTGGAAAACTGATTCATAAATTAAACATTTATTCTAAAACTACAAAATAATAATAATAAAGTTGGGGCAGTTTTATGATTAGTCTAGTATAATTAGCTTCATATTACAATTAAATTAGATTATATTATGTATTTTTTTACATTTATAAATTTAAAGACATTTATAATAACAGTAACTACATTTATTTAAAAAAAATAGAAAATCCTTTTAAATTGTATTTAGATTTCACTTTGACTTTTTACTGTAAAAAAATGCTTCAAAAAAAAAAAAAAAAACTCTTGCCAGCTAATTTTGAATAATTGTTTGTCTATACTGCAGTTTCACAGTGATTCCTCTTTAGAAAAATAATCAACTGTGTACACGCTCACCCTATGCTCTAATGTGTCATGCTGACATGTTCTTGTCCCATTCATAGGATTTAAAAAAAAAAAAAAAAACTGTTTTTATGGCTAAGCCCAAAGAGTGTAGAGTAAACAAGATGAAATGGCACATCCAAAAAAAATCCCTTCTAGCATTTCATGGGAAATTCTGACTAGTCTAAATTACATTTCAGATGTGTGTGGTGTGTTTTGTTAAAGAGAGTGTAAAATGGTTCCTCCAGAATCAGTCAAGTTTCTTTTTCATAACTGACAGTCAGTGGTTAGAGTTCCAAGTAGTCACACATATACTCAAGAACATTTCCTCTGTTGGTGCACAATCTTCTCACACTTATTGCATACTTGCAGCATATTTGTTCTATGTGCCAACATTTATTAAGTTGGATCATTATGAATAAAGCAGTGTGTTCATGTTGTTTGCTTATAGCTGAAATTATATGCATTTTATGTAGAACATATTTTAGATCACTTTTGCAATTTCAATCCTTCTTTCTCCTTTAATCCTTTAAAATGACTGTTAGGATTGGCGTGTGTGCGTGTGATTTAGCCCACAGTCCCTATGAGAGAGTCTTGCTGTGTTCTGAACCCTGAGTTATACCCCATTGTGTCAGTCTGTCACATTTAGCAAGATGGACGACCACAACACCAAATTCATTCCCACTCTATACATCCATCATCCCTTCTCTCTCCCGAGACCGACAGAATGAAAAAGATATCCTTCTCTGCACTCTTTTTTTGCTCTTTCCTTCAGGAAATAAAAAAGAAAGACCTTTCTCTGATTTTACAACCTCAAGCAAAAGCTCCTCATCTAACTGAACAAGCTAAGACACGACTCAGCTGGAAGCCTTTGAAAATAAGACTCAGAACTCAGAAATCAGGAACTCCTATGAACAATGGAGTGCGAACTCCGTGATACTGACATTTTTGAATATCTGAGTGTATCACTACAATGCAGATTCCAACTGAGCTGGGTCATTCCTGTTTATCTTTTGAGCTGTCGGAAGTAGGAATACCAGAATTTCAGAAGTATGTTTGTCAACTATTGTCATGTCAACCTTGATATATATATATATATATATATATATATATATATATATATATATATATATATATATATATATATATATATATATATATATAGCTTTACCTACCTACCTATCTACCTACCTACTTACCTAAAAAATAAAAATAAAAAAATAGTCTAATACAGATGTCTGTATTTGATTAGAAATGCCACAGGATTACTAAATATTAACAGGAATGAAGACATGTGGGGGGGGGGGGGGGGTTGTCCTTTTACACCAAGGAAAAGGACATATATATCTCAAATCTTCTCTTTTTTATCTAAAAGTATATTTTTTCATAATCATGCATGATATGATTTCAGTCTTTTATTGTGAGTGTAATATTTTATCTAATAGAACATATAATGGGGGCATGGAAAATGTGCTGCTTTCAGATGTAGGCTGTATAGCAGTAGTCATACGTTTTTAACTGTATTATTGCTAATAGGAGTCATATAAACAATTTAAAACCCATTATGCTGCAGAGTTTCAAATATCACCCGTTAATTATCACATTTGCAAGTGTGAGAGAAACATTTGTCAGAAGGAGGTGTCCTTCAGTCAACTCTGAAGTGAACAGGAGCTATGTGATTTTAAAAATCTTTTTATTGCTTAAGATGTACTTTTTCTTGTCTCTTTCATGTTATTTCTCTGCCTCTCTTTCACTGTTACTGAACAAAATATTTCTTGTTAATGTATCTTGTGCATCATATAATGTCTTCAAGCATTTGTAAATTTATTAAAGAACTGTAGTATGACATAAAATAATTTGGGGAAAATATACTTCACTTAAGTAAAAATCTTAAATAACTTAACTAAGTTGGACATCTTTTTGAAAAATGTCTACAATGACAACATGGGATTGAATTGAAAACTTATTGCCAATATTTTGACTGAATGTATTGGCAATAAGTTTAAAGTTAATTATTAATGAAGAGAATCATTAATGAATCACTTCTGATTAACTGATACATTTATGATATTCATTGATGTATGTGTCGTACATCAATTACACAGTAATGTGGATTGCTTGTGGATTATTCTGATGTTTATCAACAGTTTGGACCCAATCACTGCAGAGGATCCATTTGTGATCCATTTTCTCCAAATCTGTTCTGATGAAGAAACAAACTCCTTTAAATCTTGGATGGTCAGGGGGTGAGTACATTTTCAGCTAATTTTCATTTTTGGCTGAACTATTCCTTTAATTACCAGAAAAGTGATATACTTAGTAAAAGTAACTTTTTGAATTTTACATTTCAAAAGGAACGTGTTAAAGCTGCAGTCCATAACTGAAAATAAAATGATCCAAAATCAATATTTGAGCAAGTACATAACCAGCCAGTGTTCGAAACTATTGCCTTACTTCAGCCTGATTCACAACATTATAATAATGTTTTCTAATTTGAGAGGTTCAAGTAAGTTTTTGCGTGAAATTCGTAAAAAACAAAAACCAAAAAAAAAAAACATAAAGAAGTTGTCCCAGCTACTACTGTAGGCTATCTATCACATGTGAGGATCCTGCAGGTGGTGGATCTTTTAATTATTGCCTATTCCCACTGGAACAATTAAATGTAAAAAAAAAATAATAATAATCATTTTGATGACGGATTGTAATCCAGAAAGGTAATGTGAAACACATGTGAATTAAATTAAATTATATTCCAGTTTTAAATATGCTTCTGATTACAGATAATCTGGGTTTACACAAGATCTGTATTTTAAAGACAACTAGTTCAATGGGAGCATAGTTTGCTTTTTGGGTTTAAAAAGAGTTTCTTAATATGAAATTCGAATGATTTGACAATTAGAAATTAGACTGTACAGAAATTGAAATCGACATGCTATTACACACTTTACTCATAGTAACGCTATGCTGATGTTGTTAACATTAATATTTTGAGAATAAAACATAATAATAATAATTTGCAGGGTTTGATGTGATATCAGCTAATCGATCGTTAGATTAAATAACCATTGGTAGTGCAATTTATTGTAATGCTTTTTTCCCTCACTTGGTCAAAACAAAGCATGGCGGACTTAATTACTTACTTGTTCAGATGACAATATATGGTGAAAATTCTTATATGGGTCATATCATATAGACTAGAATCTGTTATCACTAAGTACAGTGAATATCTTTCTTCAAACTGATATGTCACGTCTCTCTCTCTCTCTCTCTCTCTCTCTCTCTCTCTCTCTCTCTCTCTCTTTCTCTCTCTCTTTCTCTCTCGCTCTGTTTCGAGAAAAAAAAGTCAGCTTGCTTTTGCTACATTGAATGTATTTGATCAGCAGAAGCTACTTGTGCACTAACACTAGCATCAACATCAGCACTCAACACGCAAACACACTCACACAAGATAATTTGTTCCTCAGCAGTCGGTGTGGCAGCATTAAACAGGTTTGAGGTGTGAGTTGGAGAGTGTTTGCGTGTTCTCTCTCACCCAGCTGCCTGTTAATCTCTGATGCAGGATTTTAATGTGCCGAAGTTAACTTTGTGCACATGTGAAAGAGAGAAAGAAAGTGAGAGAGTGGGTGACAGGTAAACACATTCAAACTTCTCAGAAACTGTATATTGGTGAGAAGTATTCCGTTAAAACTTTCTAGAAGTGATTTTAAGCCTGTTTCTCGCTACTCACCTTCCTCAAAATGTCAGCAAGTAGTCTGTCCTGAAAGAAGGGTTAGAAATGCTCAGAGAGAACATAGAAAGCAGTACACTGTTTGAAGGATTAAACAGCTTAAGCCCAAAAAATTGCAACTTTCTGTAAGAAAGCTGTGAAATATAGAATACAGTAACTGATCAATATTTAAATGTTTTAAGCTGTCACCAAGTTATAGTCTTACTGACCAAGGTCATTTATTTGACCTACAATACAGTTAAAAGCATTAATATTATAAAACTAATAGAATGTATTGTATAATATTGTATATATTACAGAATTTTAAAGAGATTTATACTTTAGTTTAAGTGATACCCTCTCATTTGCCCTGCTGACCATTGATCGGGTTTATACTTGAATCAGGATACTTGACAAATATGACAAAACAAAATCTGGACATATCAGGACACTAATTACTCAAGATCTGAAATGAGGTTATGATTATTGTAGATATATAATCTGTGATTTAAATATGCAAGAGATGCACGCCCAGGGAATATCAACAGGGAAATCGAATCTGTTCTCGCACTGAGCTTCGTTCTTTAGAGAAAAGTCCAATAAAAATGTAAGGAGCAGTGACAATCTGTGTGAAACGGCAGAACAATTTTCCTAATCTGCCCTCTTGCACTCATATAGGCCCACCATTGGAAAGTGCGATTCATTCTACTGATGTGGTGCATTCAGAAATTTCATGAAATTGTAAATGAAAAAAACTCCCACAAGCCCCTGCATAGCATTCTAGGTCTTCTTCAGCGCTGTCCTTTTGTTTGACAAAGCCCATGTGGCATCTCTGGAATCACACGTGTGTCCTATTTGCTTTAAAATTCTCGTTAAATGTCTGGATTTGCTCTGTTGCACTGGGATATGCCTTTGCATTCTCAATGCACTTTTGACTTCACAAAGGGTTTTCTCCAAGCATTAGGAATGCTAGGCATTTGAATCTAATTTAAAGTTAGCTAACTGATCAGGGGCTTGGAAAATTAATGTGACAGGTACTTGGCAAAAGTCTTCCAAGGCCCTGTACCTAGTCTCAGGAGTTGTCAAGATATGATTTTTTAGACAGTAATTGCCAACTCATCCACATTTGTTCCAAAAATGAGAAGTGAGCGTGAGTTATAACCCCTGTTAAAAATTCAAACGATCCGCTCATCTGCAGTGCCTGACTGATCAAATGATAAAACACACATTTTTATAGTGTTTGGATGATGATACATATTTGCTGTGCTCATAAAGTTCAAAACCTATTTACAGAATACGGAAATAAACAACAGTACATATTTAGCACTGAGATTACGACTATATAAACATACTCTTCCAAAAAGTGTGTATGTTTAGAAGCCCATTTATACATTATATGAAGCAGATATCTCAGCCTTCCTCCAAGATGCTCAAAACCCTGCCGGATTAACGTCTTTTTTCAAGCTGCAGCTGACTCATACACTTTAAATTATGAGCGCTACAGAAAGATCTACATACCGAGAGCCGCTTGCAAATCACACAGCTGAGGAGCAACCGACAAACATACTGTAAGCTCCCAGCTTTCCACTTGGAGGGTTTAGCTTTCACTTTTGATAAGTTGGAGTGCATTTGTCCTGAAGAGATCTCTTCACATTCACTGATTCCACTCTGGGGGATCAGCAGTTCTGGCACATCTGATGAAAGCAGCATCATTTCAAAAAAGGCATTATTTCTTCAAATTAAGTTCTGCGGCATAAAAAATGGAATGACTTAAATCAATAAGTTTATTTCCTTCTAACCCGAAACCTGCAGCTATAGTATAAAAGGGTTTTAAATTATGTTAAATGGTGGTTTTGAGAAGCAAGTTCTGTAAAAGCTCTTTGATTTGGTTATGCCACATTTGCTTTTGTGTGAAGTCGAGCGCTTCGTAAGAACATGCCGTGCCGCATTTTGTCTTCACACCAAAAATGGAAAACACGGAATGATATCGGAGCTCTTCGGAGCTCATCACATTTGCAGTGGCCTTGATATTCGCACTCATCCTGCTTCATCTCTCTCTTTAGGCCCAACATATTGTCTCCTTTCTGACCTCATCAGGAGATGAAAAGATGATGATGATGATCATAATGACATCATTAATGCCTTGTACTCCCTTCAACGACCAATGTTCTGCCCCAAAATCTGATAAAAATTCACCCCACTGAGTGTCAAACACCTTTTGTATGGGTTATTTCTCAACGGAAGAGGATTACAAAAACCATAACCTTTAAGAGCCCAACAGAGCCTATTTGGATGATAGATCAGAGTTATTATTATAGTCTGGAGACGATGATAACCTGGAAACTAATCCCTGGAGGGGCAATAAACAAACGGTGTTGATAGTCATGTCTGATAGCTGCTGTTCTGAGCCCAGTTTTGTGGCTTCTTGTGAAATGACTGATGATATGTCTGGATGGGAGATGCTAGTCCAAGGTCAAGTAAAACTAGAGGATTTTACCCGTATTTTCAGAAGCCAACAATTTGCTTCATTAAGGGAAGACAACAATCTGAACTCATCTTCCACAGTTAAATCAATTTTTTATTGCAATTTGGAGCAGACATAAGAGAAATCATAATTGTAGCCTCGGGCTTTCAGAACGTGATTTGTGTCTACACTTCCTCAATGCACACCGGGTCTTAAAGCTGTTTTTAGATCTTGCAGAGAATGGTGAACGTCTGAAATAAACAAAACTCAGCACACATTAAGTAAAACACATCGGCCAACATATTGTAAATTATTAAAAGTTTGGATGTAACAGAAAATAAATTTAAGATGCACTCATTTTTTTTCCTAAAGGGAAAGCAAAAATACTTTTACATTTAAAGTGAGGTAAAACACCAGTAAGTGGGGTTGGACTGTTGCCCCTGATGTGCACCCTGATGTACCCCTGATGGGGAAGACGTGTCCTAGTGGTTAGAGAGTATGACTCCTAACCCTAGGGTTGTGGGTTCGAGTCTCAGGCTGACAATACCAAACCCCCAACTGCTCCCTGGGTGCCGCAGCATAAACAGGTGTGTGTGTGTGTGTGTGTGTGTGTGTGTGTGCGCCCTTTAGATGGGTTAAATGCAGGGCACAAATTCTGAGTATGGGTCACCATACTTGGCTGTATGTCACTTCACTCACTCACTTTCTCAAATCACATTACCAACTGTCAGTCAAGTCCTATAGTATGACCTATAACTAGTACTAAAAAATAAATACAATAATATGATTTTTTTTTTTACTTTATAAAGTAAATCTAAGCAAAACAAAACAAAGTCCTGGTGTGAAGAACAACAGATTAAGCAAAAGTTTAGCAAGTGCAGCAATAAACATTTAGAATAACTAAAATACTTACAAACAGATTTTGTAAAAATTAACATTACTCTAAAACAGGCAAATGAGTGAAAACAAACAAACAAACAAAATAAAAGTATATATATATATATATATATATATATTAAAAGTATATATATATCTCCAAATGTATCATCAATATTTCTGTTTAAAAACATCTACGTAATATGCAAAATATGCTGCATGTGTTAGGTCTAAATGTCCTAAAACTGCTGGAAATTCCTTTTATTTTTACAATACATTGCTGAACTGTCTTCATCCTTAGGACTGTTCAACTCTTCTTGAGATCCATTGTCCTGCAGAGTTTTGGTCCAAATTGCCAGTTTTAAGGGTTAAACATTAAACTAGATAGTCAAACTAATAAATCCAAATGCATATTAGCACATTAAGTTTAGCAGTCCTAACTAACTGTCACGGTTCATGAATTCACTCTCTCTTTCTCTCGTCTATCGTGTTGTTATGCGTGTGTCTATGGGCTTGGTCACTGATCAGCGATGATCAGCAGCGCCAGCTGGTTTCAATTGTTTGTGGCCTATATAAGTTCAGACACTGGTGTTTCATGTTGTCAGATCGTTGTTTCTCCCCGGTGTGCTCCCGTACCTGTTTCCTGTTTCCTGTTTCCTGTTTCCTGTTTCCTGTTTCCTGTTTCCTGTTTCCTGTTTCCTGCCAGAGTCTTCCTGTGTCTTCGTCTTGGGTCTTCACTCTTCTCTGGATTATTCGTTCACCTTCACGAGGATTGCTCACTCACCGGGATTCGAGGGATAATCACCGAAGCAGCACCATCATCGTTGCCCACCGAGGTCCCTGTGTCACCGAGCCATCTGCCTTGTGTCCTCCCCTGTGTTGCCCTGTTATTTACTGTGACTTTCTGACTTTTTGAGCTTGGTCAATAAACACGCCTTGCGATTACATCCTGTCTCTGTGTTACGTAACACTAACACAAAAATGGAACAAAAATGGAACAAACATAACTAAACGAATAAAACTAAAAAAAATAGGTTTGAACTGAAAAATAGGTTTGTTTTTTAATAGATCATGCCTTTCTAAATCTAAAGTTTTCGAGTCATGAAAATGTATTTTAGTCAAGTTGTAGTTTTCAATTTTTTATTCAATTAAATAAATTGATGTTTTATTGATTGACTGTTTTGAATAATGTCTTTCATTTCAGCCTGTTCCTCACACAAAATTACTTCGGAAGACTTGAAATTTAATGCAGCGTTGTTTGGACCACTTTAATTGCACTTTCACTGTGCCTTTCTGCCCTTTTTGAAGTTTAAAAGCTCTGGTCCTCCTTCACTGTAATTGCATGGAAAAGGTCGACTGTTACATTATTTAAAATAAAAGGAACACAAAGTCATACAAGTTGAGTAAATGATGACAGAATTTTCATATTTGAGTCAACTGTTCTTTACACACACAGAGAGATATATATGCTCGCTTGACTACAGTAAATGTCTGCAGTTCTTGATGAAACAATGATGGCAAGAAAATCCTTCAGGAAGCTTGTCTCAAGGCATCTAAACAATCCAGAACCAATAGGACACTGTCTTATCAGCTGTGAAGATTCTCTATAACTTTGACAATCTTTCAAGCTAGCAAGTTTTAAAGTCTTTTTCACATCCTCAAGTGAGTGGCTGTCTTTTACAAAGCCACCTGCAGTGAGAAGTTCTCTCATACAGGTAATTAACTCTCTGAGGGGGAAAAGGTAAAGGGAATACTGGATATGATTCCCTCCAGCTCCACTCATGTCCTGGAATATAACAACGGCTCAAAGTGAGCATGATGGCTGCAGTCTCTTATCTCCACAGGTATGTTCTTCAAAACAGCACACAAGCCATCATTATTAGTAAAGGGGCTGTTTTCATCGTCCTGCGATGAGTTTCAATGAGAGATGACAGAGCTGGAAATTTATATTACAGGCCAATGGTGAAAGGTAATGCGAAAGGACAAATAAAATGAGCGAGAGAGGGGGATGGAGCAATGGATGATGGGCTGGCTAGGACAAAAGAGACGAATGGGAATCTGTGAGGCTGGCAATAAATCAACATGCACCTAAATCACAAATAAATCAGAAAAGTAAATGCAACACAGCCCAATGGTTTCGTTCCTACATCTGGAGTGTGGTTGAACGCACAGCAGGGGAAATATCTAAGATTTTCCTGTTTCAGATCCTCCCAGGAATCTCATGAATAAACGGCTGGCTATTAAACCATTTAAATATGCTGCTTTGCATGCATACATTCTAAGCATTGCTATGCAAATGAGCCATGTGAATGGCAAATAACATGAATGATGAAAAGAATGAGGGCAGGAAGAGAAAACAAAACATGGTAGAGCAGAAACTATCTTGTCTGCTCTGTACGGAACGAACATTCCTTTTCCATTCCCAGCTATCTGATCTCCTTATATGCTCAGTCAGGCCTCAAGGAAACAGTGTCATTGTATCAGGAAACTGAATTTAATTTAAACTCCATGGAGGGGGCTGATAAGAACGTGATGTGTCACCGTGATTACACTTCCCCTTATCTATATTTGCCAACAGACTTATTTAGTGTCTGGAATAAGCGTCACCTCATAGATACCTAATGCCCTGAAGCAGACACGGCCACAACTGTATTTCCCTCCGTTTACAGCGGCGGGCGCGGGGGCTGAATTTTAAATGCCGTAAGATGGATGTCCTGTTATAGCAGGATTAGACTGCACACTCCTTGTTTTATTGCAGCCTCTTCTTTTTGTAATATCCGTGTAATGGCTTTTTCAAACTGCGGGGCCCCGATTTCAGCCATCGCTATTTTCTCATCTCGATTTGGTTCGGCTCCTACAGCTCAGCTCCTTCTTTCCATTCAATTCCATCCAATCTCAGCGTAATAAAATTCCTGCGTTGTGCCACTGAGACTTTAGGCACAGACGACATTGTTTATTGCCTGAGTTCACTTAAGATGTAAAACATACACATACACAGCCTTTTTACAGGATATTAAAGACTGAGAAGATACTCATAGAATTTAATGCAATTGTTTTTAATGCATGCTTTCAGAGCAATACTGGGTCTGTTTTCATAGTGATGCATATCAAGCAAAATGGAGAACAACACAATGACATTTACATCTGAATAAAGGGCCCTTTTAGTTGTTCTCTCCATCTATATATCTATAGATTGATCGGTCAGTCTGTCTGTCTGTCTTTCTATCATTTCAAACTACTTGAAAGGGTAAGGATCTACTTTGCAACAGACATACATTATGTTGCATCAGACAAACAAATGTAGTTGACATTAAATGAACATCCGAACCAAAAATGTAAATACTGTCATAATTTGGTCACTCTAATCTCATTCCAAACCCATATTTCTATTTCCTATTTTGCTAAGTGGAGTTGCAAAAGTTATTTTGAAGATATTTCATGCAGCTGTTTTCCATATTTTAAACACGAAACTGTTGCAGTCTGTCAATCTTATTATGGAAGTGAGTTGGAATCATGGCTAAAACATAAATAAAATAAAAACTAAACCCTGCGGCTCGTGATGATACATTGATGTGTAAAGACACAAAACGATCGGTCTGTGCAAGAAACTGAACAGTATTTATATCGTTATTCACCTCTGGTTCAAGCATTGTGCAAACTGTTCGAACTCTCCTAAGAGCGTATATGTCTGTGATCCTGTGTAATGCAAGAAGAAGAAGATGCCTCACGCGTCTTCTTGAGAACGTGTTCAGGTGGACGCACTTAGGAGAGTTTTGAACAGTTCGGACATTGCGTGAATCAGAGGTAAAAAATATATATATATACATCTTGGATGCCCTGGGGGTAAGCAGCAAAAAACATCACATTTTAATTTTTGGGTGAACTATCCCTTTAAGTATTCTGAAGTCATACGACAGCTGTGTATGATGAATCTAAGTTGGACGTCAATCAAACCTGAAGCAATATGTCTAACCGTATCTCATTTTTAGATTGTCTGATCCACAGAAAGCTATTTTATGACTTCAGAGGTTACTGAAAATATAGAAATCCATTTATATGAACTATTATCTATTATTCCTTTAGTGTAGATAGTATAGCCCATATAATTTGGTCTTGGAAAATTTGATTGATAACAGTCTGAGCTAATAATAAAAAATAAAATAAAAGAATCATTGCAGAGTTGGTATCTTATCAAATTTAAGAACAGTTTATGAAATAGTTGAGGTCACAGTGGATACTGTAAGATTATTAGGGGCCTTTATCTCAGGAGAAAATCTGTTAAGCAAGAGACTCATGTAAATAATCTACAATGGACCTCCATTTAAACTCATTTCTGAGAAAAGATTGATTTTTTTTTTTTAAAGAGATATAACTTGTGATTGTTCTCGAGTTTGTTTGCGTGTGTGTGTGTGTGTGTGTGTGTGTGTGTAGTAAAGTGAATGATGGAGGTGATATTATATGTTCTGCCACTCTGCGTAAGGAGCTTAGAGCCCTACAGGCTGAGATTTTTTTTCCATTTTGAGAGCTTACTGACCCAATAAGGTCACAGCAATGACTTGTCTCGGGTTGAGACACATTAAACGTTGTCTTTCTTACTCACTGACGGACAATAGCTTCAACAAAATCCCTTCCATTTTATTGGCAATAACTCACAGTCCATTGTAGTTTAAAGTGAAAACTCACCTAAAAAGTATAGCCTCCTACAAAAAGTATTTGGACACTTTAAAAATCCATGCTAGAAAATGCACAGATCATCACCAAATTGCTTATGGGTCGTTGGAAGAAGTCGCTCTTGCAGGATGTTTTGAGACCATTCTTTATTCCTGGCAGTGTTTCGGGGCAGAATTATGAGAGAGCCCACTCCCTCGGTTTGACAGCAACACCACACATGGATGGTCTCAGGATGCTTCACTGATGGCATGTCACAGGACTCATGGTAGCATTCACCTTTTTTTCTCCGAACAATTGGTTATCCAGGTTTCCCAAACAGTTGGAAGGGAGCTTCATCAGAGAAAATAACTTTGCACCAGTCTTCTGCAGTCCAATCCTTATACATTTCAGTCTGTCCTTGACTTTTTTTTTTCTTTTTTGGAGAGAAGTGGCTTCTCAGCTGCCCTTCTTGACACCAAACCATTCTAAAAAGTCTTGGCCTCACTGTGCATGCAGATACACTACTGGTGACACGATTCCGTAGCTGACTCCTCAGGAGGAGACGGTCCTGGCACTTGCTGGACACTCTGGGACATCCTGAAGACTTCTTCACTAGAGCCGAACCTCTCTCCTTGAAGTTCTTCATGATCCGGTATATAGTTCTTTCAGGAGCAATATTCTTTGTAGCAATTTCCTTGCGTGTGGGTCCGTTTTGATGTAAAGAGATGATAGCTGCACTGGTTTCTTTGGAGGTAACCATTGCTAACAAGAACACAATGATTGGAAGTGCTTCTTCCCTCCTTTTATAGCAATCAGTCTGCTCTTACAGTCTAATTAGTATGATAGCGATTAACCTGACTAGTGCTCATTTACACTTTCAAATGTGATGCTGATATGATTAGTAGATTAGATTAAATAGATGATAGCTGGTCATTTTGTGTCAGGAACAAAAAAATAAGGATCAATGAAATTTGTTTTGTTTTGTTTTGTTTTTTTGCAAAAAGTTCATTTTATGGCCAATGAAGCTTTACTCTACACAATAATCTAGAAACAATAGGAAAGAAGACCACAACAACTTAAGCAGCAAAATAAAAAATGGATGTTACTGCCATAACTTTTGGCCATGACTGTAGTTCATTATGTTAACAATAACTATGTTTGACAGCCAGAAAGTCAACAAAACATACTAGCGTTTGTGCTGAGCGACAACCTCCCGCTCTCTCTCGTGAAGCCAATAAGGTAGTGACTAAAACTGCAATTCATCGACTGGCCGCTTGAGGCTGGCTGCAGAAGAGATTAAGTCCCATAGACTCCCCATGTTAAAATGCCCAACCTTACAGCAGAAAAAAACGTTTACAGCCTGGTTCAAAAAATGATTTTGGTCTATATTGCTAATTTTGCCTTTTATGACAACTGTGAGGGGGGTGATTTTTTTTATTTTTATAACTCATTCGTTTAAATTATATTAAGCCTTAAAGTTCTGTATAATTAAGGGTGTGGCCACTTGAGTGACAGGTGGATTGCCGCTGCTGACAATGCCGTCGCGCTAGGTGGGCGTGGCTTCAGCAATCAGCTCCCGCCTTTTTGCCAATTTTCGATAATCCGGGAGAGTCGCGCGGTGACACGCTGCCAAGATGGCGACGGCACGCTCTGCCCACTTTAGGCTTCAAAACCGCTATTGAGGAGTCTATGGGTGACGTCACGGACACTACGTCCATATTTTTTTACAGTCTATGGTTTGTGCTCATCAAATACCTTATATTTGCACCATTATTTGACTCACACAAAAAAGCATGTATTAAACTTTTGTGCCTGTGTTATAAGTAGATCACTTGCACCTGATGAGAACTGGCTCTGCTTATTCGAGACTTCGCTGTGTTTGATATTTTGCGTTGGTAGATATGCATCATGATCTGGCTCATGTTCCCCTGTCTTGTGTTTGGACTTGTGTTACTTCCTG
Organism: Carassius auratus; assembly: GCF_003368295.1. Lineage (NCBI taxonomy): Eukaryota > Metazoa > Chordata > Actinopteri > Cypriniformes > Cyprinidae > Carassius > Carassius auratus. The sequence goes on from NC_039268.1 coordinate 6,246,190, forward strand.
TCTAGAGTGTCTTTGCTAAGTTGTGTCGTATTGTTTCTGTTTCTTAGTTCTCTCTGTGCCCGGTTCTATGTTTCTGGATTTGTATTACCTTTTTTTTTAATAAATGTTCCACTGATTGCATTTGAATCCTACCTCGACTCTTCCTTGCATTGACTCATTACAATATGTGAATGAGATGTTGCGTCTGTGTTCTTTAATTTGCTCGTTGTCAGTAAATCACCCGCAGGCATTTCCATGCCCATTTCCACATTTCCACTTGGAATTACGCTCTCATGTTAATTTGCCTAGTAAATCTGGCCCTTGATTTTAATTTTTAACAAAAAACTTAATGTTTCATATTTTGAAAATAAAGCTCAGACCTTCTGCAAAACTTCTACTCGGTGCTGGTGGTGGGTTGATACACATTTGGATCATACAAACAAAAATACATATTTGGAGCATAAAAATGAGAGTGACAGGATTTTTAAGTGCCCCTTATTGTACTGCAGAGCAAAACAAACTTCAGTGCTTATACCTGCATTCACCCATTTTCCATAGACTGATCTCTGGTCTCAGATAAAATCTGTCCCGTCTCCAGTCACACAACATAAGCTTCAGATCTCAGAGGTAACACAACGTGAATCACACAAACCCCATGTGTACACTGCTCTGTAGATTCACACAGCTCTTGTGTACATCAGCCGAGCTTTACCCACACACCTGCAAACATCCCAGAGATGAAAGTAGGGGAAGGAAGCGGCCTGACAAAAGAGAGAAAGAGAAAGGATAAATGAAAGCTGCTATGCTTTAAACCTAAGCAAATCTACTAAAAATGATTTGGATGGTTTTAAAAAAAAACTAGTTGCCCATGTTAGATAAATACAGAATGTTCCATGGGTGGCCTTCAGATAACCGGGACTCTTTCATGTGTGTTTACAGTAGATGTAACGAATTTAGCCCTGCCAAACAGACAGTACAGCTTTATGAGAAGGGACTCAAAGTGAGTGCTGAGGTCAGTTGGGACACAAAAGCACAAAAAAAGTATTTAATAGAAGTCTCCTGTGGGCTAGAATAAAGAAAAGAGCATTGCAGTGTCAAAGAGTAACTAACTTGGGTGACGCAATGCCGCATAGACGTTGGGTAGTAGTCTGCAGTCCAGCTTGCATCAGATGAGCGGTTTCACAAAATATAAGGGGCACTATCTGAAACCTAAAATGCTACAGTGTCTGATTTACTAGAGTAAATAATTTGTCCCAAACAGCCCTTTCTCTTATATGTAGCATGAGCATTTATGATTCAAGTCATTAGGAATAATTGTCATTTTTTTATGTTTTTTTTTTTTTTTTGGTTTGTTTGTTTTGCACCAAAGGTTGCAATGTTGTGATCAATATTACAGTAAAAAACATTGTGAAATAACATTGCACTATAAAATATAAACTGCAATTTATTCATGTGAAGGCAAAGCTGGATTTTCAACAGTCATTATTTCAGTCACTCCAGTGTCTTTTGATCATTCAAAAATTATTGTAATATGCTTATTAGGTGCTCAGTTATTATGGGCCAAGCACCAAAGGAGCTTAGGCACCTATTGCATCCATTACTGTTGTTGATCTTCTTCTGCTGCTGCTTTTAGTGCATGGCAGCACATAGAACCACTTACGGGAAAGTTCTGAAATTTGGCACACAGATAGAGAACCGTCTCAATATTAACCATATCAAATTTGGGGTCCCTATCTCAAATTCTCTAGCACCACCAATAAGCCAAATTTACACGCATATTCCTTCTAATCACTTTTAAACCATAAGGTCTTTGCACTACTTTGAGCTAATAATTAAAAAAATAATACTAATTAATTAATAAAAAATGGAGTTTGGTATCTTTTTCTAATTTAAGCACAGTTTATGAAATATTTGAGGTCACAGTGGATACTTTCAGATTGCTAGGAGACTTTTTTTCTCATGAGAAAAACTGATAAGCAAGAGAATTAAGTAAAAAATCTCCAATGGACCTCTATTTGATCTCATTTCTGTCTAGGAGCAACAATTGATATTTTAAAGAGATTTAATTAGTGATTGCTCTCGCGTGCATGTGTGTGTGTGTGTGTGAAGGAAAGTGAATAATGAAGTGCTTTAAGTGCAAAATGAAATAACTTTCTTAAAATCTATTATGTATCATACTACTGTTTATCAAGCCATTTTCTATAAAACAAACATGCTCAAAAAACTGCTAGAACACCTAAAAAACTGAATACTGCCTAATATTTTGCAATATTTTCAATATGAAACCAAAAAATTATATTATATTGCCTGTAGTAGCATCTCAGTATATAAAGCAAATACAGTGAATCAAAAAAAATAGTGAATTCATTAATCATTGCAAACTGTCCAAGATTTACTGTAACATCAAGGGAATTATACAGCAGCAGAGAGAAATTGCTGCATTGCATTTGACCAAGACATTTTAATAGGCATGTGGGCTAGTAAGTAAATTATGCAAGTGGATTTTGCACATCATCAGCGTTGAACAAATCTCCAGAATTTAATTCAGTTCACATTCTCACTGAAGCATGTATTTATTTCATGCCTACTGGCTGTGTTATTTCCTGTGCTGTATGTGATTTGTGTAACAGCTCTCGGGAAGCCCTTCATAATAAGAGGCGTCATGGGCTGTTCCTTGCCACAGTGAAGAATCATCTCCGGCCCTCTTCACACTCAACGTCCCTGGAACAATCCACACTCCTGGGTATTAATCAGCTGCTCCTCTCCTATCCACAACACAATCTTAGATACCTCCACCACCCTCTCATTATAATGAAAAGAATGGAAAAAAAACTGAGAGGGAAAATAGAGGAAGTCAATTCAAAACTCAGATCTAATCTATATCTATCTATCTATCTATCTGTCTGTCTGTCTGTCTGTCTGTCTGTCTATCTATCTGACATTTTTAGAGACTAAACTTTAATATATAGAATATTCTTGATAAAAAGCTGTCTATCTATAAATATATAAATATCTTTAAAAAATATCTAATTTGCTCAAGCATTTGAAATAAGCAAAAGTTTGACAACTGATCTCTGTATTCATTTCCTCTATGTTCGAGTAATAGACCATATGACATTTTAATGTTGTAATGAAGTCTCGTACATGAATCACCACCATTACATGCTGCCCTTCCTTGACTAATTAAATTTTATCCCTTTAGTTCAGAGCAAATGAAAATGCTCTTTTAATGGAGCCCATTATTTTACTATAAGATATGCTGATATGCATGACCATATCACATTTTTTTTTCAACCTTTGTTTCATTTGAAAATGGATTCATATGATGATGGGTTTGATTGCACATTAAAGGGCAGCTCTTTAGTAAGAAGAGCCCAGAGACAATGAGAAGTGTATTTCATTGTCTTCCTCTCAAAAGTAATAATCTAGACATGATACTATTCATAAGGGATTTGACAGCCATTCGGAATGAGATCATGCCATTATGTTATCCACAGTTCCTTATGTTTTGATGGTACAGAGTACAATATAGAGCTATTAAAAATGATGGAGCGATGTGTCTATCTGCATTTGAATTGTTAGGTTTATCCTGTGATGTAGCTTTCTTTGCAAGAACATGATTTGTAATTTAAACTACATTTGCATTTATGACTTTGAATGAAGACAAGACAGCAAATAAGCATAGTCATCCAAACGAGAAAAAAAAAAAAAATCTATTTGGCTTGGTGAAATGGATGTGAAATTTGCTAGTTCTTGCTTAGAGGCAATATACATTCTCACTGCCAGATGTGCAGCACATCTATCAGTTACCTCAGATAAAACATATACAATTATTCCCACAGTCCCCCAGTTTTAGTGCGTAATTTCCATGTTAATTAGCGAAATGTGAGTCATATTCTTTCCTCAACATGTTATTCTGAATCTCTCTCTCTTTCTTCCCCTCCAGCCTTCAGCATAATGTGTTGGTGTTCCACACACATGCATTTGGCACACACTCATTTTCTGTCTGTACGTTATCTCTTAATTGCTTTTACTTTCTCACAGCATGTGTGTGTGCTCACACACTCTTGGAAATAGTTGCCTTCTGCATGTCAGGATGGCTGCTATTCACCACATGTGTCTCTATCCACCTCCCTTTTCTGTTTTCTTAATGTTTCATCAACTTTAATTATTCCTCCTGATTTTTCTCCCTTAACTATGGCATATAATTGACGTATTTGTATGAAGCCATTAAGATAGTAGTAATATAAATAATTTTGAATGAACGAGGCATTTATATATTTATTAAAGTTGTTTGCCTTGATACACAACCCTGTACCAAGTGACTAAGGGCCACATCTGAAAGGGGCCCTCATCTCATTTTGATTTGTGCACTTGCCCGTTTTAAGTGACAGAGGAATTTCTGCAGTATGTTTATGAATTTGCACATTTCACTAAGCATTCTCAAGGTAATTCTACTTCATTTGATTTGGGTCAGGAACTGATGGAGTTCTTGCATGAGAATCATTCTTATTATTGTGACACTGCCATTGAGATTTGCGGAGGTTCAAACGTTTGCATGAGAGTAGGAAGGAGGGCATGGGGAAAGGCAAAAAGAGAAGCCCCGAGCTTTGGGCACACTATATCACACACCAGTCAAACTCTTATCATCCTCGCCGCCTTTGATGTGTGTATGTGTGTATGTGTGTGTGTGGGGGGTGGGGTGGGGGGGGGTGTGAAGGTCATCTTTGAAAGTTTGCCAGGTACTTCACAACAGTTTAACCCAAAGTTCACCAGCACACTAGCTTGCACCTATCTGAAGCAAAGGCCTGAAAAAGTTCATCAGAGAGAAGTAAAAAATAAGTTATTTTAATAAAAATTAACTATTTTGATTCATGTTTAAAGTGTTTGAGATATTCCAAGTCTTCCTGGATTGTGCATTATTCAGAACACACTGGAGTTCTGTCTGAATGAAGTCCAAGTCAATTCTTGAACTTGAAGTAAAAATGAATTAATATTAAGATGCAAAAGCTGAATTCAAAGAAAGTTAGTGTGTAGTTCCTGTGGCTCAGTGGTAAAGAATTATGTTAGCAGAACAAAAGGTTGTGGGTTTAATTCCCAGGGAACACACATAAAGGCAACAAAAAATTATATACTGAATGCCCTGTAAGTCACTTTGGATAAATGTGTCTGCAAAATGTAAATGTAATAAAATATTGTTAACAAATCTGTCTAAATCTGTGTTAGTGAGCACTTCTCCTTTGCCAAGATAATCCATCGACCTCACGTGTGGCATATCAAGATGCTGATTGTGAAGGTGAAGATGCTGGTTGTGGAGGTCCTGGGGTCTCATTTATAAATGCAATTTTTTACGCACACGTCGGGATTTATAAAAAATAAACTTACCGTAAATACACTTTGTCAGTGATGCGCCGAATCAGACAATACACTGCAATAAACATACGTTTATCTGTTTCCACTAAAATAGCTAAAATATGTTCATCTTATTAGCAAAACTGCATACAATACATACATTTTTAGGATGAAATCTAGGGAGAGTTTTCTAAATGAGACCCCTGGGCTGGTGTAGTTACACGTAGTCTGCAGTTGTGAGGCCAGTTGGATGTACTGCCAAATTCTCTGAAACATCTTTGTAGATGGCTTATGGTACAGAAATTAACATTCAATTCACGGGCAACAGCTCTGATGGACATACCTGCAATCAGTATGCCAATTGCACACTCCCTCAAAATTTGCAACATCTGTGGCATTGTGCTGTGTGATAAAACTGCACATTTTAGATTGGACTTTTATCGTGGCCAGCCTAAGGCACACCTGTGCAATAATCATGCTGTCTAATCAGCATCTTGATATGCCACACCTGTGAGGTGAATGGATTATCTCGGCAAAGGAGAAGTGCTCATTAACACAGATTTAGACAGATTTGTGAACAATTTTTGAGAGAAATAGGCCTTTTGTTTACATAGAAAAAGTCTTAGATCTTTGAGTTTAACTCATTAAAAATGGGGGCAAAAACAAAAGTGTTGCATTTATAATTTTGTTCAGTATATATACTGTATATATATATATATATATATATATATATATATTTATACGCATAACAGACGTCTTAACCAAACTTTAACCAAACTGTGATTGACTTACAGGTAACCAATGATTTCAAACTTCAGACAAGCACCATCATGAGAAAAAAATGCTTGTCATTTACGCCCTTCCAGACTCTGTCTACGAAGCAGAGCGAATTTAGTTTTTTCCAGGATAATTTTTTAGGTCCCCATGGCGAGACAAGCTTATTCATCATACAGAATGAAGTGTACTGAAAATCTAAAACTGTATAAAGTTTGTATATAAACTATGTAAATTTAGGGGTAGGGTTAAAGTAAGGGGATAGAAAATACAGTTTGTAGAGTAGAAAAGCCATTACACCTATTGAAAATACCCCCCCCCCCCCCCAAACAAAAGAAAACCAGTATGTCTCTCTAATTTTTTGTTAAGGCAAATACTTCTTGCAGTGACATCTTCTTCTTGAAGTGCATTCTTCCCTACAAGTGACCACTACGGCCAGTCAGAGATGCACTCTTCTTCCCTATTGGCACCAGACTGTACCACAACTGGATAAATCTGTCTATATTTATGGCGCCACAACTCCTTATCCCAGCTTTTTTGGACCGCCCAAATACAATTAGGTCCTTTCCTATTTGGCACAACTAAATTTTACATTCGGCTGGGCAAGATTCTGCACTAATTCTAATAAAAGCGCTAGTGTGTTTAGTGGACAACAGACAAAATTCAATCAGAGTGTGTTTTGGCAGACTCGAATCCTACAGCTGGAGCTTTGCTTCTGGTAACTTTTTTGTGCAGCTTATTTCAACCAAGAAACTATGTGTGTTGAGCAACCAGTTCCATATTTTTTGAGGATGAAGATTATTTGTACCTAATGTTCTGCCAGGTTTATAATATATTATATAGTATAAAGGGTGTACTGTATTACAGTATTAATGTTTTATCTTATTGAAATCTAAATGCATTCAGTGCACATTTAGACATATTCATCAACCGTAAAAGAAAAAAAGCAAGGTCACTCAGGATAAAACAAATACTTTTTTCAAGATGTGCCACAAATAAAGGCAGCATTACCAAAGAAAACTTGAAAAGGAATTCATGTCTCTTTTGTTCCTCCAGAACAAAACTTTCAAGACAAAAGCCATTTAGATGATGTATTACATCTCAACCAAGAGCCGTGATAATGAAAAGAGATAATATTATATCAGATACATTAGACAGTAAATTGGCCCTATGCATATAGAGCACATTGCTCATTAACTCTCTATGGCCCTTCATTTGAAACCTGATATAGCTCTTTCCATTTATTATTCACTCTTTATCTCATCTGTAGCTCATCACTGCATACTCAAATGCTGCAACTTATATATCTGCAATTCAATACTCTTTGTTAATGAAACAGCACTTAGACCAGAAATGATATACTGCAGTATACTTTATACCAACGCTCCTTCTAAAACATTTAGCTATGTAATCAATATCTTTGAAGACCTCAAAGTTTCAAACTTAATAAATATGCCTATTCTTATTGATAAGATAACAAAGTGCATGATCTCAGTTGATTTATTATCAGTTCTGCTCATGGACAACAAAAGCAGCAGTGTGTTTACCTGGTTTCCCAGGCTGTTGTAAAATGTTGCACTGCTTCTCCTGTCATTTAAAAGGGCAGAACAAACCCAGTGGTGCCGCTTGGGACCGGCCTGATCAATCATGTACATATTTACTCAGGAAGAGAGGAAATTAATAGTAATTGGTTTGTGACTAATTTAGAAAAACATATGGAGCACTTTCGTTCGTTACCTAAATAAATGTGCGCTATATCCAATAGTTTTGGATACGCTTTGTAGGACATAGAGATGCCAGCATGATAACTGATTGTTTTCAGTAGATACACCATAATTTTTTATTAACTGCAAAGGGTCTACTTTTATTTGTGTGCACTCACAATATCAATAAAACGTTGTGCTTTTATAAAATAAAGAAAACAAACATGATGCACTTTCCGCCGTCTCATCTTTAACAGGAGCGCGTCACAATAATGAACCAAAACTCAGCGAATACATGCCTCACCGAGATTATAAATATATCTATAGAAAGCTTTAAATTACTACTTAACGAAATAAAGCAAATCAACAAACAAAAACTCTTTCAATATAATATAATTCATTATAACCCATAAAGACGCACTTCTCTCTAAAAGAATCTCGCTTCTAATGAGGAGATGACGAGTCAGGCTCAGCAACTGCATCCTTACGACACAGACTCAGAAAACACTATTGGTTATTTGTAAATACTTAAAATATCTCTTTACTATTTCCCTTGTCACATTTATGGTAATTACTTTTGCCGGTGCTTTGTGGCAAGCTTAAGCCTACTGTGTGTATTTGAATGCAGAACTGTTCAGCTGCACCGAAGGCACGCACCATATATGCTGCTGTTGCGGGACACTAAACACTTTTGAGCCGCTCTCTAAAACAGGCCTGAGGCCTGGTCAGTGTATGAACTATGACGTGAAAATGGGCCTGAAGCCCTGCCCAAGAGGCGTAAAAAAGTTAGGGCCCATTGGGCCTGGGCTGAAATGCAGGGCTGTACTGTGAAATTTTCAAGTATGTGTTTTAATTTAATTTGTTGATATTTCTGAAACGTTGAATTCAAAATTCTCCCCACCTCCTACTCTTCAAATCAGTGAGGATCAGTGATGCGCGGGTTGATCCAAAATGAGCGGTCACCCGCGGTTATGAGTCATCCAAAAATAGTTTTAATGATATTCGGGTAGAGGTCGATCAGGTCATTTGAAATAAAGATGCCAATTAAACCTTTGTAATTTATATATAGACACAATTTAGAAAATACTAAGGCCTACACTTTATTGGCTGAATAACTGGCACCATTATAGAGTGACCACCTGTCACACTTTATGTTGTACTGTACATCAATTTTACCCTTTGTCCCGCCTCATGCCAATTGAGCATCTGTCCCGCTTTTTCATTCGACCCTGCCTAATAAATACACGGATACGTCGTACATTTTATGCAAAAGCAGTTTTTCTTTGGGACATGGTGGAGAATACGACGTAAAGCGACATGGTACATGTGAGTACCACAGAAAAAAAGCACATCATCAAGAAGCATGCAAATCAGTGCAATCGTTTTTCGATAAACCAAATGACCCACAGGCTGACAAAGTTTGGGCAGCAGAATTGATGAGCATTTATCATGCCTTACATCCCACATATTCATATCTCTCTACCGACCACAGTAACAAGTTAGCCCCAGTAATTTTTCCAGATTCTGAAATAGTTAAGAAAAAAGCTGTAGAAACTTTGGGTGATATTTTGGGTCAGGTAGTGTCTTAATTTTTTAGTCGGTGGGTTTAAAAAGAAATATAGGCAATATATTACAGAAAGCTTGAAATGTCTACTTTTAAATGAAAATATTCAAACCAAAATAAATAGGTTACTCTCTGATTATGTAATCCATATGAAATGTGCATTTCTCTCTGCCGTTCATGGCGAGTCCGCATCGTCAACTTCATCTTATCAGCGACACAGAAAACACCAGTTTATTACTAAACAATTAAATGTCTCTCTTCTAATTTAGACACATTCATAATCATTACTTTAACTGGTTCTTTTTGGCAAGTCTTGTGTGTATGGTCATAACGCTTATTATCCTGTAGGCCATAGCCTATTTAAGTCATTAAATTATTATAAAGGGTTGACGCATTTACTACTTTTAAAAAATGCGGGTCAGGAAGCGGGTCTGGTACAATACTTTCTTTTTCTTTTTTTTCGGTCCGAGTTGTGGGTGGGTAAGTTGAAAATATTGGTCGGGTGCGGGTTGTTTATACATTGACCTGCGCATCACTGGTGAGGATGATGTGTGCCAGGTCTTCAGAAAGTACAGAAAGGCACTAGGCCCAAATGGTGTAACACCAGCCTGTCTGCAAACCTGTGCTGACCAGCTGGCCCCCATCTTTTCACAGATCTTCAAAAGGTCTCTGGAGTTGTGTGAAATCCCTTCCTGCTTCAAACGCTCCACCATCATCACCATTCCAAAGAAACCCAAGATAACAGGACTTAACAACTATGACCTACAGCCTCTAACTTCTGTCGTCATGTAGTCGTTTGAAAAACTGGTTCTGGATTATCTGAAGGACATCACTGGGCCCTTACTGGACCCCCTACAGTTCGCTTACCGAGCAAACAGGTCCATGGATGCAGTAAACATGGGACTGCACTTCATCTTGCAACATCTGGACAAAACAGGGACTTATGTGAGGATCCTGTTTGTAGACTTCAGTTCGACTTTCAACACTATCAACCCAGCAGCCCTCCAGACCAAACTGACCCAGCTCTATGTCCCTAGCTTTATCTGTCAGTGAATCGCCAGCTTTCTGACAGATAGGCAATAGCTGAGACTGGGGAAATTCAGGTCAAACAGTTGCTCCACCAACACTGGTGGTCCTCAGGGAAGACCCCTCTGACAAGGTCCTGAAGTTTGCAAATGACACCACACTCATCTGCCTCATTCAGGATGGTGACAAGTCTGCCTACAAACAATAGGTTGGGCAGCTGGCATTCTGGTGCAGTCTTAATAACCTGGAGCTGAACTCACTCAAAACAGTGGAGATGAGACAGTGAACTTAAGGAGAAACCCCCCTGCACTCCCTGCACTCACCATCATAGACAGAACTGTGGCAGCAGTGGAGTCATTCAGATTCCAGGGAACCAACATCTCTCAGGACCTGTAGTGGGACAATCACATTGTTAAAAGGCCCAACAAATGTTGTACTTCCTTTGCCAACTGAGGAAGATTAGCCTACCACAGGAGTTGCTGAAACAGTTCTACTCAGCTGTCATTGAGTCTGTCCTGTGCACTTCTGGTTTGGTTCAGCTACATAATCAGGCATGAGAAGACTACAAAGAATAGTTTGGACTGCTGGAAGGATTATTGGTGCTCCCTTTCTTACCCTTCAAGTACTGTATACATCCAGAGTTCAATCCTTTTGAACTTTTGCCATCTAGCCGACGCTTCAGAGCAGCAAATACCAGGACAGCCAGACACAGAAACAGTTTCTTCCCCCAGGCAATCAACCTCATGAACAGTTAAATGTTCCCCATACAATAAAAATGTTTATGTATATATTATAAATATGTACGATACATATAATTGAAAGATATTATAATTTTCGATGTTTAATATTTAACTCATATAATATTTAGTTTGAAGCTGATGATCAGCATTTTCTGAAGTTTAAGTGCCTATTAATGCATTTCTTCAAAAAGAAGAAAACTTAATTTCAAAAGAGTCTCAGTCCCTATTTTGCTCATAGTAAGTGTTTTGTGTGAGCAGAATGCTAAATTTGGAGTATTTTATGTTAAAAGTTTTTAATTGTACTACGTATTTGTTATGAAAACACATATAGTCATAGTCAGATGTTACTAATTGTAAACTTTATGCTAATTAGATTTTGATGCATCCAGATGGCCTCATATATATTACAATAACATCTTCCTTAAAACAGTAAATTTATGAAAGTAGATAATAGAACAGCCCTTTGTTCTGAAATTAATTATTATTGCACATAACACTCTGAGCCTAATCAACTGATTCGGGAATTTCTTCTCAAGAGCTCTCCATGCAAGTGCTTCCCACCTCCTTCATTTGACTTTACAATGGTGCTCTCTCCTAAGCCAGTAAAATAACATGAATAGCTCTCCTTTCGCCTCATCTCTCTCTTTCTATCTCTCGAGACCTGACTGTGAATGCAGTTTTAAAGCTGTATCTTGAATAAGAATTTATTTTTTGAAGCATATGTTGATGTACATGAGCTGGATCATAGTTGAAAGCTGTTACAGAAGAGCTCCAAATGCTTTAAATACTGTAAAAAACACAAACAAAATGTAATTTCTAAAAGTAAAATACAGTCTTGTATTCTAGAATTTTACCATGAAATCAATGGAGTCTCATGCTTCATTATAAAAGTATATATTTTTTTTATATAATAATAATAAAAATCATCATTATCATGGTATCAATATGACTTAAGTCTCGACAGCTGCGCACAGCACGGAGGCAGACTGCTTGTATTTATACTACTGAAAGTGTATGCTGGTGATCCACTTGACGAACGAGTTCCATACATGTGCAGTAGATCAGCTAGAACAGTAAACAAACATATAAACAGTAAACAAACAATTGCCCAGAGTTATTGCACTGTTTTTTATAGTGTTTTATCGACAGATTGTAAATGTTTGTGTAGTGCCGGACTTCTTCATACTGCCTCTGCACACGTATTTGGTGCTTTTGTAGCCCTGTTGTCCATACTTGAACACATGGTCACGATAACGGAAGGCACGCAGATGTCCACACATAACCTCCCTGTACACCCTCGGATGATGATTTTCTCCTCATGCGGACGACCATAGTGGACCCTCTTGCATGTGGAAAAGTATAACACGGGCTTTATGTTCCTTGAACTGTTAAAAAATCATGACAGACAGAAAACTTGGTATTATGGCCTCCATGTCCATATCTAGGTAAACAGAAACCTCAGAAATGACTTCTAGGATAGCACCAGGGCAGACAGGAAATTCTGAAATTACGTACTTGGTCATATCTAACAGGAAGTTCAGGGATGAACCTCTCCATTTCTATATGACAGCAGTATGTGACCCAAACACACTTTATGGCAGCTGCCATAACAGGGAGAGCAATCAGTGGTAGCAGGATCTCTGAATCCACCAGGCATAGATCTAACTGGCTGGGTTCTGGCATGAAAGTCATGACATCAGAAGACATAGGTATTGGATTCGTGATAGCAGGAGACTCTGAATTGGTGGCCATATTGACTGAGGATTCTGGAAGTAGAACAGACACTGTGCTGAGCTCTGGGATCTGAGCAGGCTCCTGACTGAGTTCAAGAAAATGAGTAGACTCTTGGTCTTGGTGGAATTCTTACATTAATTCATGGATTGGAGTGAAATTTGGAACAAACTCACAGGTGGGAATGGACTCTTGAACAAATTCTGTGGTTAGAGCAGGCTGCAGTACAGACTTGGAGGCTGGAATAGACTCGTTACTGAACTCTTGGGCTAGAGTGAACTCAGGACTGAACTCTGGGCCTGGAGTGAACTCAGGACTGGGCTCAGAGGTCGGAACCGACACTGGACTGAGCTTTAGGGCTGGAGCCGACAATGGACAGGGCTCAGGAGCTTGAGCAGACAATGGGCTCAGGGGACAGAGCTATAGAGAACCCTATCTTCTTCCTTACCCTCCTCTTTTAGTCTGAAGTTAGATTGAGCACTGAGGTTTTAGCAAACCTTGGAAAGGGCAGACGTTCAGGATCTAACTCTGTAGTGGGTTCTAGACATGATGATGTGAGGATGCTGTCCTGGTGGACATACTAGGTGGATCCACTGCTTTTGACATTAACCTAGCACTCTTCCGCTCACAAGGAAAGGCTGTGGATGTTGCATTCTTGAACTGGGAAATGTTATGATACTTAGGAGTATCTGCCTCTGGGAGAGTGGCAATGATGGTTCAGAGAAACTAACAGTTCTTTGACTAGAATGAACTTGATGGTGGAATCATGACAAGCAGAGACAATGATGTGATGACAAGACAGCTTGTGATAGTTTCTCTGAACCGATGGTCCAACAGTATATGCGGTACCACACTGCCACAGAACGAGGTCCAATTTTCAAGTGCCTCATGTGAATGGTAGCCCTGACAACAGTTGTCTGACATCATCATCTAATCCATCTTTAAAGCAGCAGATAAGGATACGATTATCCTATGTCGTTTAATGACAGTAATCTGGGAATTCCTGTGTGCATTCATCTTGCTTCCTTCCTTCTTGAAATACAGTATTGTGCAAACTGAGTCCATCTGTTGATTTGCTCTGGTCTTATGTTTTAAAATCAGGCGGAGATCAGCACATAGGTTATGATAAACAGCACAGGTTAAATCAGCAGATTTAGGAGAATAAAGGGGAAGCACACAGGTGAGTAGCTGAGGTAGTATATATCCTGATCAAATTAGTTTTCTTGTAGGTGAACAGAAAGTGACTGAAGATAGTCAACGAGTAGACAGACTTACACAAGGTAAGTATTCACGGTAGGTGAGTCAGATAAGTAATTCCAAGGGAACAACAAGACCAGACAATTATGAGATGAAGGGTGAATGCTTAAATATGGACGTTGTAGAGCCGTCCATGGCAGGTATGGTTATGGCTGACAGGTATTGCAGGAGGTATGCTGGGAAATGTAGTTCTGAGGTGACAGGGCGAATGACGGGATTGTGACACAGACCTTATATAGCATTTTTACACTTATAGCTGAAAGACTTAAGTCAAAAGTTTTATTACTCTTATATCACATTTTTGATAATTGAGAAACACTTTCCTTTGCTGTATTTATTATTCATTATCTCATATAATATTTTATGTTCGCGTGACAAAAACATTTTTAAAGCTTTTTCAAAATCGTGGATAGAGGACTTGTATTTTAGCCAGACACAATGGTTTAAAGTTAAAAATTACGGATTATTTATTTTTATTATTTTTATTTTAATTTTTTACAAATATGCAGCTTTGTGAGTTACTTACATTACTTGTGGGTTATTGTGATGTTTTATCAGCTATTTGGACTCTAATTCTGATGGCACCCATTCACTGCAGAGGATCCATTAGTGAGCAAGTGATGTAAAATTTCCCAAATCTGTTCTGATGAAAAATAACCTCATCTACATCTTGAATGGCTTCAGGGTGAGCACATTTTCACTATTTATTAACTATTCCTTTAAACAAAAGTCACACACAACAAAACATACAACTGTGACAAATCGCAAAAGTCATACAAATCAACAAATGTTTGATTAAAGAAAGCCGTGACAACACTATTATTGCTATTTACATTTAATTTGCAAATACATTACTATAATGCAAATACAGATAATCGTTTTTGACTCCACAACACATGTTACAGTATACAGTCATTTAATCAGGTAAAAAAATGTCACCATAAATGTTGAAACTCTTCAATGTTTGTATTAAAGAAAAGTTTTTCAAATACACTTATTTGGTTAGACAAACTTTAGAAATAAATGTCATAGTACACAAAACAGGCAGTAGCCAGGAAACTACTTGATACAACATAGGTAAAGAGCAGATGAGAATCAAGTCAAAAATGAAGAGAATGGAAGTTGAAGAAAACATCATATGAGGCAACATGCGGTAAAGGCTAGACAATTTATACTTGGGCACAGGTTTATCTTTCATGTCCGCACATGTACACAATTGTTCGCTCACACACCCATGCAAAACTGTGTGGGAAATGTATAATTTAATAATGAAATTCAAATCACTGACACAAAACACCTCTCTTTATATAGTTTTTTTTTAAGAGACACATACACACACCATAGACATTATAAATGAAGATTTCTCTGCTGCACAAAATAGTACGGATATAAAAGATAAAAAGACTGTGGAATGTCTATGGGTTTAGTGAAGCATATGGTTTATGGAAAGAATCTGTTTTAAGGGAAAAAGTGTGCTGGGAAAAGATAAAGCTTTGCACAATGATTTGTAGTTTTCAGATTTTCAGGCCTCTAAAGGTTTTCGGAAACATATTTTCACAACCCTACATAGATATTTTGTTCTACTGTATTCCATTCGGCTCGGGTTGAATCTGTTTTTATTTCAATCCACTGTCTGAGATAAAACCGTGCCGCCTGAGACATTTTGGAGAATTTTTAATCCGTCAGAGCGTGTTCTCTCTTCAGCTTGTTGAATTATCCAGGTACAAAAATACAAAAACAGCTTCAAAATGCATACCATGAAAACAGCACTTTAAGATTAAAGCATATACAAAAAAGCATTAAAGCATTATAGAAAGTTATAGAAAATAATATTTTCTAAGGGCTTTCTTATTGCCTGCCCCTTACTAAAACTTGTTGTCAGGCAATTTCAGTCCACTGAGAGGTCTTTCATGTCATTTGTTTGATGTAATGTTTAGGAGGGCAAAAGGCATTTGAATGTGACAGCTGTGTGTGTAAGAGAGACAGCACAAGAGAGAAAACCCTCATTAGAGCTGTCCACAGCCGTTTGAAGGGGATGGATTGAAGTTCATTCAGAAGGACAGAAGTAAATCCTCAATTAACAGAGGTGGTCTTTAACTTTAACTCGGGGGATCCCCTTCATACTGCAGGACATCACAGAAAGATGCTCACCTCCTCTTCTGTCAGATGCATTCACAGTCTCATGCACTGCACTTCTGGTTTACTCATTATGAGCCGGCTTGCTGGGTGGCTGGATAATTACTGTGCAAATATAAAAGTGATTTGTGCAATTTTTCTTCCCCACAGTTTTACCTAGCCGAGTCTTCATATGCTATGTGACATTTCGGGGCTGGTAAGATGCTCACCAAGTCTATTTAATTGTACAAAATATTGGTACAATTTAAAATAATGTTTCAACTATTCATTTATCACTGTTTGGTGAACATGAATTTTCAGCATTACTTCAGTCTTCAGTGTCACATGATTCTTCAGAATTAATATAATATGCTGACATGGTACTCAAGAAATATATCTTATTATTACCAATGTTGAAAACAGTTGTGCTGCTTCATATTTTTGTGGAAACAAAAATTACATTATGAATAGAACCTTCAAAAGAACAAAACTGATTTTAAATAAAAATCTTTTTTTAACATTATAGACGTCTTTGCTATCATTTGTATTAAAGTTTATTCGTTTTATACAAACACATGCATACACACACTTTTTCTTACTTCTTAAGACTTCAATTTCCTTTGAAACCCTTTGAAATTAATTACTACACCATGATATCATATTGTCAAAAAAAAGAAAATTGTGTTATGTGTGACACTATTTTAATGCATCTCATTGATTAAGCAGAACATAACAAACCCGATTAATCAATATGCTGTTAAGCTTAATTAATCTGTTAATCATTTGTAAGGAGTTCATATTGTATATAAAATGCTTACATTTTCTGAGCTGTCATTACATTTATAATGAAAGTTGCTTTTCTCTGTGCAAACATTCAAAAAGCATGTACTAAAACGACACTGTATTTGCACTTACCTGCTATTGCTAATGAGATTACATTGAATCATATAAGAAGCAGAATATCATAGAGTGGGCTTTTTTTTACTTAAATTGTTAAGCAAATATCCAGAACACCCTAGCAACTGCATTGCAACACACCAACAGCCAATCAGAGCACATCTGTGCTGCAATGCAACCAAAAACAAAATACCATCTCACCATAGCAAACACTCACACTTTTAAAATGTTACACAAGATTCAGCAAAATATATGTGTATGATGTAAGAAATCATGTAGAGCTCACTATGCCTTACAACAGTATAAGGAGAGAATTGGTCTCATGTCTTTCTTGTGACAGATTGAAGCTGGAGGAGGAATGAAATGAAGGAGAGATGAAACACCATAAGCAGCAGATACAGTGATAAATGGAAAAATGAACTCTAAATGATGTGTGGGGGAGTGACAGGTCATTGATAGATGGATTGATTGGGAGAGTGACTGATGGATGCACCGATTGGTGGCAAGGGTTGAAGGCGGGTTGTGCGTCACACTGGAGCACTTAGCAGTGTCATATTACAGATCTATATTGCCAGAGATGAATTTGCTCTCTTTGAGATGAACACAACTGAAGTAGGATATTTTATTGCAATCTCTAAGAGTTTCCAAATTTGTCATTTCTAGTAATAAAAATGTTTAGAAATCAGGATAAAGCATTGCATCGATGTAGAATAGATACAAACAACTATTCAAAAGGGTCAGTCAGAAGAATATTAATATTAAGCAGCATAACCATTTTCAACTGTGACAATAATAAGAAATGTAACCTGAGCACCAAATCAGAATATTAGATGATTTCTAAAGGATTATAAACAATTACATTTTTTAAATATGTATACTTTGCACAAGCTGATTGGTTCATGCTGCATATGCAGCCAATGAGCTCACTGCCTTGCATTCATATGGCTGGCTAGCATTCACTTGACATTCCTACAGGACGCTTTCATAATTTCTCTGAAACCCTCCACCTTCCCCAGCTCCACCTGTATAGATCTGCTATGGGTTATTTTATATGCTATTTGTGCAGCAGTGTGTTTTAAATACTCATGGCACAGTATCGCCATGTGCATTGGCAGTAGCAAGTTCCTGTACTTGCTTGCAGCAACAGCAATAATCTACAACTATAATCCGCAGCAGCAAATCAGCAGCAGCAAATCCACCAAGACTAAATAAATTAACATTGTCATATCCTTCACCAAGCTAAAATCTTCAGAGAGTTGTCATGATTGAACTGTTATCATAAAAATATTGAAATTATACATAAAAAATTTTATTCTGTAAAATTATTTAAATTAAAACAACAAAAATCCTAAAAATAAATTCCTAGTTAGCAGAATATTTTTTCCACATAATTCTCAACAAAAATTCAAATGATACTAAAAAGAAGACATTTAATTGTATTGTGCACATTTAGAATGAGCATAAGGAAGACAAAGGAGTCAGCAAGGAAACTGTTCAAAAAATTAGTTTCCATCTCCCAACAATTCCATCACAGAACACTATAAAACAAAATGACATCGGAAATAACATTGTGATGGTAATTTTCCTGGCTTTCAGTAAAGACAAACAACAATGAAGAATTAATACAGAAAAGAAGAAGAAAAACAAACTAAACGTGCGGAAAGTGCTTTAGGAGAGCTTATTTTTTAAAAGTCCAGACGGGCAAAAGTGCCATACCGTAGTTGCACAATGTTCACTAAAGGCTTTTAGTAACAGCATTCTGTGTAATATGTCTAAAAGAGAGAGAGTGAGTATATGAGTGTCTAATAGTCAAAGAAAAAGAAACAGACATCAAAACAGAGCAGTCACAGGCGTATTGTTTTTAGCTGAAGTTCTAGGTATGTGGTTCAGTCTTGCACAGTATTAATCCTGGCATTGTTATATGAGTTTGTGTGTGTCTTCATAGGTCTGTTGGGGCTGAAAGGCTCTGCGATTGCTTTGGGGGATTATAACAGGCTTTATCAGCAAGATAAAGAGTTCAAAAGAGCAGTCTGCCCTTAGTGCTGCTTGCTCTAATCTCTTATGCATATCAGCTACAGCATTAACACAACTCCTCAGCATTCTAATAGCGTCTTTGAATAAGACAGTAATCCACTCTGTTCCATAATGGTGCAGTATTTCATGACAGATGACCAGGCAGGAGATTGTGATGCCTCCAAGACTGTAAAATGCCTTGCCTTGTGACAAAAAGACAGGCGGTTCTTTGAAATTAGTAATCACTCCGCATTGAACTAATAGGCTTCTCAGGACTGTTTACGAAAAAGTGAAATAAAGGAGATTTTTTAGTTTTTTTAGTTGCCTTTCTAAACTAAATCTCCATTCAATAGAAAATGTTGACTATAGTTATGTGTTTAATAACTAAAGTATGGTATTCCATATTTCTCTTTATGGCTACAATGAATGCTTCATTGTCCAGTTTAAAGACTAGCGGAAACATTGAATGGCCCATCCAATGCTTCTTTGAGATCTTTGTTTAACTCTGACCACTAGCTGAGCGGCCCGTGATCATACTTGCATTAAGACCAATCACCATCCAATCAGCTGCGCATTCAGCTGGCCTCACTCACTCTATGCTCTATTATCTCAGTTAAAGAAGGATTTCTTCCCTGCTAACCCTGGAGGAACAGAAAAAAAAAAGACTTAAATTGCTTTAAAATTACAGTTCTATGAAGTTTTGCAAAAATTTGACCCAAACATTTGCTGTTCGTAGTCACATAATGGTGTGAGTTTAAGAAGAAAACACACATTTATTCTTATAGTCGCAATGAAAGGAAGTATCATCAGATCTTTTCTTCCATAATGTGATCTACATACAAGTGAAAAAGAGTGAAATGACCGGATACGTTCAGCTTGTTGCTTCACTGGATGATTGAGTTCTGAGACATTTTGATGAAAAATTACAAGGTCAAAAATTATAGAAAGACATGCATGGATGAATCATTCCAAATAAGACTGATAACATTCATTTAGAAAATAGATTGAGTGGAATTTCATTTCATGCCAACTTAAAGTAACATAAAGCTTCCTCAATGGCTTATACAGTTTTGCATGGAGTATAGACTTCTGGACTTTACTACATGATTCTTTGGAGATGAAATGAGTTCTTTGATGTTGCATTGCAGGCTCTATTTCGACGAAGTACTCTCAGCGGCCATCTTTGAAATACCCCAGCTATTTTCTTTGTAGGTAATAGGCATACATGTAAAGGACATATCTATGGTGGAAAGATCTTTTGATTCTCTGACAACTATCAAAAAGCAAATTGCCCCTTTTGCTTAAAGGCGGGACTTCCATTCATATATCTGTCATGCTGAGCAATGCAATTTCTCCTGTTCATTTTTCTATGAGTGGTCTGTCTCCACCTCCTTATAATGTGTCTGGCATTGGATTCTAGATGGTTTTCTAAAGAACGAGAGAACAAAAAGTTCCTTGTGGAAGTGAAAAGTGGGAAGTTTTAGTTGCCCTAAAAGTGTTTCTAATCTAAGGAACATTGTGCATTGGAGCCAGGAACTAAGTAGTGCACTTTGTATGGATTTCTGGAGAGGACTGACAAATCTTAAAGCGTGTCTGTAAGCTGTAGATACTGTAGGCAATGGAATATGATCCTAAACACAAATGGAACAGACCAACAGTGAGTTGAAATGTGCATATATTACCTAAAGTGAGCATTTTAACCTCTTTAAACATATGTGTAAACTCATCTGGTTAAAGATTAATGCAAACACGTGTTTTATTGGAACATATAAAATCTGAATGCAAATATGACACATGTCCTATAATGACTGTTAAAAAAAATAAAATATACATATATACAGTAGGTTGTTGTGTCAGGGCTGAAATCTCGGGTCGAAAATATTCTGTGGCAGCAAATCAATCCATTAACATAAAAGTGACAATGAGCTACAGTCAGTCAAAAATACACTGCCACAATAAACTGTTCTTATATCAGCAGTCAGTCAAGCACAGGCATATCTACTCATTGCCAGCACAAGATAAGCCAAAGGAAATGTTATTATACTGGCTAAAAGTGTCCTTAACTTTCCAGTCTTTTTTTCACACATTTGTGTTACTGTTTACACAGCTGAAATGCCAGCAACACCATTAGAAAAGTGCAAGGCACAAACTAACACATTTCGGTTTTCTCAAGTTTGTGTAAATGCACTTGGGGTAAAAAGTAATTTTCTTCTTTCACATGCCTGTTAAAAATATGAGGTCTTGTCTTTTTGCTATTTCCCCATAAATTAGGGCAGTAATGTATGGGGTTTGTTGTAACATGAAAAGCCATTTATTGACTTAAAAATATTTTATCTTCAGTGTGAAATGTACTTTTACTCTTGCTAAATGAACTTGGCACATCTTGGCACATTTTTTCCCTTCGGAACACTGTGTTGATATAGCAACGAGTAAATAAATAAAGTTTTGTCATATGTGTGGGTGGAAATCACGTGTGCTGTCTTCATCTGTGCTCCACTCGCCCCTGTATTTATTTGGGAATTTAAGTATAGACATAAATTAGCATTACATCTGTTGCATTATATCTCTTCAACTATTTGATGGTTCTGTAAAGTACATGTGATTGACTACCACAAATATATTTCAACAAAGATTTTCTAGTTGTCAGATGTTAGTAGATCATGAAAATGCTTAATGTTACGAACTACACCTGTGATTACTCGTTTAGGACACCTGTGTGAACTTGAAATGAACTGACTACATATACTACATACATCATGTCTATGGTACAATGTGAGCCAATGTGATCACCGGTGCCTCCTAAAAAAGAAAAAAAAAATACATGAGTGCATGAGTCTCAAGTAGTGCAAAAGATCAGATCAATCATGCTCTCATGAAGAATAAGGAGCTGTCTGTGAAACTGTGAGACGTTGTAAGATGGAAGAAGTCTTATTTGGATCTCAAAAAGGAATAAATAAGTGCCAGAATCAAGAGACCGTCTGGCCTTTCTAACAACAAGCAATGAGACAAGAAGGGGAATTGTCTGAAAAGTGACCAGGAGACCAGCTTTAACACAAATAGAGTTTGAACTATTTGCCTGAAATGGCAGAAACAGTCTAGACATCAACAATCTTTATAACACTTCACAGATTTGCCTCTGGGAAAGTGGCTAGGGGAAAAAACGCCAGCATTGAGTCACATCAGGATTTGCTGGAAGACATGTGACCAAGCTAAAAAAATTTGGATGAAGAGATTGTGTTCTAAAGAGACAGAAGTTAAGGTCTTTGGCCTGAAAGCAAAGCACTATGTTTAGTGCAAGCCAAATACAGCCCAACACCCAGGTAACACCATCTCTTCTATCAAGCGTGGTGAATGGCAGCATTATGTCCGGGCATTTCTTTTCAGCAGGAGGAAATGGAAAGCTTGTTGGCATGGACAGAGAGCCTTGCAAGAAAAGCCTTGAAGAGAGCATGTTTCAATCAGTCAGAAATCTGCAACCTGGATAAAAATGTATTGTGAAGAGATCATTGAAAGGTACATTATATTGCAAATCATAACTCAAAATAAAATACTATCTATCTATCTATCTATCTATCTATATCTATCTATATATATATATATATATATATATATATATATATATATATATATATATATATATATATATTAGAAGTGATGTTCAATGTCAAATAAAATGTGTATCATCATTGCAATTAGTCACAGACAGTGATTTTATATAATATTTATATAAGTACATTGTATATACACATCCAAATAACATATATACTATATGTAATATTAAAAATAATATTATGATCTTAAACTCAAAATCAAAAGTGAAAGCAGTAGTACTAGTAATAATAATAGTAATAACATTTAAGTTCTTATTAAAAATAAAAGTATTGATTTATTTAAAAAAAAAAAAAAACTTTTGAACAGTAGTGTATATTGTTACACAATATTTGTATTTTGAATAAACACTGTTAATGTTTTATTCGAAGACTGGAGTAATGGCTGATGAAAATTCACCTTCACCATCATATCAGACATACTTTTCTGTAAGCTTTTTAACGATTTGTATTGTAAAAAGCGTTATACAAATAAACTTGAATTGAATTGAATTGAATAATTCAATTTGATTTTAGAGTAAACAGTGTTATTAGTTATATAGCTGTTATATAGATAATAATTCACAATATTGCTGTTGTTACTATATTTGTTCAAATACATACACAGTCACGATGAGCATAACAGCTTTTGAATAAAAAATTTATGAGAATAAATAAAAAAACATGGAATGGTAGTGAATATGTACATTCTAATAGGTTTGTTTTTGATGCAAAATGCATTTTAGTCTATTTAGACCAAAGATTATGATACTAAGAAGCATTGATTTTCAGAGTATGAAAACACATTACCCACATACACACACACCTCATTGTTTAGTAAGAAATGGTCATTGTTCTGCCACAGATACATGGCTTTGTCACCTAAATGGAGCTTTTCTTTTGGAGCTCTAAAGGGACTGACAGGATAATTGTTTTACAAAACAGCTTAAATACCAGATGATCCAATGGTCTTATGTTGGCAGTCTAGAGAACATGAACACTGCTCTGGTGAAGAGCTGGCAGAAGGCCTCTAGCCTCTAAAAAGCTCCACTATATTTACCAGAATGTTCAAATCATAACATGACTGTACCAATATTTCATTGAAGTCTGATGGTAATTATATAATAGCAATAATTATATTTGTGAACATGTCAGTGCTGACAAATATTTGGCAGCATAATAGCTTTGCTCATCAAATGCAGTTAGGCAATCTTTTCCCCCTTATGGAAAGGCTAAACCATAACATTTTAATCATAATATACTTGAACACAATTATATGAAGAGCTAAAGTACCTATGGACTACTTCCATACTCATAAGAAATAAAATCCTCCTATATTTTATAGTGGTGGTCCCTTAGATCATTGTTTTATTGGAAAAATAATTTGTTAATGTCGTTAGCTATCCTACCCCTTTAGTTCAACCATCTGTTTGTTGATAGGGCTGACAGAAATTTGTATTTTTAAAGTGATGTAACCTAATATTAAAAAAGACTTACAAATTAATCTTGGTGAAAGTGAGTGTACAGAAACTAGCTTCATTTCCTAATATTTTTCACCATTGTCACATTTAAATAGAACTAATCAGGTTTTAACTGCATTAAAGATGCTTATTTAATGTCTCTAGTAATTCTGTGACTGATGCATCGTTAGATCAGGCAGCAACTTTTTCATTAGTGGCTGATTAATTTAAAGGACAAGTTCTGGAGCTTGCTATTAGAGACAATTAGAATAGACTATAGAGATGTGTCATTACAGACAATTCATCAGCAGGAAGAGCAAACACAACTGTGCTCTTGCAGTTTAGTTTAGTTTTTCACCAAAACAGAAAATACAGTTTATTTAACAATCAGTTATTTAAACCAATTATTTAACAATCAACCCTCAAAAATTGCACATACGACCTAAGTTTTAAGTTATAATGATAGTTACATTTATAATTTGTAATACTCCGATTTGTTGTTAATATATTTTTGCATTAAATAATGAACACAACAGGTTAATGAATATGCAATTTATTTTATTTATTGACATATAGTACATTTACTAAGGAAATATGGACAGTGAACACTGAGGGCCCTATTTGAACAATCTAATGCAAAATTTAAAGCACACGGCGCAGGTGCACTCAGGGCGTGTCCAAATCTGCTTTTGCTATTTTAACGAAGGAAAAACAATTGTCGCGCCTGGGCGCATGGTCTAAACGGGTTGTCCCTATTCTCTTAATGAGTAATGGGTGTTTTTTGGGCGTAACGTGCAATAAACCAATCAGAGTCTCATATTCCATTCCCTTTAAGGGCCATTTGCTTGTGTGCGAGCAAAAGATAGCCTAATTCTTATACATGCGATGACTATTCATAATGACATGTAGGCATTTTTATATTTAATTAACCTACAAAAAAAATCTTATGCATTGCAATTGCTTTTTTTTGTTTGTTTGTATAATAAGCAGTGTGTATGCACGTTGCGGACCTGCCTATACTAACACACTCTTCAAATAACAAAGAAAAAACATTGTGCCAGACTTTAGACCAGGTTTGAGTTGGTCTATGGCACAGTCTATTTTCAGCTCCTTAAAATATGCACCTGAATACACCTCTTTTTTAGACCAGCACACCCATGGGTGCACAAATAGGCGCAAATGCATTTGCTAATTAAACGACGTGACGCTGGATGGGAAAATGCAAACTGCGCCGGACTGAAACTAGCAAACACACTTGCGCTGCGCCTTGTGACGTAATTACGCCGGATGTATGATAGGGCTCTAAATGTCTGAATTTGTGCAATCTGCCAATTGTGAACGAAATCTAAAAGCCCCAATATCCAATACCTTTTTTTAAGCTCAATTGAATAAAATACTAATAAAAAAAGTCTCTTTTTCATGATGCTATCACAAACCAGACATGTTACAGATAATTTGTTTGTTTGTGAACTCCAATTTTATCTTTTCACACAGAGGCATAAATACAATACCCACATCTGTCAGTTCATCTCAATGTTTCTTTACAGTAGCTAAGTGAGAATAAACAGATATGCCCTAGTTTTGTTTGTTCATCATCACAAATGACATATCATTGCTAACAAGGTCAGTGAACTGAAGCCCAGTGACCCCATCAGCACATGCTGTGAACCACAACAGGCTGCAGAGATTTCCAAGGAAGTGAATGCAAAATTACTAAAGGATTAGTTGATGGAATCCTTAAGGAATGTTTCTGTGGAATCAGAACCAGAATGATTATGTTCGGATTCCCATTGTTATCGACAGAGCCCTTACTGAGGTGCATTTGGGGTGGTCTGCCATCCTAATTAAGGTTTAAACACCCCCCAAAGAGCTGAAACAAACGATTTTTAAAATTTGCATATTAAAAGTTTAAATTAACATTCCAAAAGTGTTTACAGTAACCAGAAAAATTGTGGGCTAACCTGTAATCCATGAATTTGGAAACAGGGACCATGTTGTAGAAAAACAGAATATCACCCAAATGTATTCAAGGGTCTCTTTATGAACTCTTGACCTTCTCACCTCTGTGTTCTGTTTGTCGTCCTGTGGTCAGCTGTGTGAGAGTAAGGTCAGTCCAGTGGACACTGACTGTTTGTAAAAGGGCAGGAAGTGAGGTCAAATTTCCACTGTTCGCATTAACTCAATGTCAATATATGCTAAAGAGTTCAAGTCTGGTGTGCAGAGCTACAGAGAATATTTTGTAGCTGAATTACATTATTGACTGAAATATGCATTCAGGTTTTGAGTACAAACACTGAATAATTCTCACATTTTATTTCTTTGCGTTGCTTAAAAATGTTTCCTGTGCATTTATTAAATACTGCATGTCCAAATCTTTGCATTACATAAACTTGATAATGTGCACCTTGGAGCAAACATGATCATGAAAGAAAAAATGTAAATAATAATACTTTTTTTTTTTTTTTTTTTTAGCATTTTCATCAGCTTCCTATATTGACATTCAGTTATTTAACTTTAATGGCATAGAAATGGACCTATACATTACCATTAAATTGAAATGCATGAACCTAAACATAGGAGCCATATAAAAATTATAATTTTAGAAGTAATTTTCAGATGCCACTTAGAGGCTTATGTTTCATACATTTTGAAATTATTTTATATTTTCATCTTTTTTCTGTTAAGTTGGCTACAGATCTATTGTATTAGCTATTCAATATTCACAGTTCAGTTCCTGACCCAATTTCTCAATGTTGATTCAATTCAAAAGCATTTGCTCATTGGCCTGTTATCTTAGCAACACCGACTAACACTCTGTTATTGGATGCTTAGCCCACTCTTTCTCGTCTACATGTTTGCAGTAAAGAAACCTTCTCCCTCTTTTCTGTTCTGTAGTTCAACCTCTGTATTGGTAACACAAAGGTTCTGTATGATAAACATACAGCCCACAAAGACAATAGTGCAATTTATTTTTCAGTCCACTGTCATGTTTTTCATGTTTATCTTATCAGCCGAGGGAGGATATGTGAGCACTCAGGCAGGTTGTAGCTATGTGTGATGAGGAGGAGTCTATTCCCTGGGCATTTGATGTTGAATTGTCTTCACCCAGCATGCAGTGCCAAAGTCAATCACTTTACATCTTGACAAAACCACCCCCTACCTACTGACTGACCCCTACCTTTCTTCTCGTTGAGGCACTGGCTGATGACCTCCTGACCCAGCACTCAGTACAATGATGCTTTAGCCAATCAGAGATCAGACAGTTGAAACTATCATTGGTATAATGTGTTCCTAAACCTGAAATTCAAGATACACAAATGGCCTACATATTTCACACATATACACGTGCACACACACACACACACACAGAGAGAGAGAGAGAGAGAGAGAGAGAGAGAGAGAGAAAGAGCATTAATATTAGTGCCGTTTTTAAAGGACATTTTAAAATGGACATGAACATCTTGTTCTTTCATTATTTTTTGGAATATCATATCCAATTTTCTGAGAGATTATCTTGTGAGTGATATTTTTATGAAGATTTTAAAATAGAAATTGAAATAGCACTTTTTTCGAGTTGTAGCCTAATTCATTGTACCTGCACCACCCGTTTAATATTAAAATACTCATAAATGATAACTGCTAACCAAATGCAGTCGAATGATGTGCTCACACTAATCAGTTATATCTAATTTGAGCTGTTGCTGTAAACAAACGTTTGTAAGCATATAACGCAACAGAATATTTCATGATATTCCAGTGATGTTCGCACTGTGGAGCCATAAAAGTTCAGGCAGGACATAGAATTCATCATTTACTCACACTCATGTCGTTTCACACTGTGACTTTCTTCTGAGAAAAAAAGACGATAGAATGTCAGAGCTGCTCTGTTGTAAATGTTGAATTTGAATGGTATATATACAGTGTTGGGGAGTGACTACTGTATTTATGTAATGGAATTATGTAACTGACTTACAAAATAAATGTAACTGTAGCCTACATAATTTGTTTTATTGCTGTTACTTAACAGAATAAAATTTAAAAAGGGGGGGGGGGTAGTTACATCTGAATATTTTCACACACATACAGATTGATTGATTTGTTGAGTGCTGAGTACTACTGTAAGGTTTAAAGGAAAGTTCACCCAAGTATGAAAATTAATCCATGTTCTACTCACCCTCGAAGCATCCTCGGTGTATGTGACTTTCTTCTTTCAGAATAATCCAGTCAGAGACTTAAAAAAATGTTCTTGCTCTTCCAAGCCTTTCAATAGGGGTAAACGAGTGTTTGTTGTCAACAGTTCAGAGGACGTGAAATAAAGTGCTCACATCTGTAATAAAACGTCACTCACAAAGCTACGGGGGGTGAATAAAGTCCCCCTGTAGCAAATCTATGTATTTTTGTAATAAATATCCAGATTTCAAACGTAAAAAACACTTTTTTTCTCACTTCTGCTGACTGTGAGGAAACGGAAGACGTGCAGGCAGATTTCGTAGTTCGTCAGCGCTGCGTGGTTAGTGACGAGCGCGGAGAGAGAACAAAACAAAACACTGGTCATGAATTAGAAGCACAAAATGAGGATTTGTAAAGTAAAACGTTGGAGGATTTCGAAGTAAGCCATGCGGAGACTGGTTTTCCTTTGCTAAAGTATGGAGGCTTAGTTTCCTTTGCTCCTACATTTCACAGAGGTGTGACGCATATGTCTTCGCCATCTGGCCGGCGCCTCAGAGCCGCAAACACCAGAACAGCAAGGCACAAGAACAGTTTCTTCCCCCAGGCAATCTACCTCATGAATAGTTAAATGTTCCCTACTTATGCTTATAAACATGCAATATCCTTATATTTATTTGTTAACCCGCCATCCTAGAACATTCCTGCATCTCACTCAATCCTATTCCATTATCATTTATAGCACAATTGTTTATACACTTATTTATTTGCCAATTTGTAAATCTGTTTTTTTTTTTTTTCTGTGTGTTGTTGTCTCTGTGTACTGGAAGCTTATGTCACTAAAAAAATTCCTTGTATGCGTAAGCATACTTGGCAATAAAGCTCTTTCTGATTCTGATTCTGATTCCATCGTCCGCGTCCCACAGTCAGCAGATGTCAGGAAAAAAAAGTGTTTATTACGTTTGACCATGTGAGGGACTATTTATTACAGATGCGATAACTTTATTTCACATCCTCTGAACTGTTAAAACAAACAACCACTTACTTCATTGAAAGGCTTGGAAGAGCAGGAACAATTTTTTATATAACTCTGAGTGTATTATTCTGAAAGAAGAAAATCACATACACCTAGGATGCTTCGAGGGTGAGCAGAACATGGACACATTTTCATTTTTGGGTGAACTAACCCTTTAACCCTGCCTACTTTAATGTTTCAAAATGATTAACAGTTGAAAACATTCATTAGAAATGTAGAAAAGTAATCAAATGTAATCGGTTACATTAATAAAGTAACTGAAACAGTTACACTACTTACAATTTAAATAGGGTACCTTGTAATCTGTAACCTATTACATTTCCAAAGTTACCTTCCCAACACTTCATATTTATTTTAAGGCTGTGCGATTAATTTAACCTTAGTTGATTCTTTACTATTTGATTCTCAGTAAAACCACTGACTTTTTGCATTGAAAAATTGCATTTGGAGCGGAGTGAATGAGACTAAATGATGAATATGTGTGTTTATGTGTGATCAAGCTATGCGTGTTCCAGATGTCTGCCCATTAAATACATCCTATTTATGTAAATGAATTAATATGGGAGTGTATGGATTAAAGGGCTCTTTATTGGTAAATTGCCACTCCATTTTCTTTAAGTATCATTGATTCATCAGAGAAGCAGTGGATTGTGAGTTTTATTGGACACTAAATTGCTGGTTTTTTAAAAAAAGCTGGTGGCAGGACTGTTCCTCAGAGAGCAGCTATGGGATTACTGCCCTGGAGCTGTGGGACTATCAAAACACACACACACACAGAGACAGAATTTATGACAGTTACTTCTGACCTCTGCTCTGTCTTCTCTCAGCCTGAGGTGGCGGAAGTGCCATGCTTATTTACCCTAAGACAGATCACTCCCGCTCATTGATAATGCATCACCTGTGTGTGTGTGTGTGTGTGTTTTTGTATGTGCACCAGGAGACATTAAAAGAAGAGCAAGAGGAAGGCCATCTGGGTGGTCTACCACATCAATCTGACAACAGTGCATTTAACTTCTTCTATATTTAAACACAGACTAACAAATGAAGACCATGACAGTCACATCTTTCTTTCTTTCTCTCTGTCCTCTCTATGTTATTGAACGGTTTGGTTTCTTTTGACTTTCCATGCTGATACAGATGGGGTAGGGGACAAAGTGACTAAAGCCCCTTTCACTTTGAGATCTGTGTGTGCGTTCACACACAACCCATAAAGGTCTCGTAATGAAACGTGACATTAGGATATGACATATAATGTACGAGTCAAAAATCAATTCCCTGAACATGTTTGCGTTCACACAAAAAAGGCAGTCCAACAATTTTCTGGGACCAACGTGCAGTGTGAAAGAGGCTTAAGACTAAAAAAAAGAATACAAAATATTCAGGTCAAGTGTGGATTGTTGACACTTAGGTATTTCTTTAGACTGAGAGAGCACAGCAGGACTGAGAGTACTCAGTGTGTATTTGGAAATAACATGACTTGATAACAATGATTCAGTGAAACAGCATAAGCTAAAAGATGATAGCATTTCAATTCCATGTGATCAGCTACACCCATTACTAACAGGTACATCAAATCAAGCATAAAGCCATTCAATCTCTCACTAGAATGGGGCGTGCTAAAGAGCTCGGTGATTTTTAGTTTGTCATTGTCAAAATGATTTACGGAGTCTGGGGTGGAAGAACTTCCTGATCTCATTGGTATATTTACATGTATATGTTTCTCTATAAGCTGAAATGTACAAAATAGGCATATTAACAGCATCTAAAACATAAAAGCATTTAAATATGCATACAAATTAAAAAATCTTGAAAGATTATTTATGCAAGTTATTTACAATTCAGCTTCCCCGTGCAGTGTCTCCATATATCATATTCCATTTAATTAAAATATCACAAAATTAATATTATTAGGAACAGTGGTCTGAATCTTGTTAACATAATCTGAAAATATTAAAACTTTTAATCCGAGTTTAAAAATCTAAATTCATTTTGATGGCTTTAATACAATCTGCTTGATTTTCATAGAAACTGTGATTTCTTTTTTCTTTTTCTTTTTTTTTCTGAATTAAAGTTCAAAAGATTTTCTTCTTCTTTTTTTTTTTTTTTACTGACACTGCTGAATAAAAGCATGAACAAATATTAATAAAAATGTTACTGACCGCAAACTATTCAGTGGAAGTGTACAAACTAAACCTTAAACTACTCACTAAGAAATACTTGTTTATTGAACTGAACTGCTGTATAAAAGACACCAAAATGATACTGTGATTTCTCAGTTATTGTTTTATAGAAGGCAAAGTGCATATCACTTTCTGATAAAATATAATTGTTTGGAGGTGCTAGCGGACAATTTTTAAATGGGTACAAACTAGAGTAATCTCTGGGAGTGGACTGAGGAGAAAAGACCAGTTCTGAGAAGGCGGCAGTTTTAATTTCAGATTGTTATCAGTTCTGTTGGATGGTGATCATAATAGCCTGCTTTCTCTCTCACACAGAAGACAAAGTGGCCTGAACATGTAAGGGAAGTAATCTAGATTGACCTTGCCCTGTAAATGGATGACCAACAACAGCAGCAAATGAAGCTGTTTGTAGACGATGGGTCTGGAATGACTGGTCCATTTACTATAGTAGTACAAAGCTTCATATTGGTTTGATTTATTTGCTTCTTCATTTGTCTTCATAAGGTCAGTGGCAATTATTGAAGACAAGCTAACAGTAACCTTTATCATTTCCTGCCCCAGATATGCTGCACACACTGTATGTCAATGATAGAATAGTCTGATCCTCAGACGGCATATACCATCACAATCCATTTAGTGGTGATGCATACTGCACACAAAACCGCAATGCATTTTTATGATCTGGCAACCTGTAATCTGACTGGCTGGCGGTAGTCTATTTTATATGCCACTAAATGGCACTACTAATTTATACATTATTTTTGCAACTTATAGAAGTAGTATATACTTTTAATATAGGGTCTATCCACTGTATAGTCAAGAAACCTTTTCTAAATCTTACTTTGCGACATGGCATCATGGGAAAAAGGCTCTTTACCCAAATACTGATCTCAGACACACGCCAGCAGTCAGAGTGACAGGTACAAGGGAAAGAGGAGAGCAGCAAGCCCACTGACCTGCAGACTGGGGTCATGGAATCCTATTACTATCACACAGAGCTAAAGTGAGTATCAGAGCAATGCTGCAGTGGAGGCACATCATGCCAGTCAAGGTATTGTCATCTACACACAACAAAAGGGGTATGTTTGGTATTTAAATGCTCTTTTTAATTGTACCGCCAACAGGCAACCAGGTGAGGCACAGGGCCCACAGCCAATCTAATGTGTCCAGATAGAAATTTGTCTATCTAAAGTATGCATAGTATGTTATATCTGATATCGTAAATATCTGATTGTGATTCATCAGATCAATACATTTTGGTATGTCAAAAGTTAAAAAGACAAATGAAACAAACAAATAAGTACCAACCATATTACATTACATTAAGTGTCAGTGAGCACTTCTCCTTTGCCGAGATAATCCATCCACCTCCTCACAGGGTGGCATATCAAGATGCAGATCCTTGCAACACACACCAATAGGCCTCAGGGTCTCATCATGATATCTCCGTGCATTCAAAATGGCATCAATAAAATGCACCTGTGTTCGTTGTCCATAACATACACCTGCCCATACTACAACCCCACCGCCACCATGGGCCACTCGATCCACAATGTTGACATCAGCAAACCACTCACCCACACAACGCCACACACGCATGTCTGCCATCTGCCCTGTACATTGAAAACCAGGATTCATCCATGAAGACAACACCTCTCCAAAGTGCCAGGCGTCATCGAATATGAGCATTTGCCCACTCAAGTCGGTTACTAAAAACGAACTGCAGTCAGGTCGAGACCCCAAACAAAAATGCATGGATTCGCTGCATTTTACAACTTTTGGACTGTTGAACAAAAACACCCACCCACTGTCATGATTATGCTTGGACAAGCCAGGACAATTTTTAATAAAACTCAGATTGGATTAATCTGAAAGAAGTCATATACATCTAGGATGCATCCAAGGTGAGTAAAACAAAGGTTAATTTTCAGTTTTGGGTGAACTATCCCTGGATTCTCATGAATTCCATGTGCTTCACAAAACACTCAAAAAAAAAAAGAAGTTAAAAAACTGTTACTGGGGCAATACTCTTTCAAAAGACAGACATTTGATTGCTTTATTTACCTATAAAGAGTGCATATAAGTACCTTAATAAAGGTGCATATTGCTTCATCAATGGTCTCAAACTCTGTTTAGCTCTAACCAGCTCCAAATCACACCTGCTTGGAAGTTTCTAGTAATCCTGAAGACCTTGATTAGCTGGATCAGGTGTGTTTGATTAGGGTTGGAGCTAAACTGTGCAGAGCTGTAGCCCTCCAGGAATTTAGCTTGAGACCAATGACCTAAAGTGTATATATTAGTACCATAAAGGTTCTACCCCAGGGACAGCGTTTGTACCTTTTTTCTGAGAATGAATAAATGTTTATTTATTTGTATATTTTTATTTGTGTGTGTGGGTGTGTGTGTGTGTGTGTGTTTATGGAATGGCTTCACATGAACAGTGTTCCAAATCAAACTAAGTTTTATCTCAGTAAAATGTTGCCTTAGAAGTCAGCTGCTATATGTAGACAGCTTAGCTTTGGAACAGAGCCCATAACCTGCCTGTCAACTGACGGTTTCTCTGAGGAGTGACAGACAGCTGATGATTTCTGAGTCAGAATCTACATGTTTTGTTACAGCTCACCTCCAGAAAACAGTAACATCAGCAGAGATTCTGCTGAGACACAGTGACTTTTCCCTCTGCTTCTACTGGGAAATTTACAGCTGCACTGTCATTTACTACTTACTCCCTCTGTCTTTCTCAGAAACTCCTGTAAATAAATACACCGTTCTGTGCCGCTTTGGTCTGGGTTTTATGTCCCTCTGTTGACATTTCCTTTCTTTTAGGAAGCACTCAAAGTTACACCTGAGAGTAGAGCACAGGCAGTAGATTCATCACTGTTATCTGCTGCTGCCTGGAGGAGAAAAACAAAGAGATGTTTTGTCACAAGAACAAAAAAGCCTGCATATGTGTCTCCATATGTCTGTGCGTGTGTCTCACAGAATCTTAATGTGTACAGAATGCAGCCCTAAGAAAGGATTTACTCTCAAAACACAGGGATGCAAATATACAAAGCAGGCAGATATGAAAGTAAAAGAACTGCAGTTGCTAAACTGTATCTTGACGGAAAGGACTGCCCTGGCCCTTGATCAACATGAAGGACGCCTAGGACAGTTGATGAAATTGTCTCTTGTACCAGTGTTGCATCATCACTATAGTTAATCATTTGCATATGTTTTTAATTATTGCCAACTTAAACACTCTATTGATTTTTAGCATTCAAGCGCAAGAGGATATGAAAGAGAATTTGTTCAATTCAGTACTGTACCCAATCACTGTATGATAGACGGTTTCCATATACTGACATTAAAATGCTTTTTCATTCTTTGTTAAGGGATAAAAAGAAGTTTGGAATATCTAAGCAGCAGTATTCTGTTTGCGAACATCTCAGCATCACCCATACATTTGGGAGTGGCATTTAGATGAATATGTAAATATGTGCTGCACGCTTTCCTCTCAATAACTAAATAACTAAAATGACAGTGGTGAGAAAACAGCAGTTTAAAAAGCATCTGATCATAGCAATGTGTACACGTTTTGCACAAGCTCTGCAATTCAACCCTCCAGCGAAATCATGTAATGTTTATTTATACAGCACTTTATTCAATAGATTGTTTTTAAGCAAGCAGATATACATTAAGCATGAAAAACTGTCCATATATATTTCAATACTGTTCTCCAGTGTGTTCATGTTTTTACAAAAGCGTTAACATCAATGAAAGAGGAGCCCCAGAGCACACCTACTCAATTGCCATGGACCAATGGTGGTTCTAAAGAAATTAAACTCTAAGAAACGTCCAGGATTATATTTACAGCAGAAGATACTAAGCATTTGATTACACTGCACACAAATCTGATTTGTTTTCAGATCTGTTTTATAGAGATCATGTCACAAATCCTGAAATCTAATCTCTGTATTAGAAAGTGCAGTCAAATATCCAGTGGTGATCTTAGTCTTAGCATGATGCTACAAGACGTTCACATACAACAGCTTTGACAAGAAAAGACTGAAATCTGCTGAGATGTCTGTCATGAGAAATGTTACCCATTCATGCATAAAATGTGTTCAAACTTACTGATTTGATGATTTGATCACTCATATTATATGTATTGAATATAAATATATAAGAAAAAAAGAATGTAAAGTTGGTAAAATGAGTGTATTTGGACACTTCTTTAGACACTTGTGTGACGTTATATTCATATAATATGCTAAGACAGATACAAAGCATTTCCAAACCATTCTAGTTTGATTACAAAAGGTTCAAAGCCTCTCTCTCGCACTTTCCCACACATCTGTGCCATTTAAAGTGTTAAATACTTTCATCACTTTCATCTCTCCATCTCCTCAATGGCTGTTGCTGTTTTCCTTCTCTGTTTTGGACACATTCTCTGTAAAACCAGAGCCAGGAGGAATTTCGCTTTGTAGAGACATGTTTGAACTCACTCCTGTCCTCTACAGGTCTTTGAATTCATGAGAGCAAGGGACTTTGAACTCCTGTTGGTTAAACACAGCAAAAGGCAAAGCAGGATTAGGACATTTGAGCTCAGGCATTAGAATGATGCATGCAAACAGGCCTTTGGGGAATTTTTTTATCTAATGGCATAAAGAGGGCCCAGCATAGTGTGATAGATTGTAGTAATCTGCTACATCCTCCACAACCAAGCACTGAGAACCGGCCTGCAAGTTTGGGAACTGCACCATGCAAATTATATTTAACACACATTTCGTGGGCCCATTTCTATTACTGGGCACTAAAACTAATGCTGTGGGAGTGTGCAAATACTGCACATGGCACTAGATTCTGAGTGAATGCTCCCCTTAAAGGTGCAATTGGTTTTATGTAATAAAATATATAATAGCTTTATTCATATTTTTAGAAGGGGACTGCAAGGAGATCATCTCATTTTTGAATGACCTGAGGTTAAATATCAAGTGTTCAATGTTACAATGGCAATGACTTAAGTATCACCTCATGCAGGGTTAAAAGGTTTTTCACAGACATGCTAATAGGAATGTAATTATTACGGGACTCTTCCTAAAACCACTTTCCATCAATGCATAATGCATTATTTCTCACTATGTGGCATAGCTGTGCATGAAGTTACAAATCTGCAAAACTCCTTATGACAGTTAAAGTGATTCTCATTTTTAACATCAACGAGTCCTTTTGAACCCGTCCACTTGTGACATGTGTGGTCTGAGTGACCTTTTAAAACATGCAAGTGATGGTCCATCATAAAGCAGACAGTGGTTTGTTACATTGTTGTGATGGAGTGATATTGATTGAGTTCATTTGACAAGGGCATAGCACCGGGAGACTGGAAACCTTGTAAAACCACTGAAGAGGATAGGTAGGATATTTTAATTTCACTCTGTCCTTTTTACACTTTCTCCCCACTCACTCGACCTCAATCACTCTTTTCTTATTGGTACCTTGCTATCCTTGTGTTTCGGACACAGCTCGGTGTCAGAAATAACAGACCTCCTAACATTCTTTGTGTGTTTGTCTTTTATTCAAGCAAATAGCTTTTCTGTTCAGCTGTCAGTCAAACTGCCTTGAAGATCCTGAGAGGACACACCATTTAAGTGCATCAAATCAGAGACAGATATAGAAATACAAAGCACTAGAGATAGTCCTGCTTGGACGGTTTTCTTGTTTGCAGTCCTAAATATAACAATCTATCTTCTGGGAAATGGGAAATAAGTTGGAAATGAACACTGTATCTAAAATATAAAATGAGCATAGCCTACATTTGCTGTCTTTGTTCACAGGTATTTACTCATTTAGAGCACTAAATTCAGTTTGAAGTATGACTGTATGTAATTTAGGTTGAAGAACAAAACGTGAAAGTGTCTTTAAGTAATGTAAACCACAGGCCTTATGTACTTATGGATTGAAAACCACTATTTTAAAAAATATATATTCCCCAACGGGAGAACATGGTAAATTACTCTTCAAGGTTGACCTACAAATTGACATTATAATTAAACAGCTCTTTTTCACCAGTGGTAGAAAAATGCCTTATTACAGAAATAACACATTGATAAAGAGATATTTTTTCTTCTAAAAAATACACACATATATATAACCCCTAAAATATACATCCCAGACATTTTTAACTGTTTATTTTATTTAACTGTTTTTTGTAGAGGATAGTATTTTATCCTTTCATGTCCTTTCATTCACTGAAAAACAGTCACAGACAGCATTCACCTCATTCACAATTGTTAAAAAAAAGGATAAAAAATAAAACTAAATAACAAAAACAAATGTGAAATGTACCATATCTTGTATAATTGTAATGCAAGTGTATTAAGAACACTTGTAAGCAAGATTGTTAAACAAATGATTAAACTTTATATGTTGCATATTTGACAGTTATAAATGAAAAAGGTAAGAAGAATGTAAGATTTTTGTAATAGTACTAAAGATATATACACAATTACCAGATTGATATATTTATAAATCCAATAAATCCAATTTGTTTGAGTTTATCTAACACATTTTAACTATTGCTTGCTTCACAGCTAGCCATATTTTAAACATGTTCATACTTTTAAACTTAATAATAGTGTTGTCGAACGATTAATCGGGATTAATCGCATCCAAAATAAAAGTTTTTGTTTTTGTTTACATATATGTTTTTGGGCCATGTATAATTAGTATGTATACATAAATACACACAAATACAGCATTTATTTTGAAAACATTTACTAAAAAAAAAAAAAAAAAACTTTATTTTGGATGCGGTTAATCAAAATTAATCATTTGACAGCACTACAGTTATTATTATTTATTTATTTTTTACAAGATACAGATTTCTGCTGATTTTATACTGTTAAATAAATCCATATTGATATGATTATTAGAAGAAATATATATGCAACTCGTTGATAAAGTATGCCAAGGTTTTTTTGAGCACCTTTTAATCTATTTATGACTAACACATATGCATTACATTAGATTAATTAGTTTATGATACACTTTCTAATATAAATGGAAAATGCCATTAAAAAAAAATCCTACATTTAAGTCAAAGGATAAATGTTTTTTGAAGGCATATATATATAGCAGTGGAAAACAACATATATTGATCTAAAACTGATCAAAATCTCTGCATATTGAAGAACAGGCGTTTTATGAAAGAAAACATTATGCCAGATCTAATATTGAGCATACAGTCTTTTGATGAGCTGTAGCAACTGACTGGTTCTTATTTGACTCAGTGCGCTGACATACTAATGGCTGCACATTCACGCTGATCTTCACTGCTCCCTGAATCTTCTACAGCAGGAACACTCAAATTACACTGCTCCAGGGCACTTTTAGAAAGCGCAGGGTGATCAGAGCTAGTGAACGAAATGACCTGGTCATCCTGCTAATATTTTTTAAAATGTGCAGTGACCAAACTATGTCTTATAAGAGCCGCTAATGCTGCACCAGTTTTTTGAAAGACTTTTCTTATTCTCCAGTGAAACAAATGCAGTCTTGAAATTCATATGTTGCCTTTTTATAACCATCATCCCTATGCCAACAGCACCGGTGTGACATAATGGCGCAGAGTAAAAGTCGCTAGTGTGATGTTTGCTTGAGAGAGTGTGTTGGTGTGTGTACGTAACAGAAGGACAGGAGCTGTTCAGAGTTGAAGGATTTGAGCCCCAGTGGAAGCTTCTAGAATAGCTGAGAAGCATTTTATCTAAATAGATAAATACTTTGGTCTCTTAAGTGTCCCTGTGTTATTGCCCCTGAAGGTTAGCAAAAGATTTCTGAAAGGAAGAGCAACAGAGAGAGACTGAAGAGAGACTGAAGAAAGGGGTCAAAGGAGAGACACATTAGGAACATTTTACAGGTGACTCTTGGTTAGGAGAGTAAAAGTGATGGACACAGTGGATTGTCATTATTCTGCCATAACAATGCAACTAGTTGAGAGGAATGCAAATGAGAGTAGTGTCAATGTGCATATTCTTCAGAATGTTAACAGGAACCTCAATGTCAAACAAAAAAGACAAAAGTGTCGTCTGGGTCCTCCACAGGGAAGTTGAGTCATCCTTTTTCCTTCTTTTGTATGATCTCAAATACATTAGCTGATTAACTAACAAGACTTAATGCTTTTGCTGTTGTTTATTATGTTGGCTTGTACTTGTGGCAACAATGTAAACAACAGTAAACTTTCTAATGCCATATTTCCATTAAGACGTTTCAATTAAAAATGTGTGCAAAGCAAAACATAAATTTAGTTTTAAATGATACAATACAATCAAAAGGATAGGTCACATCCAAATGAGAAAGAATTTGTAGAGTCATTGTTGAAGTGAAGTCCGTTTTATCAATAATTTTTATTTCAAATTAGCTTCAAAGAAAATGGTGCCTTTTAAAACTCAGGAATCAAGCTTAATTAATTATGATGTTAATATATATAAATATCTTTGTTCTATTGTTTCATTTTTTTCTGTCACTTGTAATTTATTTATTTCGTCCTTATTTTACTACTGTTTATTTTAAGTAATATTATATTTGTTTATTTAAGAGTACATTCTGTTGATTTACTTTTTATTTATTGAAGAGTGTGTTCAATATCATACATACAACTGTATACAGGACAATCATTTTATATAAAAGCAAAACTGACATCAGTTTATTCTGTGGTATATAGAATGATTGTATTTACTTATTTATTTTTAAGAGTGTTTTCAGTAACATATTCGTCTTTGCTGAGGTATATAGAAATTATATTTTTTATTATATTGATACTGACTTATATGCTCATATATTGTTGTGTTTATACACCTCTACTGTGGATGCATACAGTGACAAGAAGCTATTAATCTCCAATACAAAAATAGATCAATAAAAAAAGAAGTAATAATACGTTTTCATAAAAATAGTCAATTCCAATTGTGCACTTCAAGAGCCATATAGCAACTTTGTGGCTTTCATACTTAAGCATCTTCAGACCTGCCACTTCAAGACATGTTGCACCAGGTTTTACACCAGTGACGTCAGTCCCAATTGAATGTGGGAAGTATCCTTGCTGCTCTGGATGTGCCAGGTTTGAATGCACTCAAGTGTGAATGGGATTTGAGAGCTTCTGGGCCTATTTACAGCAAAATAATGAAATAATAACACACAAAGCTATCGTATGACTTTAACAGAACTGGAATTTAGCATGCTTCATGCTTTTTGGAGCATAAAAAAACCACTGGTCACTGCCTGCTTTTGATAGAGTAAATAGCAGAGGCATAAGGGTAGTATGGCATGTACTATTTCCATGGGATGCAAATATCTGAAATGTAGTAACTACCAGTTCTTTAAACATGTCTTAGCAAAACACGATTTGCAGGGAGAATGACACAGAGTTTTTCTACAGAGACTTAGGTAAGATATCGTCAAGCCCTTATTACCATGAATTGGATTGAAAAGTTTCAGACTGCATTTTAAGTTTTATCTAAATTAGCATGAAGAGAATAGCACAGCTTCAGCTGAGGGTAGATGTGCTCAGTCTAGCTCTGGAAAATGGAGCTTATTTCAGTCAAAAGGCGGTATCACTGCTCAGAGATGGAGGATTAGAAACATGTAACCCCAGGGCATTCTGTAAGCCTGATAAATCTTATAGAATATGTTATGATCTTCTTACACAGGCCAAGAGTGCACACATGTGAGGATTTGAGTGGGTGTGATTTTTTGCTCTGTATATTTGTACGAATACTTTTTAAAGTGGCCCATAAATGTTTATTCAAACAATCTTAAAATTATGTTAAAGGAAAATGCCATCGTTTTTCCATATTCCACTATGTTCTTCCCTCAACTTAGATGAGTTGAGACGTTCCTCTCCCATCTCAGTGTGTGCACTCAATCGCTGTAACACGCGGTGCCACTTTGCTAGCATTTAGCTTAGCAGCATTATTCTTATTCAGAATAAACAGTGGCAATTTCATCATTTTTATCTGCTTAGGAAATTGCCTAATTATTTTACTTACTCTTGTAACTACTCATGTAACCGTCTTTAAATAGGGAAAACATAGAAGTGTTCAGTAGCTTCTAAATTCATCCCTGTTTGGATCCTAAGGAATTAATGGTGCTAAGCTAAACGCTAGCATAGCACTGCAGCGATTGAGTGCATGCACTGAGATGGGAGATGTACATATCAAATCATCTATGTTGAGGGAAGAACAGCTGGAGTCTAAACGGTGGCATTTTTCTTTAATATAGCCTATTTGCATTTCACCGTTTCACAAAAATGAGTTTGCAAGTTTGAAAGGGACAGCTACCCAAATCAAAAAATTCTTCTATCATTTACTCACCCTCATTTCACACTAAAACCACGAGCCCTTGGTTAATCTTTAAAAAACAAATATTTTTAATAAAGCCATAGAGTTTTCTGTCCCTCCACTGTCCAGTGCAAAGATGCATTGCACATCCAGGGTTACATTTTATGATTTTTTAATGGATTGATCCTTAAAGAAAGACTCAATGCTTTGATGGATTTTCCTTGACTCTAAACATAACTGAAAAAGTTGAGGGTTCATTTGATTCAGTATAAAGGTCTTATGACATTTAAGTATTAATATTTATTTTAAGTGTGCTGACTTCCTGTGAAAAGTGGTTGGGGGGGGGGGGGCAACTTTCAGAGCTCAGAGTAATAATACCACATTTATATTTTATGGCAGTAACCTTGGCTCAAATTTACTACAATGACCCTAAGACCTTGAAAACACCTTGAATGATTCCCATGTGTTTGTAGGCCATACACGTGGGCTTTGTACAATAATGCTTTGGTGAAACTCAACTCAGATGGGTATGCACAAAAATCCAGGGAGGTCACAGGGACCATAAGATCAATCATGAGTTCAATCCCACAAAATCTTAGACTGGGTATGTTTGCCTCTGATCCATTTCCTGTTCGCTATAAAAGCTTTGAGCTCTTTCCATGGCAGGGGTACGAGGAAATAGGCTCTTTGAGAATGCATCAGAGAAAACAACCAATACACACTTAAGGATAATTAAGAGCATAACTTCAGAGTGACAGACAGACAGTGATGGTTTACAAAGAATCTCCACATGGTTTTAATGTGTGTGTGTGTGTGGAAAACATATGCCTCAAGTACATGACTATACTAATCCAAGCATGCAAATCCAGGCAGGAAATGCTTATTTGGTGTGTAATCCAACACTATTTCCATGAGATTAGGGGCAATGCAGCTGGTGGAGAATAGAGAAAATAAGGGGTAAAACGCATGACAAGGGAAACACAAGCCTTTCAAAATAAGACTCTGACTCACATACCCTTCAGAGAATTTATCCCATAAATGTGCACCAGTTCAGATGCACACTCATATACCTTTACATTTATAAAAAATGTGTAGAGGATTTACTGCAGGGAACCGGAGTGGGTGATTGAGGATACATGCAAAACTGTAGATTTGATTTTTCATTATTATTATTATTATTTATGACATGACAGTGAGTTAGTACATTTCCACATAATTTTACATTTGTGGTCACACATTCTCTTCACACATTCTTTGTCAGAAATTTAGATTTAAAAAAGTATAAAATTAATGCAATAAATATTAAGACAACATAACATGTGACATAAAACTCTACCATACATAAATTATTACAAAATTCAACACAAATAAATTAAAATAAAAATTCCATACCATGGAAGTTAATGGCTACACACATTCTTTAAATATATATATATAGGTCTGAAAAAACATGAGAGAAAATAAAGATAGATTACATTTTCATGTAAACTATTTGGGTAGTTTTTACCGTAGCTTTCTTAGGCTGATGATACACGGGGCAACGTTTTGAGCAATTTTGCTGAGTAATTTTTGTTAATGTTGCCGTCAATCGGCAACCAGGTGCGACACAGGGCCCACGACCGATCTAAAATATCCAGACAGAAATATGTTACCCATTCTCATTAGAGAAGTGTCTAAGCAACATTGCTCAAAAGGTTGTCCCGTGTAGTCTTGTACCATTAAAACTGCAATTACAGTTTGCACAATTCTTTTCTTTTAAACCATATGCACTTTCCCTGACTATTTTCTTCCTGTGGTGTAATATTATGTTTTCACTTTTCATCAGAAATGCTTTCATGCTTACATAAATAATTGTACGTTGACAAGCTGCTGTTACATTAAATGAAACTCAACTCATAGCTGTTTAGTTTACACCCAGCTGTGTGGAAAATACGTGACACTTATTTTTTAAAAACAAACCAGCCTATTCAGATCATAGATACCATTCCTGTCATAAACAGCAAGACAAAAATCACAATATTTCTGAGACATTCATACAGGAAAACATGTAATTTTTGAAT
This sequence comes from Carassius auratus, assembly GCF_003368295.1. Classification (NCBI taxonomy): domain Eukaryota; kingdom Metazoa; phylum Chordata; class Actinopteri; order Cypriniformes; family Cyprinidae; genus Carassius; species Carassius auratus. Next base: position 6,290,144 of record NC_039268.1, read on the forward strand.
ATGACAATTACAATCATAATTACAGTGTGTCCGCTGTGGAAAAAGACTTGCAGTGCTGTGAAAACTACTGAGAAAGAGTTGATGTTACAAGGTATTACATCAGTTTTGGACAGGACGCTCACTCACAAGATCTTTTAAATCAAATGATAGAGATAAGAGTAAACATCTCTTTGGTCTGTTTTATAGCTCCTAAAATGATCCTTGTATCTTAATCCCATACCTTGATAATCTGACCTAGATATTCGGAATGACGTCTGTTGTAGTGCTCAACTAGACATTCAGTCCTCATAATGTGAGCATGCATTCTGTGTTGTCTTTGAGGTTGTATCCATGTGTAATTCTCTCTGCAGCATTTATATATTTTGACATGGTCTATTGTCTCACTTTTCTTGCAGTACATCCTAAAAGCCTCTCGCACCATTACCCCCTCTCCGCCGACAGGGTGCTGATGCTCCAAACCAGGACCTGCACACCATGAGTGGCCTGAAGGATGGGATAATGTCCTCAAGTAAATGTTTCAGAAAAGCAGGAACTCAAAACAAAGGTAGATCGCTTCGGTTATAACCAACTAAACAGTCAACACTGCAAGTGCCTGACGTGGCACAATTAGTCATGGGACTAGCTATTCCAGACACTTGAGTTTGTCTCTCTATCCTAAAACAGTTTGCAAATGTTTATATATATATATATATATATATATATATATATATATATATATATATATATATATATATATATATATATATATATATATATATATATATATTTCATAGTCTATTGATTTTCTTATTCAACATGCTCTTCAAAACTGATATTATTAACAATGGAGTAAGTAGTGTGACATAGTAGTGAGCAACATTTATGAGTGAAAGAAAAATGTTAAATGTCAATCAGTTGGATCATGATGCATTCTATATTAGAATATAGGCAGACTATATGTGAAATTACAGAAAGAATGTGTAGATTAAAATATTTTCATTTAGGTATTGATCCACACATGCATCATATGAGCTTTTGCCGGACTATAGCTCTGTAGGAAGTCTAATTTAAGACAATTTAGTACTTGTACCACTGCGAGAACTAGCACAAGTAGCTAAAAATGCTTATAATATTGAGTGAGAAAGAGCTCTCTATTGCTGTAAAAATAAACAAATAAATAAATAAATAAAACATCTTTAAACCTCTAAAATGTGCCATGCTCAGGATGGCAAAACAGCAAATAAAACCAAGTGTAGTAGAGATCATCCATAATCTTCAAGGGTGTATTTAGTGAATAGATATCAAGTATGGGGTGTGGTACTGCAGTGGCAATTATACTGAGACTTTTAGCTTGAAGGATTTATGAAGCTGGCAGTCATTTTTATCTATGTGACTTTTGTGTCACATAAGTGTAACTGCATGTGTCCACTTGTATTTCAAGAGCAACTTCAATTAAAGATTTCTGTTTGTATGTTTTTTCTTTTTTTTTTTTTTTTTTTTTAAATATATAAATCGTTTAGATTACATTTAGTGATCAAATATTGCTGTGATCAAAATCTTTTTGGAATAAAGACACTGATATGAAGAAATTGGTAGAAAGTATGTGTCATACTCAATATCTTTAAAGGGATAGTCCAACTGAAAAAGACATTTCTGTCATTATTTACTCATCATCGTGTCATTAAAAACCTTGCAACCTTTCCATTCATTAATCGTTACTGAAGCGCAGGCCCCCTATCAAAAAAAAAGTGTCAACATAATTAAATCTTTTATATTCCCCATATTTTGAAAGTCAAAGCTCAAAACACACCAGATAGCTAAAATATGGTTCTCAGGTTGTTATATTGTAATCTCAGTTGGCATACAAGGATTTATCAGAAATATACAGAGGCACAATGATTTATTATTATATTATATTATTTATTTACGTATTTATTAATTTTTTACTAGGGCACCTTAGAAGGGAAACAAGTCCAATAGAATTTACAAATGTCCATTTTTATGGGAAGAATAAGTTGGATACAATGGAAGTCAATAGAAACTGTTTGGTTACAAACATTCTTCAAAATATATTATTTTGTGTTCAACAGAAAGAAAGTCATACAGGTAAGGAACAATATAAGGATAGGTTTGATGACAGAATTTTCATTATTTATTTTTGGATGGACTAGCCTATCCCTTCGATCATTGCTGATGGTTATTTGATATTGCACTACATAAACCAATTAGTCTATATCTGTCCCAAAAGCTGAAATGAAAAATCCGCAGAAATCTAAAAGCCCTTCATGACCACTAATATGAAATGTCAAGTTAAAAAAATTGCTGAGACTTTCAGTAGCATTTATTCTGTGCGCATACACACTTGGATGTACCTTCTCCATGCCGACTGTTCTCTCTTAGGGCCAGCACTCAACAAACTCCAGACCAGCAACTGAATGTCTCAGTGCTGGCACCTTCAAAAGCACCAGCCGGCTCTCTCACGTCACCTGATTGGAATCCAATTAAACCTTTATGGGGGGATCAGAGTGATGCAGTGTCTGCATGAGTGTGTAAAGAGGCACAAAGTTGGGGGTGACTGAATGATTTTGCATCTTGATAAATGGTCAGGGAAGGCGTGGGGCAACAAACAAACACACACACACACACACACACACACACACAAGGGACCTGATGTATCTCATTCACAGAGTCCCCGGGGCAAATGTTTTATGAGTCCAAACTTAATGAACATCAGGTGTTCTTATTTAAGCAGCATTCCACGTTTCGGCTATAATAAAGCTTCAAACACAAAGGTCAATAAATTAATTTTATACAATCAAGATGTTTACAATTCTGAGATTGGGCAAAGAACTAAACTATTAAACTGAATAAAGAGTCTAACTGTGGGGCAGGATGCTCTTCTTCATTGATCCTAATGTAATGGATCGCCACTGACAGCTGGAGTCTAAAGTTACAAAGTTCCATTATGCTGATAATTCGATAAACAGCCTTCAATGTCAGTGCGAAACGTCAAAGCGTAAGGTAGAGGTGAGATCACAGACTCAAATGATCGACTCCCCCGGGAGAGCGGTGACGTCACAGCGGCGGAAAGCCAGCCAGGCATCCCGGAGGATCCACGCGCCTCCTCTACTGCTTGAGCGCACGAGCTCTTAGTGAGTGTTGTGGATAGTCTCTGCCGCGTGGAATCCTGCTCACGAGGATTTTTGGATACGTAAGGAAATGTAGGAGCTACTACACCGTGAGCCGGATTTATTACGAGTTTTGACTTAATCTCCATGCGAAGATATGCTCACATACTCTTTTTGCCAACCCATCCTGGAGATCATTTAGACGCAACTTTGGAGCGGAGGCTGTTGCCCGCTGAATCTGGTGAGCCTCTTTCACAATAGCTTTTCAACGAATACAACTACTTTTAGCACAAAATGCATTGTAGAAAAAAGGTAAAACAGCATTACTGCATCTACAACTGTTACTACAACCACTACTCCTTTACTTGTGCTACTTAACCAGCAATAAATATCACTGTTATTAACAACGTCATTATGCATAATAGGCGATTATATGGTCATGCATAGGCAATGGACACAAGGAACTGGATGTAAGCATTATGAAGTGAGTTGCACAGATTGAGGTTTAGAGCGCACAGCCTCGTGGATCGCTCGCCCTCGGGCACAGTAGTGAGACAGCGCCATCATTCGCGAGCAACAGAGTGCATGTGTGTGCTTGGGGCCACGCTTTAAAAAAGATTTTCCGTCTGGCGATACAACTTTTCCCTGGTTTCCATGTGGTATGAAACATTGCTTTAGAATTTTTTTATTTTTTTTTTATTTTTATTTTTTATTTTTATTTTTTTATTAAATAGCTACACCTCAACATGTAAAGAATGTATGGAGTATACCAGCACGGAAAGGGATACGATTCGCAACACAACAGCGAATATTAGCAATAACCAACTTCTTAATTAAGCACATATTGTCTGACGTTCTGAAATAAATAAAGACATTGTGAACCAATAATAGAATAAGAAAAATGACAAGAAGTAGCACAAAAAAGACAATAGAACTAGGATTTCTTGATTTTAGTTTTTCATGGTTCTTATAGCAATAGGCTTAATAATCAAGAAAATGGTAATTAAATGTTACTTTGATTTGAAAAAGATATAGCCTATGGGTTATTCGATTAAAAATTATGCTGACATGGTTTTCTCTTTTTTATGTTTGGTACCGTCTGCAATTACACTGGACGATCGAATCTATAAATGTGAGGTTTTGACACATATTCACCTTTTATAATTATATTCACCTAAGACATAAACAACTTTGTTCACATTAATAATGGCGAAGTTTGAATGAGTTGTGTGTAGCTGTTCATTTGCGAATGCCTTTAACAGAGTAGGCTACCCAGTCGCGTGAGTCGGAAAAAAAACACTGCCATTGATGTATCTTTTTAATTTTTTCTGTTGACTTGGTATGCTACCGAGATACCGTTGTTACTTTGATATCCTTATTGATAGGTAATGTATATGTACCTTGCGTGTAGGACTTTATCATCATGAGGATCTCAAATGCTAAAAGATATTGAGATAATTTATCTGCTTTGTTTTAAAAACGCGTGATTCAGCATATTTCTTCAGTAGAGACAGAGGTTTGGCACATAAAATATAACATCAAAGACTTCTCCCGTCCTACTGTGAGGGGAGAGCGACGGCCGTTTCATCTTCATGCCAATAGGAAGTAGATCCGTGCGCTGGGCAAGGAGCGCGGAGAGATACTAAGAGCGCTTTGTGTGTGTATGCGGATCTGATAGTTCAGTGAGCAGAGAGAGCGACTGAGAGTGTCGGTACCATGCAGAGATTCGGAACTTATAAACTTCATGAAAAGCCGCCAAACAAAGGACGTTAGGACTGAAATAGGTATGTAAGATTTCGAAAGTCTTAAAATTGCGCGAGGGCTTTTTGGACTTGTTCTAGTTTTTGGATATTTCAGAAATGCGTAAAAGTTTCAAGTCAGCTCGCGGTGTTAAGTTGCTGTTGGGAGTCCTTCACTGCTGTCCGTAGTGGAAATAGGGCAGCTTTGAAGTTGACCGTAGCTTGGCAAAGCTGTTGGAATATTCAGTGTGTTCAGTTGCAGTTGAATTATTTAAGATAAGCGGTCTAGAGTGGTCAGCTAATTGTTTTCAAATGGGAACAGTTCATACATCTGGCCAACGCATGTAGGCATCAGTGTGGCGACGTGAAATGAATAGGAACTGACGGACTGGGGGATGGGGATACACTTTAACAACGGAGCAGAAGCCCGTCTTTTGTTACTTTGGTATTTTGTTTCCATTCCATAGGCTAACTTGCCGTATATCTAGGAGAGTTAACACTGAGGTTCTTGTGATGTAAACAATTCATTTAGTAGGTTGTTTAGTATGGTCCTTTGGTGTCGCTGATAAAATTCAGTCATATTTATTTCATTTCTTAACTAAACGTCATTTTAACGACTGTGAGCGTATTGCTGTTTTTTATATGCTGGAGGGCACGAATAGTCGCGAGGAGATTTGGAAATCTCGAGCACGCTCTCGCGGAGTGTGAAGTCCTCTGTTGTAAAAAGCTTTGCACACAAACCCGCTTATTAAATGTTAAATGTTGTATGTTAGGAATTTAAACATTATTGCGTCGTCTTTCGTCGTCAAGCCAGAAGAAAACGTGCGTATTTTAGCAAATGCGAATCGATAAAACGAACGCTGAAAGTTTTCTAGAGATTTGTATAACATGGTTAGCCATGCAAATTGCACGTTCCTGATATGCAGCATAGCAGAAGATAGGATAAACAATATTACGAATACTACAAACCATTATATTATGCCTGATGCATTTATTACCACTAATACATATTATTAAATAGGTAATAAGCATTTATTTATAATGTTTCAGGGAGTTCTGATAAATAATGCAGGTAAAAGCAGAGATAAAAATATTTTTTTTGCGATTGATAAGCTTTTCATATTCATTGACTTACTTGTTAATGTTTTTCTACTTATGTTATGAACACTATTGAATACATAGCTCTGTACACATTGTATTGTTCTTTGCTGAATAAGTTGTATCACAGGCTGTGAGAATAATGTATAATTTATTCAGGAGGCAGTGTAATGTGATTTGATGTGTATACACAAAAGGCACTTCCATCCTCACAGTGTTCACAACAATTCATCATTTGGCCTATCTGCTGTCATGGTGTCTATGGTGAAGTTGGAAATATAGACAAATAGTCAGCGGCTGTGTCTGTGGATGCAGATGCACTAATCATATTTGTTTTGAGTGATGATATGCCTTAAACGGATATTTAAAAGTTGTCTGTCAGTTTCTTATCTGCTTCCACCCATGAATACCTTCTTAATGATAATATAAGTAGTGCTAGATACAAAGTTGTCTAATGAATTACTCAGATCATTTAAATGTGTCCCAAATGTGCTAAATCTATTAAAAGTGGAGCAGTGTTATCTTAACTTTTTCTCTCTTTTTTTTTCTTTCTCTGCAGTTTCGGTGAGGAGTGTGCTGCAATCATGCAGAACCACGTGACTTCACTGCTGGTGGTTCTGCTGCTCCTGTGCAGCTGCATTGGGATCCAAAGCCTCGGCACTGCCCCCGTCCCTCTGTTTACCCAGTCTGTTTACAATGCTACCATTTATGAGAACTCTGCTGCTAAGACCTATGTGGAAAGTCCTGTCAAAATGGGAATCTACATCACAGATCCTACCTGGGAAATACGGTACAAAATCGTGTCGGGAGACAATGAGAACCTGTTCAAAGCTGAGGACTATCAATTGGGAGACTTTAGTTTTTTGCGAATAAGGACCAAAGGAGGTAGCAGTGCCATTCTTAACCGGGAGGTTAGAGACCATTATATTCTCACAGTCAAAGCCATGGAAAAGAATTCAAATGCTGAGGCACGAACACGAGTCAGGATTCAGGTACTGGACACAAATGATCTTCGGCCACTGTTCTCCCCAACCGCTTACAGCATATCTTTACCAGAAAACACAGCTATCCGCACAAGTGTAGCCAAGGTGATGGCGACGGATGCTGATATCGGTACAAACGGAGAATACTACTACAGCTTCAGAGAATGGACGGACATGTTTTCGGTTCACCCCACAAGTGGTGTAGTTACACTAACCGGAAAGCTGGACTACTCTGAGACAAAGCAGTATGAATTAGAGATTTTAGCAGTGGACCGAGGCATGAAACTGTATGGTAGCAGTGGATTTAGCAGCATGGCTAAGTTAACGGTACGAGTGGAGCAGGCCAACGAGCATGCTCCGGTCATCACTGCTGTAACCCTAGCACACTCAGACACTGACAAGGACCCTACTTATGCTGTTGTGACTGTGGAAGACAGTGACCAAGGTGCTAATGGTGAGATAGCTTCTCTCAGTGTGGTTGCGGGCGACCCTCTTCAGCAGTTTAAAGCCATGCGAACAAGTCCAGGGAGTAAGGAATATAAAATCAAAGCGGTTAAACAAGTCGACTGGGATAGTCAGCCCTTTGGATACAATCTAACACTGCAAGCCAAAGACAAAGGAAGTCCACCCCAGTTTTCATCCGCAAAGGTCATCCATGTCATGTCCCCCCACTTTAAAACAGGGCCTCCTAAGTTCAGTCAAACTACTTACAGAGTCAATGTGAGTGAATTTGCACCACTGAACACACCTGTTGTAATGGTAACAGCTGTGCCAAAGTATCCTCAACTTAAGTATGCATTTAGACACAAATTGGATAAAAATCATTTTGCCATCAATGCAGATTCAGGCTTGATTACAACAGCTGGGCCCCTTCATGCAGACTCTGTGAACAGATATGAATTAGAAGTTATGACCAGCGACAAAAAAGCATCCGCAAAAGTAATTATCAATGTGATCGACGTGAACAACAACGGCCCAGAGTTCAAACAGACATCTTACAAAGGAAGCATTGATGAAAATATGCCCATAGGTACTAGTGTACTGACAGTGAAGGCCACTGATTTAGACAGTGGGGAAAATGGATATGTCACTTACAGCATTGCCAATGTGAATCCCCAGCCATTTGTCATTGACTACTTCTCTGGTGTCATCAGTAGTTCAGAGATTTTGAATTATGAACTGATGCCAAGGATTTATACCTTGAAAGTGCGGGCGTCAGATTGGGGTGCCCCTTTTCGACGTGAGGTGGAAACTCAGGTTACAGTCACACTTAACAACTTGAACGACAACAAGCCACTTTTTGAGAATGTGGATTGTGACGTAACTGTGCCAAGAGACCATGGTGTTAGTGAGCATATCACAACTGTGTCTGCTATCGATGCTGATGAGTTGCAGTTGGTGAGGTACAGAATAAAAGCTGGGAATGACTTGAATTTGTTTGAAATAAATCCAAACTCAGGCGTTCTGTCCTTAAAGCAGACTTTGAGTGAGGGTGAGGCAGCAAAAGTGTCCTATCACAGTTTGCAGATCATAGCCAGTGATGGAGAACATGAAACGCAGCCCATGTTTTTGAACATTACTGTCGTTACGGCGCGTAAACCAATCCAAGTGAAATGTGTTGATACTGGAGTTGCCAGCATGCTGGCAGAAAAGCTTCTGCAAGGAAGCAAGATCCACAGCCAAAACGAACCCGAAGACCACTTCCAAGACTTTCACTCTGTGAACCGCGCTGCGCCCCAGTTTGCAGAAACTTTTCCCAGTGTGATTGAGGTCAAGGAAGACTTGCCTGTTGGAGCAAGGATTGTCCATCTTAGTGCCACGGATTCTGACAGCGGTTTTAATGGAAAACTGGTTTATGTTGTCTCTGGGGGTGACGTTGAAAGTCGTTTCGTGGTTGACATGGACAGCGGATGGCTCAAAGTGTACGCACCTCTTGATAGAGAAACAACTGATCACTATACATTGAACATTACTGTGTATGACCTTGGAATACCCCAGAAGTCATCTTCACGTCTGCTGGATGTAAAGATCCTGGATGCTAACGACATCACCCCACAGTTTTTACAGGACACATACTCGGTGGACATCAGCGAGAGCACTCTGGTGGGCACAGAGATCATTCAAGTTGAAGCAAAAGATAAAGATCTTGGTGATAATGGTGTGGTCAGATACTCCATATTGGCAGACACAGATCAATTTGCTATTGATATGGAAACAGGGATCGTTACGGTAAAGAAGCCTCTAGACCGTGAAGTGCAATCCAGTTTTATTCTCAAGATAGCAGCTCGCGACCAGGCCACTGGTGAACCTCAACTTGTCTCGACTGTGCTGCTTAGAATCACACTGGAGGATGTAAACGACAACCCTCCCAAATTTATTCCACCAAATTATCAGGTGAGAGTACGTGAGGATCTGCCCATTGGTACTGTTATAATGTGGCTAGAAGCTCACGACCCAGATGTTGGGCCATCTAGCCAGGTACGATACAGCCTCGCTGACAACGGGGATGGGAAATTTGAAGTAGACAAATTGAGTGGTGCCGTACGAATCGTGCAGAATCTGGATTACGAGAAAAAGCAAGTGTACAGTCTCACAGCAAGGGCAAAGGACAAAGGGAAGCCGATATCTTTGTCCTCAAGTTGTCACATTGAGGTGGAGGTTGTGGACGTAAACGAGAATCTCTACAGGCCATTGTTCCCATCATTTGTGGATAAGGGATTTATCAAGGAGGATGTGCCCACTGGAACATCAGTGATGAAAATCACAGCTCAGGATGAGGATAAAGGAAGAGATGGAGAAATCAGTTACTCCATTCGGGATGGCTCGGGTCTGGGGATCTTTACTATTGATGAAGAAACTGGTAAGTTATCTTCCTTTTCCTTTTATCCGTTCATGACCGGGGCGGGCTAGCGGGGGATGTTTTGTCAGGTCATGAATTATTCAAGAAACAAATCTCCTATGCATAAAAGTGGCCAGTGATATGAACAGTGCAAATGTGAAAGGACTGCTGTATTAGAGGTGTTTTTTTGGGTGTACAGAAGGAGGGGTTCATATTATTTTGTGTGGCATCAGTTGGATACTTCAGTTTTGAGAGAGCTGTTGAAGAGAATCCTGATTCTTTTCATTTTTGCACCGGAGGAGAGAGAACTGATGGGAGGAACAGATGGAGCAGCTGTCTCTCGGACCTGCTGTAGACATTCCACACTAGTTGCCGTGGTATTAAGAGGATTGCTCCCCACCCCGTAGTTCGATGCACACATATTTTTGTACTTGATTCTTTCTCTCTGTCTATTTTTCTTTTTAAATAATCAAATCAAGCTCCGGCTATTTCTCATTTATAGATTATTTTGTTATGTAGGCCATAGGGTACTTAACGTCTATGAATGTGTGCCGCTGAGAGCCAGGGAATGGTGCTTTTTGAAGCAAACACATTTCAAAAGTCAACATCTGGCCTCATTATCTTTATACAAAGAATGTATTAATACCTCTCCCAGCTGCCCTGACCCCTCAAAGCACCTGTGCCAAAAGCTTAAAATAAGCAGACTGGAATTCTGGAAGTCTTTGAAACCGTGCAACTATTGGCCACCCAGTAAAAAATGAAGGCCTTATATACCCAAAGCTCACAAGACTGTGAATATTAAGTGTTTTTCTTGAATTAAAGGGTTACTTAGGGCTGTGATGGTAAATGGACCAACTACCGCTGGTGGCACTTTCAGTTCAGATGTACTGTGTAGACACTCGGCAGACTTGACCTGTTGCGACACAGTGATGTTGCTTCCGGTGTAGACAGGGCTCACTGTTCCACCGCCATGCAAGCGGGTGAATTAACTCTCTTTGAAATAGGAATCGTTCCCACATTTCTTGTTAACATCTACCATTTATCGCTGTCTCGTTTGTATTTGGCCAGTTTGGAGAAAGCCTCACGAAACCTGACAAGCCAGGTGTTTGCGATCACGGGAAATTGAAGACACTTGAACAAACGCAGAAGAGTGACTTGAAAGGAGATGGCTCCAGATCGCCAATGTATTATTTGGTTTCCCAACAAGGCCCATCGTCCAACACAAAATTAATTTGCTGAAAGCAGAATAAACTGTATTTTCCTGTGCTCAAACCTGCCAATCTAAAGGAAACACTGTGTAATTTGCAACTATTACTGTTATTACACTTGCATACAAAACTTTGTATTATGCTTGTTATAGAGTGCATGACCTGCACTACTGCTGGTGGCAACCGACCACCACGGGCGGTGACCATCACAGCCCTAGGGTTACTCCACCCCAAAATGTAGATTTTGTCATTAATTAATTACCCTTATGTTGTTCCAAACCCGTAATTTTCTCCGTTCATCTTTGGAACACAAATGAAATATATTTTTGATGCATGCTGAGAGCTCTCTGACTGTCCCATAGACAGCAACATAAGTAGCACGATCAACGACCAGAAACGTAGCAAGGAGATCTGTAAAATAAACCATGTGACATCAGAGGATCAAACGTAATTTTACAAATCTAAAATAATACTTTTTATATGCAAAGAAAATAAAAATATCAACTTCATTCAAAAATATGTCTCCTCCGAGTCAACGTAGCGCACTCTGTTTGCGTTCAGTGGATACTCTCCAAAATGGCGCTACGTTGACGTAACAGCAGCTCTCTTTGGAATGGAAAGATTAGAAGAGGGATGGGTAGGATGTGTTCAGGTTTGAGGTCACTACATGTGGGACGAATATCTCATTTTAAGGAAGGAGTCATTCTTTAAAGCAAGGCTAGAGGATAGTTATAAAGACCCATTTGTTGTTTTGCACTAAATAGGTATTTCAAGATTGTGGGGTCACCATTGGCCATGGGTGTACCTTTAGTCATGTTTTATGAGAATGAGCACCAAAAGAAAGCCTGAAATACATCTGTGCCATATTTGTTGCTTTGCACTATATTTACAATGTGTTTGTGTTGTCTGCAAATTTTATTCTCTACTTTTGCAGACTCCACAGGGGGGCAAGGAATGTGCAAATTAAATGTTTTCTGTTGTTCATTTCGCCTCAGCCCTACATGTTTGACTCCAGTAGTTCCGTCTTGTAGGAATGTGAGGCTTCCGTCATATATCCCGTCTTCCCATAGATGTATTTTTGTTTGTCTGAGCGGAGCAAAATCTTCCCTCAAAAACCTCAGTTCTGAGAAACACAGTATGAATTAAACTATTACTGACACAATAAAACTCGAACACGATCCGATTAGTGCTTTAAAATAGAACGGTTACTTGAGGTTGTGTGTCTTTTTTGGTGTGATTTGGTCTGCTTTTCCATCTCAGCAGTAAATAGCAAAGCTAGAACTCGGTCTGTAGAACCTCCTGCAGTGTTTACATGTAGAGCCCGACCGATATGGATTTTTGGGGGCCGATGCCGATGCCGATATTAACTCGAAAAGAGCCGATTTATAAGCCGATATTTTGATTTTGAAAATAAACTGGATATTAGACCCATTTCCTATATACTGCACTTACACAACATTCAATAGCAAAATATCTGCCTGTTCTATGTATGTGGGCTGTATAAACCATTTTCCAGAAGAGATTATGTAAAAAAAAAAAAAAGCCTTAGATTATAGTCTCAATGACTAAACAATTGCACATCAAAAGTATATATTTTTTAATGGTCAAAAAAACAGTCTGATTTTAAACATTTAACACTTTTACTTTCTTCCAGTTGAAGCTGGTTTTAACAGTCTGTGTGTGTTCTGTAAATAAATTATAATACTAAAGTTAAAGTATTTGCAGAAGTAGTCCCACACTTTGCTGCTACAGCATTCACCTTTTTCAGCCATCTGTAGGGCAGAAAGAGACAGAGAAAGAATAAGCATGTGTATTAATAATATCACCATGTATCATTACTCGTGTCATCATTAGAATTAGAATGATAATAAACAGGGATCTCCTACATAGGCAAAAATGAGAAATATATATATTTTTTATTTGTCAACCAATAGGTATTACCTATTACCTACTTCTATTTAACAATATTACAACATTTTCCTGTTATGTCTTTAAAGCTGCTTTGAAACAATCTGTAAAAAATAAAAATAAATAAATAAAAAAAAGCGCTTGTTCAGCTCACATTTATTTACATGTCCTATCTGGTTAATCATTTCTGACACACCTACTCGAAGTTGAATGGTTAACGTTAGTGTCATGAACACACCGCTGTCAATTTTGAGAAGAACCACCTTCAATCACGTTAATAGCAAGCATTTAAGGGGCCTGCTAAAAAGGAAGCTATATTAGCGTTAGAATAACATAAGGCTGTAAATATCGAATATTTTAGTAATCGAGTCTATGATAGGCTTTTGTACATTCTGCTGAACAACAGCCTTTAACTGGACTTTTATTTTGACGGGTTGGCGTACATTTACAGTTCTGTGTGTGTGATGTGATGCTGCTTTTACTTAAATCAAACGGTCAAATGCTCATGAAGTGACTGTCAGAGCAGTTCTGGAGATGTTGTTCATGTGTTCACGTGCTTATTTAGTGAGACAGCGGACGCTGAATTCACCGCGAGCTTAATGCGCTTACGTGTGTTTAATGAATGAAGAGGCGCTTCTGCACCATTCATTAACAGAGACACGCAGAACATGCAGGATTCATATTTAAACAGACTATTCCGTCTTAATACTTACAGATATTCGTCAATATCGTGATTTGATGTAAGTGCAATGACCTATTTTTAATGAATTCATTCAATAACATAACAGCTGTTGTTTTTTCGAGGCACGCTGTACATAACTTCTAGTCATTGCCCCCCTGCCACAGTTACCCGGTCATTATGTGGGAAACACTGCAGATATATTTAGAATAAGTTAAACGATAACGTTATAGTTTGACCTCTTATTAACGTTCGCACTCTTCCACTGATAAACATGGTATTAGCTCTGTGGCTAATCTAATATAGCAATGCATTAAGCGGCTGTAAGTGATGTTACAGAATATTTATAAGTGATAATGATAGGACCGTTAGCTAGAACTACCACATCATTGTATATACAGTGTATGAACTAAATCATTTCACATGAAGAACGACAGACTCACCGTCAAAACAGAAAAAAAATCTCCGTGGCTGGCTTGGCTGATCGCTTTCTTCGCTAGTGGATTTCTGGCGCTGTTGTCAACTCTGGAGCTGCAGAGCTCCCTCTGGTGGGTAAACTATGCAACACTCATAACATGAGTAAAGCATGAGACTCCGTTTCTCATGTTCCATCGGCCGTTATAAACGCCGATGCCGATTTAAATGCAATAAGCTCATATCGGCCGATAATATCGGCCGGCCGATATATCGGTCGGGCTCTATTTACATGTGTGATTCTCACAAACATGTCAAGAGCAAAGGGCTATAATGGGCTCTGGTGAGTCCTTAATGCTCAAGTCAGGGACATTCTGCCATGTGTGTGTTTGTAAAGATGACACACACACACAAGCACAGATGCACAATTCATTGTGGTATGCGCTCAATTGATTGGTGTCACCAGAGCTGCTCAAAGAACCTTGTGCCTTTTTACCAAATTCTACCAAATCAACCAAAACATAAATAAACCAATCCATAAATATATTTTTACCTTGAAATGAAAGTCTGGTTTTGCTATTTTTAATGGGATCAGTCAAAAACTTCTTTCAGGAAGCAGCTTATTAAAGGTGGTGCAAAGGAAGCTCAAATTTTGAGCAGCTCTTAAATTCTGAGCATTGTATGCTCAATTAGGTTTAACCTTTCATTTTAATCCTAACACCTCCTGCTAAAGCACATTTTAAAGGAACACATCTACCAGGCAGTTTTCTCATTTGCGTTCTGAGAATTGTACAGTTCTGTTTTATATTATTAATTTGCTCCGTAATGAAAGCAGCTCAGATTGTTTGCCCAGCTGACCATGCAAGATGTGATATAGCAATTTACACCTCTTGCGAAAGTTTGCAGGGGTCACCTACATTGAGATGCCGAGTAGCCACATTTTTCAGATCATTAAATTTAAGAAAATGCCTCTGTACTTGATAAACAGTAGCCCGCATTGAATTTATTTCAGTATTATTATTATAACCTGTAATATCTGTATCTGTGCAGTTCCTTGTCATTAATACAGTTTACAAAAGGTAATGGGGGAGCAATCAGTTTCTCATCTGCTGTAAAGTTTTCTCGCCGTTCACCGCTCATCCCACCACAGCTGTTTCCTCCAGCGAAAATCTAGCCCTTAACACATATGAATTCCTACTTTAATTATACTTATTTAAATATACTTAATCTAATTATACATACTTTATACATGCACTACTGTGCAAAAGTTTTAGGCACATTAGTATTTTCACCCAAAAGAATGGAGTTCAGCCAGTTATTTATATATTTTGCTGTAGTGTGTCAGTAGAAAATATCAGTTTACATTTCCAAACATTTATTTTGCCATTTATTTTAATAATCATCTAGCAATATTTTTGAATGCACAAGCAGTCTGACAACAGCCGGTGCTCCACAAAGAAATCTGCTTGTGCTTTCAAAAATATCACTAGATGATTATTGAAATTAATGGCAAAATGAATGTTTGGAAATGTAAACTGATATTTTCTACTGACACACTACGGTCATGCACAAAACTGCTTAAAGTCAATGACAGACAGCACTCATTTTAACTAAATATCAGAGTTATTGACAAAAATACAGTAGAAACATTGTGTGTGGTTTTGTATTAAACAATGACCCAGATCATGAAATACATTTATTTGCCTTAGCGTAAGGGAAGCTTGGGAAATGAGAGCATCCAAGGAGTGTGTGAAAGCTATGGATTTATTTAAAATATTTTGTAATGTTCTTTAATGTAATGTTCTTTAATGCTATCCATAGTTTTTTGTGGCTTTTTTTCTCTCTCTAAGTGTCAGTTCAGGCACCGTTTAGGCACCGGTACCATTTAAATATCGAAATGGCACCGGTATCGTAAAAAACCCAATCTATACCCAACCCTAGTTATTATGTAATATCCCAAAGTATAAGCCAAATAACCATCAAACAACTGGATCCACTTTTTGTTAAAATCACAGAGATCACCGTTTCTCAACTATGTGGAAAAAAAACGTTTTTTTTTATTTTTCATCCACATGCTGATGCCATGATCGGTAAAAAGTGTCCCAAATGATATACTCTACATTTTCAGTTATAAAAAGGTGCATCATCCAGACATTTGAAGTGTACTTCTTATTTGGATTTTTCAGTGTGAACAGACTGCTCACACTAGGGCTGCACAATATTGGGAAAAATTTACATTGCGATATTTTATTTTTCTGCGATATGAAATGAAAAAATATTCTTACAAACAAAAATGGGGTGAGCAAACTTACGTTCTCATTTTAAATGATTTAAACATCGACACCATCGTGTCAATTGATTAATATGCGCGAGGGAGAGAGAGCAAGACAGCGCTCGTGTTGTTTGAAGACATTGAGCGTGCAGCCGGGGCTTTGCGCGCGCGCTCTCTCTCAGGCCGGTGACAGGTGCAATATAAATAGGCGTCGAGTCTATTTCTAGCATGCACGTGTTTTCCGCGCCGACACGCGTCTCATGCAGGCAGTCTGCAAGCTCTAACCTGTTAACATGGGAGCCAAATTAAAAACGGACACGCCACGCCCACGCAGCTGAGACGCTTGCGCCACGCATCTAGTGTGTCGCTGGCCGCGCGCTCGCGATCGCGCGCGCTCTTTGGCCCATACTGTTAATGAATAACGGATCAACTACGACAGCCTACATCGCACATCCTGCGATGTGACTATCGTGGATTTGTACATCGCGATATCGATGCTTAAACAACACATCGTGCAGCCCTAGCTCACACTACTATAAAATAGCATGGAGTAGTACGAAAATTGGGACGTACCTACTCAGACATCGGGATACAGACATACCTGCTTGAGCCAGACACCATTAGGTCAGAGAGTGCCCCATAATGCTGAGCATGCAACCATGTCTAATCCCCCTGACTCGCTGCACAAAAATATCTGTTTGTGCATGAAGCAGCATAGAAAGCCAGTGACTTTTTTCCACTCATTCCCCATGTGACTGATGATCAGAAAATGTAGCCTGACTTGTAATACAACAATACTTTCATAAGATAGAACATTTACAACTTCTAGTTAGTTGTTTCAGAGATTGATTATTCACTAGTGAAAGCCAAAATCTTCAAACACTCAAGTCTCTAAATGCATTTTAATTTATGTTCTTGGCCCCTCATTTTATTAACATAACTGTTAACATCTTTCACTCTTTTAAGTCCATATGCTCTGGCAAGCCTTTTTTGAATTCTCTTTGAAGACTCACAACCCCACTATCTTTTTAGTACATTTCAAAATGCACTTTTGTAGTAGCAAGTGCAGCATTTTTGAAAACTCTGTCCACTTCATACTTGCTAATGCAAATGAAGTACTCTGTTCATTAACTATACTTTTAGCACTTTTGGAGAAGAAATATTTGCAGAACAGAATTGCACTTCTAAGAACTGGCTCATAAGTGTCATTAGGTCAGGAATCAGACTGCAGTGGTTGGGCCGTATGTTTTGGCTTTTCCTGAAAAGACCCTGTAAGATTCATTGATTTTAGAATCCAACTACACTGCTCTGCCTGTTTTTAATTTCCCTAAAAAGAACCAGATCATAATTCATTGGTTTACGATTTGAACCTTACTGGTCTTGTTGTATGCTTTGTAGATTCAGTAGTGGTTTTGTGGCTTCACTAAATAGTAATATAGGGCCCTATGATTTCCACCATGCAGAAAATGCGGACAGAATCACAGAATCCAGTCATAGAAACAAATTTAACCATATAACACGGAATTAGAAAAATTTGGGATGTATACATCAAAAGTGGGTCAATACACTTAAATCAAAACATGATATGGACTAGTGTCTGTGAATATTAAGCCCCAAAATACATTTAAATATTAATTCTGCACGTTCTGCATGTCTCTGTGTGAATGAATGGTGCAGACACCATTTTCGTTTAACACACACATACTGAAGTATGCGTGATACTCGTGGAGTTTTCAGCCTCTGCTGTCTAAATATATTGTGTTTGAGTACACCAACACATGAACAAAATATCTACAACTATTCAGAGAATCACTTCATTTGACCATTTCTATCATCATATCATACACAAACAAAAACCTGAAGGATTTTAAAGCAACTCATCAAAATAAAAGTTTGGTGGCAGAAATTTAATGATAGCACTACTGCTAATAATACAGTTTTTATTAAAACATTATTTTTAAAGGTACATTTAACAGATTTTTTTTTTTTAACCAAAATGTATTTATCAGAAAAATAAAACACATTTTGCAGGGCCTTAAAATGTATTTTTTGTTAAACTTTTAATAAATTGCTGTTAAATATTGTAAATTTCATGATTTCAATTAATTAGTCATACTTTTTGATGAATAAAAGTTAATTTAACTATTAAAACAGATGGTCCTATTTTAACGATCTAAACGCAAAGTGTAAAGCGCACGGCGCAGGTGCACTTAGGGCATTTCCAAATCCACTTTTGGTATTTTAAGTACGGAAAAACGGTCCGTGAGCCGGGGCGCATTTCTGGAATGGGTTGTCCCTGTTCTCTTAATATGTAATGGGAATAACGTTCAATAAACCAATCAGAGTGTCATCTTCCATTCCCTTTAAGAGTGAGATGCGCTCATGCCATGGCCGATCGCTATTTACATGGTGGAATTTTTTAGTGGAAAAGCTGAACGCTTTTTAAGTGAAGAAACTGATCTGATCATGTGCAAAGTTAAAGCTTGCAAGCAGATCATCTACAGGACAAGCAGGAATCCACAAAAGCTTCCTGAGGTGAAGAAAGCGTGGGATGAAGTAGCAGTGATTGTGTCCTCGTCTTCTGGCATCAGAAAAATGGCTTTACAATGCCGAAAAAGGTACAATGACGTCAGGAGACGGGGGAAACAAAAGCTCGCTGCTAATAAAAAAAAAGCAGGTGGCCACGTGAGGAGGGCCATCTTCAGCCACCCCAGACCTAACGCCAGCGGAGGACATTGCTGCCTCTACCCTCAGCGCTCCATTTGGCTGAACAATTCGAAAATAAGTAACATTATAAAATACACTGACTTATTAAACATTCAACGAGTGATGTTTTGCTGAAATTATCTGTTAAGTGGCCAGTCAATCTTTCAGTCATCTCCGTTGGATGCAGGCTTTCAAATAGCTCCGTGCGATGAGTCAGTTTTAATATATGTGTGTGTATTGGCATGATTGTTCAATTAATTTGCCAATTTCATTCATCATTATAAGTAATTCTAATACACGCAATGACTAACCATCATTAAATTTGTATATTTATGTAGCCTTCAACATGCACTGTGGAGCCGCCCAGAGGCACATTTTCTACCACATTTACTACCTCGCTCTTTAAGTAACAAAAAAATATTGCGCCATTGACTTTAGACTTTAGACCAGGTTTGAGTTGGTCCATGGCACAGTCTATTTTCAGCTCCTTAAAAGAGCAATGCACCTGAATGCACCTCTTTTTTAGACCAGCACACCTATGGGCACACAAATGGGCGCAAATGCATTTGCTAATTAAACAACGTGGAGCTGGACTGGAAAATGCAAACGCCGCCGGACTGGAACTAGCAAACACACTGCGTCGCATTGCGCTGGGTGTATGATAGGGCCCAGAGTCTAGAAAAATTCAAATGAAAAAAAAAAAGGTCTGAAAAATAACAATAAAAAAATGGAAAAACTATTTTTTTAAAGAATTTTAGAAAAAACGAATTAAATGGATATCACAGGGCCCATACATTATATAGCCTAAGTGATATAGAAAACACTATTAGAGTAGTTTCGTACTAAAAAGTAGTTTTCAACCTATATTAAAAATGTTTCTCTTCTTGCTTGGAAGGTATTGGCTGCTGTTCCTTCAACTAGTGGAACAGCATTTTTTGAAGAAATGAATTAGTTTGATGTACAAAGCACTAGTATGAGAGTGTGCATGTGCTGCTCTTTGTGCTGTATCCCCTATATGCCCTTCCTGTGGGGAGAAAGGTTGGCTGATTCTTTCTGATGCCAGATAACAGAGGAATGTGCAAGCGGCTTTGTCTTCATGTTTGGCTACCTCTCGGTTGGCCTGGGCAGAGATAAGTGGAAAGGGGTTATCTGAATAAAAGTGGTCAGGTGTGAGTTTTTCTTTCTTATAATAATTCTGTTGCCCTATCTGGCTCATTTTGCTCTGGTTTTTTATTTTGCTCTTATGCATGTTGACCAAGTGTCAAAATATTGAGCCTATTGTGTGACTATTCTCTTCTGTTACCCATCTCGCCATCTCATCACCTTTTTCATCTTTTAGGAGTGTGACTACTACTTTTCCTTTTTTTGCAGAGGGTATAAGACTGGCTGACTCCGTGTAGTCTCGGCTTGAGCCGTGTTGCTGGGGCAACCAGATTCTGGAATGCAGGATCAGGAGTTGATTGTAGGGTGCTTAATGAAAAGCACACTTTCCCTCGTTAAAAGTCGACTGCCGTCTCTGACTATCAGGTCCCATTTTTGGGAACTCATGCTCTTGTCATTTTAATGTTCCTCAAATAAAAGCCAGTTGAGTGAAAGAAGACTGGCTCATGCCAAAAATAAACCAGAAGTGGAGTGTTTTTGGTCTTCGAGATGTGCGCTACAGGATTGATGGTTTGACGTTAAGCCAGTATTTCATACTCTAATTCCATATGCCACGGTCCAGCTCTCAGCCATGCCAATTCCCATTACGGTGGGCGATGTTGCAACGCTCGCCGTTCCCCTGTGACGTCACCGATTTTTTTTACATAAATCCAAGGCGAGTGACAGCAGATGTAAACACAGCTCCGGTGGAAGCAGAGTGCGAAACCAGAGACGCTAACCACTGACGCGAGACAAACTGTATGATGCATCTGCTCCCAAAATGTATCTGACTGTGCGTCAAAGTTAACTGACGTTTTAGCATCACACATCCTGGGATTATGAATGTCACACCCACGGCTTTTCCACTCAGAGGTTAGAAATGAGAAATGAAGATGAATGCTTTTTATTTCACTGTTGGGCTTCTGAGCTTGATGGATAATCACAACAGCTTGCCACAAAGGCACAACGAATCATTGCATCATTGAGCGTTCAGCGAAACTGCAGTGCTTTTCGATATAAACTTGCACCTGTTTTGCAAACTACTAACAGCGTATAACTCTATTAGACAAATTGTGTGCATTTTGGCAGCACAGACCAACATTCGAAAAAAAGCATGACAAATCATTGCATCGTCCCATTACAAAGAGGTTGTCTGTTGTACAAAACAGCACCCTGGCTTTAAAACACAGTATCATGAGCTGTTAATATGTAAAAGAACAGTCCCACACTTCTCTCTGAAATGATCTGCTCATATGTTTGTTTAATTAAACTGTAGTCTTTGAAATCTGATAATTGGGCTATATTGTGATTTCGGCTTTAATTTAGTTTTTAGTTTTTTCATGCAGCCCCACGTGTGTTTTGGTGTTAAACTTTTCAAATAGCAGGTAAAAACAGCATTACGGAAAATGTATATTGGCTTTTTTTATGTTTTCTTTGCTGCAATCTGGCTTGCCTTGCTTTAACGCTTTGCACATTTTCAGGTTTGTAGTCATAAGATTGTTCATGTAAACTCCCTCAGAAACAACAAAGTAGAAACATACGCCTTCATTTAGACTGGTTCATTTGTTATGAACGGTCTAATGTAAACCAATATCACAGTGCCTGTGTTTGTTTTGGAATGTCGGTTGCACAGCTTTGCCCCTAGATAACGGTTAGGTATAAATTCGCGTTCGTAATGATATGTAAAGGTGTAATTAGGAGCCTAGTTAAGAGTCAAACATCTGGGGTTGGAACCAAATGACTTTTTTATTCCCTGTGTTTTACTGCCTCGCCAGACTCCTCCCTGCAATATTTTAAACGCCTTTGATCCTCGCCACACAGAAACACTCCAAGGAGAACACATTTATAAATAGAAAAGTGAGAGGGAAAAAAGAAGTGAGGCTTTCAAAATGTCAAGGCAGCACCCCATATGAAACATACTCTGACTTCATAGTCTTATCAGCCTTCCCAAAAGAGGAGAGAAAAGCTCTCCGGCATGAGCTGGGACGCTAATGCGGCAGCCTGGTGATAATGCCAGTGCCGACCATGTCACTGGGCAGCTATTTCATGCTTTGAAAAAATGTTGTTATAACGGAGGACAAACACTCGTTATCAGGAAGGGCTCAGAGATTGGAGTCAATTCATGGGGGAAAGAGCATGCTTGAAGTACAAACATGATATTTAAATAAACAGGCCATGCTCACTGCCAGGCCTCTGCAAAAAAACAAGGTCTTCTGGACAATGGGATCTGTCTGGGCAAGGGTCAAAAGAAGCTCTCAGCTGGAATTAATGGGCTAAAGCAGGCAGGAAAAACTCCCCTGGTTTCTTTGACGAATTTCCTCTTCTTTTTCTTGCTTTTTTTTTTGTGAACAAGCTTAGCCATTTTTTTTCTCAGGATTGCAGTATATATTTTTATGTCATAACTGGTTTGTTTTGCAAATACAGTGATTTCCGATCACCCTCTGCTTTTAAGATGTTGAGATTGGTGTGATATGTAGAGCGAGAGAGCGAGCTATATTAAGTCGGTCAAATCATTGTGTTTCTCCTAAGTATGATTTTTCCCTCCAGCCGGATGTTAGTCAGGTTGATAGTTGCTTTCTTAGCCTGGACGATATAGTGAAGACGCAATGATGCGTAACACGGAAATAGAGGGTTTACTCAAGAGGCTGTGCTGTAATCAGTTGTCCAGGATGCCCTGCAGATAAGATGGCTTTTGTGTGCCAGTGTTTAAGTCATCAAGCACTCGTTCTTTAATTGCTTCCTCAATCCACTATTAGAGGCCGATAACCTTGGCAGTGGCAGTCTCTTTTTTTTTTCTAAACTAGATCTGTGTTGGTTTCCAAGAGAATTTTGGTATAGAATCAATCTTTTCCCACACATGCATTTATTGCTTTTTAAAATGTATAAAGTTCATACAGTACTCTGAATATTTAGGGCTCAACATTAAGGGTGGCCCACTGGACTACATTCATTTTTATGCATTGTAAACTGAAATATATAGTTTTTTTTGTGGTTGCAAATACTACCCATCCACTAAAGTCATTAATGTCAAAAAAAAAAATGATTTGATCATTTATTATATATATATATATATATATATATATATATATTGGCAGTGGCACCAGTAAAAATGTTGGCAGGACAGTTCGAATAAAATAGTGGCCCAAATCCTTCTTCTGAGGCCAGATATTATTCATGGTTTTATGAAGTAATAATTGAGTTAATTTATAGTTCAAGTATTCTTTAAGGCCGCTTGCCTAAAGTGAAAGTAAAGTGGGGTAGAGCCCTATGAAAGCCCCTGAAAAAAGTCTGGGAACCGAGAGCATGATATGATTGAAGTTGGGAAAGGAGGGGTGAGATAGAGTGATGGGAGCTTAGCCGAGGGTTCCCTCATAATACTCCTGGTTCTGACACTGGAATCTCAACTATTTCTCTGGAGTCTCGGGAAAGAAAAAGATTGAGAAAAGGGTAAAGCGGGAGGTGGAGAGAAAAATCGCTGAGAAAGTTTATATAAGCATGTGAGCAAGAGGCCTAAGAAGGCTGAGGAATGCAGGAACCAAGCAAACAGAATTAACCAAGCCAGTTCAAAAAGAAACGGACCACTTTTTAAAGTGCAGACCAGGGGAATACACGTCTTAAGCTGCCCTCACTTATTCTTCTGCTTCCACCACCTCCACTACATATGTAAAGCAGTGTAGAGTCACTCTCTGAAGGTCAGAGAATTGCTCAGAGTTAGTCAGGCTTTGCTTTGATGATATTCACAGCAGTTCTGCGAACATCAACTGTGTTTACAGGAGCTGCGGTCTTCTGGCTTATTACGCATCCTCATCCAAAAAAAAACAACAAAAACAACACCATGATATTGACAGTTTTTTTTAAGGCAACTTGTCTCTTTCTGAAAATGAGTACTAGGGATAAACAGGGTTTTACATATCATAATCCTCTATTTGACAACCCTGGTAATCTTTTTCTGGCTTTCTAATTTGGTGTAATTGGCAGCTTTTTATTCACATACCATTTGTAATTTCTCAAACTGAAACTGTGCCATGTGTTTGAATGTGTGCATAAAAAAGAAGCAAGTTCGACATTTTATAATGTTATTAAATATGGTTTATATTTTAAATAAATACTGTTCTTTTGAACTTTTTATCCTTAAAAAATATATTTTAAGAATACACATTTCTACTTTAAAATTTTAACATTATTGCTGTTTAATACTACATCATTGCAGTTTTGGTGAGCAAATCATCTTTTGAAAACAGCAAAACATCTTACAGACCCCAAACTTTTGAACTATATTGTTTTTAATTGCAGTAATTTAATTGCATTTTAATTGCATCATAGTGGTAGAACAGGCATTCTTTTTTAGAAAAATACATATTCTGATTATTATAGTGTAGCAGTTTACATAATAATTTATAAGATAGTTAATATTTTTTTATGACAGATATTTTTAAGATTTCAAGTGACAGTGAACTGGAAATGACCCAAGCTGGATTGGGTTGTATGACCATCAGCTCACAGCATTTTGGTGAACTCATACCAGGAACTCGAGCCATGTGTCCAACCAGACCCTTCTCTATGACCCCCATTTTGGGAAAGTTGAGAAACAGAAGAGGAAAGGCTACATGGAGGCTGTGCTATTACCCAATCTACTTAACATTCCCATCATCATGGCCCTTGATACTCTCAACCAGCACCAAACTTTAACATGTCAAGTCAAGATCAGAAACCCTTCATGCTTGTGAACTCAGTGTGGAGATGGTGTAGTCATGGTTTTCTCTTGATCTAATCAGTCACTGGGGATGTCGAACCAGTCTGAGAATGAAATTAGCTTCCTTTCTGTCTCTCTTTGCACACACAAATATGCACACACACACACCTATGTGCAAGGTCAGCCATGTTGAGTCAGTGCGAGCAGCTCTTGTTGTTCATTGAAGCACTCAGCTTGCTGTGAAATGTCTCGCTTCGGGGTGAAGAAATGAACAGAAAAAAGAAGTCAGAAAGAAAGACCTGCTGTATTTCCGTCATCATATTCTATAGCTTCGGGGCAGGTTTCACAACTTCCTCAACCACAGTGGAGGGAAAGGTGTGGCAGAATACCTCCGAAACAACTTTTATACACTGAGTGAATCATCACAATTACAGATTGTACGGATTGTGTTTGAATGCGCCAAGACGTTTGTGCGGAATTTCCAAATTCCAATTCTTGTTTGAACTAAACCAGGCTACCTCTGTTGCTAGTTTGTAGATAAAGGATTCAACATTGGGGAAATATTTTGGTAGATATGAAATATAAACTATAAAAATGTTGCACTGAAGATTGTACCAACATTTAAGCTTGAGCTTTAATGCTGATGAATGCCTGAAGCTTTTTTATTACAAAAGCTTCATCTTAGTAAGGTTGGTTAGTATTGTAAAATACTTGTGTTAATGAAATGGAATCCTGTTGGGAATGTTTACTGTTAGGTAAATACACGTCAATTCATATGCAGTTCACTCAACCAGACTTCTAGAAGACAATTGATGGGCAGTTCAGCTGGTAAATCCATGCTATTGGTATATTCATAAGTCAGAGTTCCATTATTTTATTAATTTTATTTTACGATAATATTTAAATATTAAAAAAATGTAAATATGCAATGCTTTGGAGTCCAAACTCTTTTTGAATGTTTTTAATTAGATGGGATTTGTATTATCTAATATTTAATTAGATTATAGGTTAGTTTGAAATGTTTATACTTATAATTTCACACACACACAATTCGTATTAAAATGTATATACATTTTCTTTATAGAATGACAAGAAGTTTTGACACCAGATTTGTCAGTATGAAGAAATGAACTGTAACTATTTAGTTTCTTCATTAGTTCACTTATTAGTTTCATCAGAAATGCTAAAAGTAGACAGTAAATTAGGGATGCACTGAAATTAAAATTCTGGGTCAAAACCGAAAATTCTGGATGCACTTGGCTTAAAACAGAAAACGAAAATGCATTGTATATACATATATATAAATAAAATATTTTTGTGAGACTTTTTGATGTAACTCAGTAATTTGACATAAAATGATACTGAATAATAAAAAATAAAAAAATCTATAAATTTTTTATTGAAAATAGCGCAATAAAATTTGACGTAAAATATATTTAATTCATTATCATTTATTTATTTATATTTTTTGACTAATAATCAAAATAATGTATATTATCAGAGCATGTGAACAAGAGCATAGCGTCATGAGTGGGTAGCGTAAGTTTACCAGTGTGGCCATGTTACAGCACAGTAGCGCTATTGCACATACCACATATACCACATATAGAGATTTCCTGTTGCCGCGTTATCTGACATAGTTTTTCTGGTGAACATGAGCAAGCAGTACATGAGCAGAACGCACATTCATAGAGCGGAATGTTGAGCAGAGCATCACACCAAATTTAATTTTTTTTAGCTTTAATTTTTTTAGGGCAAAATTTCTGTGCATCCCTACAAAAAATATGAAGTGAATTTTAGCTTAGTATGGTCTTTCAGCATCAGGCGTCAGTAGGAGTGTGCTTGTGTGTTGAAGTCATTCTGTTGACTGCTTTTTCAGCAGCGGCCTTTTGAGTTTGGAGGAGCTGCTTTTCTTCTGTGTGTATCCCCCAGTCATCCAAATGAGCACTCAAGCATGGACAGTCGTTTGGCAGAGACAAAGCTCATTTTCTGTCTCACCCTATCTCTCTTCTGCTACCACCTCATTCTCGTCCGCATGTATCGTTATGCTCTTCTGACTCCATTTGACACATTCTCATACCCTGCTAGCCGCTCACAGAAACACACGCTCGTTCGTCTTCGTTATTTCTTTTTCTTCGTTATTTGTCCTTCTCAGCCAAATATCTACAGACATTTATTTTAAATAAATGTCTAAGATTTAAAGTCTTGCACAAACAATTTCTGAACGCACCCTCACTTCAGTACACTTAAACCTCTCCACACGCTAAACAAATCTTTTATAAAGTTCAGTTTAACAACCTTAAAGATGATTTATGACACTGCCAAGACAAGAATTGCAATTACTATTGCTCGTACTTGTGGCAAGGGATTAAAACAAATCCCCGCCTAAGCATTAAAATTATATATGTAACTCATCCCTCATTATTTGTGCTACAACATGAATGATATCTCAAATCAAGTGACTTTTGAGAATGCTATTATCTTTTAAAGTTAAAACCTTTATGGCATGGTAAACATCAGAATCTGATTTTGATCAGAGTTTCTTATAATCACTGAAGTGCCCCTATTATGGGTAATGAAAGGTTCATATTTTTGTTTTGGGTGTCACCAACAACAGGTTGACATGCATGTAAGGTCAAAAAATACTTTCATAGTCTTATAATGTGCATGCGATTGGTTCGATTGGTTTTATTTTAATTTCATCATGCCTGTAACGCCTGATAAAGCAGCTTTTGTGCAGGGCAGCTTTGTGTAAAGCGTTACCGGTTAAACCACTGTTTTTTCCACTCCAAAAGCGCCACCTAGTGGCAATGACTTATTTTGCATTTTCATTCAGACCAACACGGAAAAGAACGCCAACTTGAAACGGCTTGGAATTCGTTTTAAAAACAAATTGCTTCAATGATTCAGACTTTTTCTTTTGAGAGACAATAACTTTATACAATGTGCACTTTCAGATTTAAAACTTTGCAGGATTTTTTCATTCACTTAGAGCTGTGTTACACACTACATGAAAGGTCATTTTCAAAAATCCATAATTTACTTTAAACTTTAAACTTTTTTTCACTTTAAAACGTTTCTTGTTTTCGTTGTTAAAAAACAGTTGTGCTGCTAAGTATTTTTGTTGAAACAGTGACACGTTTTCTTGATTCTGAAGAGAAAGTTCAAAAGAACAGTATTTATTTTAAATCTAAATCTTTTGTAACATTATATGTGTTTTTATTGTCTGTTTATATTTAATGTGTCCTTGCTGAATAAAAGTATTCATTTCTTGAAAAAAAAAAATCTCACTGACTCCAAACTCTTTTGAAAATGTAAAAATCTAGTTAAAAAAACAACAACTAAGTCTTGCTTTTTCTACTTGCCTAGTTTCTTATGCATGTTCTTTCTTTAAGAACTAACTGCAGAGCTTTTACAATGTTGAGTATATAACAGTGCTGATCTATGGGCCACCCTACACCGACAGCCATGGGCAATCTGAAGTGAGCTATCCATTTCCTTTCTCTCACCTCCTATATCGGAGCCTTAAGCTATCCAGCTAAACTCAGGTGTTGCGGATCAATGATGAATGAAAAATAAGGCCAAGAAGGTCAAATAAAACAGCCCAAGCCTGTGAAAAGCAGTTTTTCCTTGTCTGTTTTTAAAGGAGTAAGTCTCTTCTTTCTCACGTGACACCCTTAAGGCTCCATGTAGTCCTGTGAGTTTGCTAAAGCCCAGCAGAGCAAGTTAAGAAGACAAAGAAGCAGAACTGGCTCTATGCACTGTGCAAAAAGATTCTTCTGGAACAAATCGGGTAACTTTGCTGCTTCCTTGTTTCGTATGTCCTTGTGCGACATACTTGTACTTTGCAACTAAACATGAATGCTTGAGTCAGCTTAAGTGAAGTTGGAATGAATGGGGGTATTCTTTAAATGTTTGCAACCTGAATAAACACCAGATCTTAATTTCTGAACCAGCTAGGTATAATCTCAAAGTTCAAGGGCTCAAGTTTAATCGGATCGAGTTTTCAATGACAGGAGCCTCCCTGTTCTGGCAGGAGCAAACTTTGGCCAGGCAGTGTCTATCTAGCTCTCTTTCTTCATTCACACACCCCACCTGCCTGCCCTCAGTAACGATGAGATCACTCGGCTACTGATAACATTACAGGTCTTTTCAGGCAAGCCAATTCTTTATTGCACTTAACCAAGCATACACTTTAGTCAGTATGATACAATAAAATCGAATGAATCATTCTGCAGCATATATAATGCCACACCTTTCTTACACTACCATGCATGGACTGGATAAACTTGGATATCACAGTCCAAGTGCTTCTTTTGCTTTTTTACTCTCTTGCCAGCCATCATATGTGATGGATTCGACTGCTTTTTGTATGCAGGCCTGCTGTTTGTTGACTGACGGCCTCCACCTCTTCTTCCTCCCCCATCTCATTCCTTTATGGCAGTGAAACAGAGAGTTTTGCCCGACTGAATAGGCTGACTGTTGACACAGCTGACAGAAATGCAGCACACATGTGAAACGTCTCTAATGTTTTGTGATTGCTAGGTAGAGCGCTGAACATGTGACTCTGGCTCTAAGCAAGCAAGTTTGATAAAGGCATTCTACACTTAGAGGAGCAATAAGACAATCCATAGGAGGTATTAGGTTCCCACTTGAATCTATCAAAGCCACTTATCTGCTTCTAAGGCTGCCATTATCATAGGCAAAGCATGATGGGTATAGGATGTTGTGGCTGTGAAATGTAGAAATGCTATTTAAAGGTCTACTTTAGGCTTGACACCTACAGAAAGAAACATGCAGTATTTGTGAAGTGGTTTGCACTCATTTGTGATGAAAACTGGGGTTACTTGCATGTAATTAATTTTATTGTTATTATGATAGTAAGTACATGTAACTGGTAACAAGGGGTTCATTTGTTTTATGTAAGTAAATACACAACTAGTGATTAGTTTCTTCATTTTTACTTTTAAATGGCACTCCTAGACATACATAGCATACTTAAGTATAACTAAAGAAAATGCCAGTTGATGTGTCTTAGAGATGACCCTATGGTTTGTTCATGTTCTCTTCAGGTGTGATCCGGACACAGGAACTGCTGGACCATGAGACCGTACCTCACTACTGGCTGACGGTCTATGCTACTGATCGTGGTGTGGTTCCGCTGTCTTCCTTCGTCGAGGTCTACATCGAAGTCCAGGATGTCAACGATAATGCCCCCCAGACCTCCGAACCTGTCTATTATCCATCCGTCATGGAGAACTCACCCAAAGATGTCTCCATCATCCAGATCGAGGCGTTTGACCCAGACACCAAATCTAGTGAAAAGCTGTCCTATAAGATCACTAGCGGGAATCCCCAGGGTTTCTTCAGCATCAACCCCAAGACTGGTAAGTGTTTTGTTTCTCTCTGTTTTCATCTGACTGTCCTTCTAGCAGTTGATTTGAAGGTGCAGAGGTTGACAGGAGTAGACTGAGAGTTTGAATTTATCAAATGTGGGTTCAACTGGACATAAGGCAGATTTATTTTTATTTTAAAAGATTCAGCATACATATTGGGCAACTGCGACACTTGAAACATGTTATATCTCATAAATGTTGTAGAGGACGAATGAATTAATTATACACCATCGTACATTTGGAAAAACCTGAAATTTCATTTTCAGTAGTAACTTTTTTACTTTTATTCAGCAAGGCACTAAAGACATGTATTATAATGATGAATTAACCTTCTATTTCTCAAATAATCTTGAAGAAGTTTCCATAAAATATTAAGCAGATAAAAATATCCAGTCTAATATTAAGGCAGTTGAAAATTCAGTTTTGCCATCTCCGAAATTAAGTACATTAAAATATATCTATATTAAAATGGAAACGGTTATTTTAAATTGCAATAATATTTCACAGTATTTCAGTTTTTTTCTGTATTTTATATCAAATAAATGCGGCCTTGGTGAAGATTTGAAAAACGATTGTCCATATTATAACTAACATCAATTCTGCTAATGATTTGTTCAGCTGACACACAACTCAGTGATTCACTTCCTAGTTAAACATGGTTTGCAGAGCATATTCTGTTCAAAAGAGCCTTTTCATGTCACATTGACCTATATAAGTACAGTGAAAATGGTCCATCAGAGAAGACATCCATCTACAGGATGCATACAAATAGTTTGAGATAGGTTAGCTGTGTCCTAATGCTCTTCTGAGATTCTTTGAGTGCCATCAGTCTCAAACCTCAGTTTTTTATGTAAATCTACTGAAGCATAAGGCTCAGTGAGTAAGTGTACGAAGGCGCATTCAGCTGCTCTTGGATCTGCTCTGTGTTCTTGTTTTCTCACCATGTCTCTCTATCTCTGTCGCTTTCCTCTCTTTCTCACTCTCTTCATGGATCAGTGTGCACGCATATGGGGTTAGTTAAATGGACCCACACTGCATATTTTATACAGCCATGGTTCCTCCTTCTTGTCCTTTTCTTCCTCATAGTGTAGAACTTGATTTCTCAGGCATACCGAGGAGAATAGGCGTAAAAGGTGCAAACAGCAGATCCAGAGGCCCGGCAGCTGTAGAAAACCTTGAAATGATTCACACTTGAAGTTCAGGACTTTTTCTGAAACATGTTAGGTCAGATTACCTAGCGCCTGCAGTATCTCCACCATTGTTGTCTGAACATGTTTTAGTGCTTAGAACAAATAACTGAGGAAGATGGTGATAGCTAGCAGCTACAGTTCCATTGCTCCCACAATGTTTTAGATAAAAAGACATATACAAGCCAAACATTAAGACACACTACCATTCACACGTTTGTGGTCAGTCCGATTTTTTTTAATGTTTTTGTAAAATACCTTGTATGCGCACCAAAATGAAAACAGTAATATTGTAAAATATTATTACAATCAGTCTCATTACTGCCTAAAAGGAACATTTGAGATTATAAATAGATTTAATTTGTAATTTTTATTTCCTGTTGGTACACATCTCTGAGTTAGTATTTGTTAGTATTTGCAACAAAAAAAGCCTACTGAAGCATGTTCAAATTTGTGAACCTGAAAGCAGTCAGTCTGAGAAACTGGCCCTGAAGTTTTATTTGAGTTGAAGGTTTTGGCCAGTCAGTGAAAGCTGGTGGCCAGCCTCTCTCACAGTGTTTTACTGACTTGTGTGGTCTTTTTTCCCCATGCAGTTACATACACCAATGTCAAATAACAAAGTTTATTTTTGCTAGCAGTGACCAATGAGAGTTTTCAGACCACATAAGGGTTTTTCCTCCAGCAGACTGTGTTCTCTCAGTAACGGTTCCACACTTGGATTTGCTCCAGGGAAAGAAAGAAAGGAAAGGGAGGGGGAAAAGAGAGGAAAATTTAGGCTGTCTGGCTTTTTAGTAGAATATTAACCATACCAGGAGTGGTGGATAATGGGTGGGTTGTTAAAGAGCCTATTTGTGTGTGTTACCAAGACTAAGAGATAAGACTCTATTTAAGAAAAAAAAGTGCTCTTGCAACACTTAGTTAGTTTTAAGTCCGGAAGTTCTAAATTCGTAGTGATTAACCGAGATGGTTCACAGAAGTTCCTGAAATATTTTGTCATCTTGCAAGTGCATATCAGATCTCCAGAGGAAGGGCTCTGCAAAGCATAACTGACCTTGTATAACCATATCGGTATGCAATGTAGACAGTACATCTTTTGTCAAAAGCACAGGGTGCTCACCCACCCAAACACTCCAGACTCAGACATAATATAATATAACTGGGAGTAATCAGGGATGGGTCCGTCTCTTCCTAGATAACATACAGTTGCACAGCGTGTACATGTCTGGCAATGAAGACAATTCATTGGAGGAGGTGTTTTCTGTACAGATGTTCCATTTACTTGAGCGATTTCTAAAAAGAAATAAAAATAATAATAATAAAAAACGATAGTGGTTTTCAGTCAGTAAAAAGAATACAATTCAGTCTCAAGGCACTTTTGCTTTTGTTAACTACAACTAAAACTAAAACTATTGTATTTTGCGTTACTTAAGTAAATAAAATAGGATGTCTACGAATAATTAGAATTTTTTAAATAAGAAATGTGGCTTTCGGAACTAATTGAAATAATATTAATAATAATAATAAAAAAGAAAATGATTAAAACAAAAACTGAATGAATTTGTAAAACTAAAATGAAAACTGAAAATGTAAAAATAAAAGCTAATTTAAACTGTTAATAAACACTTGAATAGTATTGAAATACTAAATAGCATTGTCTCAAGGTTGATTGGTTTCGTCTGCTTGAATTTCCTTTAGTGCAGATTTACATTAGCTTATCATGGGTGATGAATGAACAAGATGATGTTCTCCCTGCTTTACTAAGCATTTCACAATAACCAGGAGTATAATCCATTAAATCATAATGACTTGCACTACTGTTTGAGCCCATAGGGGAAATGGGAGATTTCACTTATTAACTCAGAATGAAAATGAGGGGAAAACCACTAAACAGCCTCAGAATGAAAATGAAACATTTCGGTCACTATCTGTTTAGAAATAAGTGAAACATTTAAGTGACTGCCTCTAATAAATGAAAGTTTGTGTCAGATTTCAGTGAGTGTCGTAAAAACAGTGGGAGATACATCTAAACTAAACTCTGAGACGTGTCCCTTAGAATGCGTACTAAATCTTGATACATAAGTACTTGTGTGAAAGAGAAAGGGTGTGCAGACATTAACAATATACTCCAAGTCATTTTAACAATTCATAACTTCTTTGCAACACTTAAAAGCACTTCATGCGCTTCTACGCAATCAAACAATTAACCCGTAACCTTTATCACAGGTTGTAATAACACCATAGCTACCTGCGTTGATTTTATTTGAACAAGGTTTCGTTGAATCTGGAGTTTAATTGTTATCACCGCTGACCTCTATTATTAGTTTTTCTTTTTTTTGCCCAAAGCGTCACGCCTGGCGATAAAGCAGTTAAATACAGCAGGCCAAACCTCAGTAATTACATGCTCAGAAACAGCAGAGCCCTGTGTTGGCGCGTCTACAAAGCTGCCCTGCAAAAAATAGGACCTGTGGGAAGAAGCAGAATAAACTTGTTTGTTGGTTCGCTGGTAGATCGGCGAAGAGCACATCTGCAGCCTTGGAGTTTGATTGTTTATTTCTCAGCTGACATTTTTGTCTGCTTGGTCACAAAAGCACCTTGGATGATATTGATTGGTTGGTGTAGTCGTTTGTGTGTGTGTGTGAGGTAACTAAAGGCTTTGATGAGAGTTTTTTTTTTTTTTTTTTTTTGAGCAACAGTAAACAGGTCTTAGTGCTGCTTTTGTGTTTCATTGAAGGGAACATGTCATGGAAAACAGGATTTTCCTTGATATTTTGGAAAAAAAGAGTTTATTGTACTGTATAGACATACTCGAATGTGCGCAACACAAAGCCTCCACACCAGTACAATAAGAGCATTTCTAGAAAATAAGCTGCAAACAAAAATCAGACAACTATAACCTCTTTATTTGATATATAAGCACATTTACATAATGTGCACAATGCTATTTAATTTAAATTAGTTAATTTATCCATCCATCTGTTGGTTTATCTTATTTATGCCTGTATGTGTTATAGTATGTGGCTGGACGGATGCATGGATGGATAGGTGAAAAAATATGATCTATAATAGGTAATTTATTGAAATGTCTATTTAAGTGTTTACCTCTCTCTATCTTTCATTCTCACACACACACACACACACACACACACACACACACACACACACACATACACATACATACATAGGACTTCAGGTAAAAGACAGTCAGGCAATAAAGAATATGCAGAAAACAGCTGCTTTAAAACCTCATAACATCTGAAGACTGTAATTTTCTCTGACACCTGTGTGCCACAGCCGTCCTCAGCAAAACCCACTAGAATTTTCCTGGGAAGATACCTGGCAGAGAAACAAGGATCCCTACTGAATTACTGTTTTGTCCTAGAGCTGCATTCAGAGATTTGTTCAGTGAGTGTAGCTGAGGATAATGACACGCACTGCAGGTGAACGGATTGTTCCCCTCTTTGAGTCAGCTCATGCAAAAGAGTCTGAGTCTAGTTAACCTGCTCATACTGACCTCAATCCCTGCTGCACAGGTCAGTTAAAGTGATAAAGTGAGTGTGTGGGTGTGAGCCTGCATAAATGTGGTGTGTATGTACGTACACGTGTGTGTTCCTGCATAAGCGTTCATGCATCAGCTTACATGGTTCCTTTGCCACACCATTCTTTCATACCATCATTTTCTCCCTTTCTCTGTATCTTTAAGGTCTTTCCCAGAGGCCTTTGCTTCGTGTGAGGTGTGTGGGTGGTTCGCCAGTCTTTTCCTTTGCCCTCCTGAAATGCTTTCTCTGAATGACTGCACTACGCTTTTTTTGCTCAAGCGAATGTGTAAGAGAGATCCTTTTCATGCTCTACCTGTCGGTGAAGAGAAATTAACCTATCTGCCTGAAAGCTTCTTTCAGCCTGGTTTTCGAAAGCACCCCGCTGAGTTGGACTTCGAATGATGTGATAAAGGAAAAGGTTTTATGTGAGGCGGTGTATTTGCGCAAGTGAACGTGACTACTCATTTCTCAGAGTGAAAGCGAATGTGTGGAGAGACAGGGATCAAATATCAGTGTATGCTTCACGACAAAAGCATTTTCAGCTTAAAGGGATAGTTCACCCAAATTTAAAAAATCTGTCATCATTTACTCAACCTCACGCTACTTCAAACTGGTGTGACTTTTGCTTTTGTGAAACATAAAATGTATTTTGAGAAATATTTCCAAGTTTTTATCCCTACAATGGAAGTCAGTGGGCTGCAATGTTGTTTGGTTTCTAACATTTTGTGTTCTGCAGAAGAAAGTCAGTCATAGAGGTATGGAATGACAGAAGGGTTAATGGATGATTCTAAAATTTTCATTTTTAGCAGAACTATGACTTTAAAAGAACCCGAATATGACAAGTAAAAATTTGACACCTGGTGTATCACATGCTGCTCTTTTGTAGAAATGTTTATTATAATACATATTTATTGTAGTTATATTTGACTGGTTTACATGCCCGATAAAAATAAAAATGTAACCGTGTCAATTTTTTTGTGATATAATTGTAGATAATTTTGTCATTTTAGTCTTTATATTTTAATTTAATTTAATTTTAGTCAGTAAAGCATTTTAATTATACGTAATATGTAAAAAGAAAAAATCTTTTTTCAGTATGTTAAAATTGTTAAACATCATAATGCATTTTTTTTTGTCTTGTCTCACATTAACTATCGTGGACAAAACCTTTTTTGACAAATATTTTTGTCAGTAATTTGGTTGACTAGATTAAAACAGATTCAGTAACTCCATTTAACTTCACGAAAACCATTATTTACTATTATTCGCCATATGGTCACTGTTGTTATTATTACCTAAAACTATTAAAATCATTTTTAGTAATGTGAAATTAACCTGAAATAAAATGTAATAATAAATGGAAAAACTTTAAAAACCTAAAATAATGGATTTTTTTTTTCTTTTTTTTTTAGTTCAAGTTCTGAAATTGCTAAAAGTAAACTGAAAAAGAAATTAAAGCTGTGTAGAAATATTTATATACATAAAACAACAATTAAAACACTAGAAATAAAATGAATTTGAATAAAAAATTTATAAAAATATAAAATAAACTACATGTGTTATAATAGTATATAAATAATAGTAAAATAACACTGCACATGTGGAGTGTTAATTTTGGATCATGAGTATGCTGGTAGTGTGAGTATGGGAATTATTTCTTTAGCTGGGAGGCACAAGCAGAAAGAATTGTGTTCACTACAATGCAGCCGGCTCTTGTTCTGGTATATAAACCACACACACACACACACACACACACACACACACACACACACACACGCACACACATTTCTGGAAATCTCAGATCTCTGGTGTAATACCTGATATCTGCATTAGCTTTCTCTTTGTCCTCTTACCAGAGTAGTTTTAGCTTGCTGTAACTGACAATATCAAGAGCACTGACTGCTGGGAAAGAAATCAGCTCAGGTAATTAGAAGTCTACGAGCCACCTCTGTGCCTTTGAGCTCTACTCTGCTTGTTTAATTGGAGTGAAAGGAGGATATAGCTGCAATGATTCACAAGGCCTCCTTTCCTCTCCTTTCTCCTCCTTTCCACCTTCCTATCAACTTTCAGCATGTTTTTTTTTTTAAGAGGGGAAAAGTGTGGGTTGTTATTCAACAATGCCACACGCTCTTTTCAAAGGGTTCAACCCAAAGTAGGCAAAGCTTGAAAAGAAATGGATACTATGTCCAACGACTTCCTGTCATTTCCTATATTTTAGGCTCCCACAGTTGGCTCGAGGTACAAAAGGTTATTAAGGATGGAAAACTAAAACGAAGTGCAGGAAAAAAAAAAAAAAACACATAAACACACAAATCACTCCCCCTCCCTCTCACTCATTCCTGTGGATAAAGTTGCAGGCTTTTAGAGGCTTGTGAAGCATATCCCCCAGCACACCTGTCCTGCTTGTTTACTGCTAACCTACGGATTTCACACACCAGAAATTTCCCTGATATTCAACCCAGCCAAGCAAACACGAGTCCATGAAAGCATTTGACCTCTGACAGAATCTTTGAATATGTTACACGAACAAATAATAAACAATGTGATTTGTCATCGTAAGAGAAGCTTATTAGAATATTAGTATGCATTTTACCCCTAAGTGCTAGGGTAATCTCTTCTATTCCAGTTAAACATGCAATTAGAAGTAAGCCATTTAAAGGCTGACTTTCACAATGGCTGTTTGATTGAATGACCAGACATGTCAACTTCTGATTGGTTCTCTTTCCAAAAAGGCAGTAAGATTTTTCCATTGATTTTTGGGTTACTATAGAAAAAAAGCTTTTTAGGTTAATGATTCTTAAACATTTTGTTAATCAAGATCATTTTCTTACTTTTGGCTTTTGAAATCCACATATAATCAGAAGTAGTGAAAAGCTGATGCTAGGCTATACACAAACTCCACAATGATCACATGACTTTAACATCACCCCCACTCAGCTTCCAACAACTCTTTCAGTGAAGTTTAAATAGCTAGCAAATGTGCGAGAATAAATGCAATGATACTGGAAAAACAAGCAAATACTAGTGAGTAGATGAGGTTTCCTGTTTGGCGTGATAATTAATTAGTCATTCATGATTCCCTTAAAACCTCTTTAGTCCCATTTAGCCACTTGTTAGTCACTGCCTTTTTCAAGCTTAAACCTTAAAACACACAAGTGGGATATTGTTGATGTATTTTATGTCATTGAAGAAAGTGTGAAAATATCTTGAAGCTTGTGTTAACCGTATACCGTATTACTGGCATTTAACCAAAATAAATAAATAAATAAATCTCATTCAAACAAAGCTGAACAAAAACTCCTGCAATTCTGTTTTTAGGACTCATTTGGTGCTTTCCACTGTATGGTACGACACGATCACTTTTGTGGGTTTTCCACTGGGTACAGAATCTTGTACTTTTTTCAGTACCACCAGCGATGTGGAATGAAAACGTTTTTCAGGATTCAGGTGGAGCAACTATAACGACATGTGAATAATCAATATTCGCCTACTCTAAAGAGTTATAAAACTGCAGTGGAAATGCAAACTGGGCCGTGCCGAGCCCAGCCGAGTCGTACCATGCCGTGGAAAAGTGCCAATCGATAGTTTTTGCAATTTCTTTTGCTGCCACTAGTAACACAAAAGCACTTCATCCTTAAAGGACAGGACAGATACATTTGTGGCAGTGTGCCATACCTTGTGATGTAGAAAAAAAAAATCAATGATGAAGTCTTAATGCCAACATGACCTTGCACACATATGCTCACACAGAGGTTGGGAATGCGGTGATTTAGGGTTAAAAATCCAGGTCGCCCCCATGCATGAGTGAGCATTGAGCTCTGGAATACTCAAATCAAAAATAATGTTTTGAAAGAGACATTATCTGCCAGGGATTTGTCTCTTTATTCTTGTTCATTCTCTCTCTCTCTCTCTCTTTGTGACCCACACTCTAAATGGAGTTAATACACCAAATAGAACGAAAGTCTGAAAGCTCAGTGTTAGTAATCTCAGTCACTCTCAGATAGGAATTTCCTACCATCAGCTGCCCCATTTCCAGGGGCCTTTGGCGGCTAAATGTAGAGACTGAGCTGAAGCCACTCAACAAGACTGATGGGATTTATTCAGATTATTTCTGCTTTGTCCGCCGATGAGTTTGAGAGGATGCCTGGAGACATCGTCATTTAACTGACTACATTTGCATAACATATACTGTACACTCACAACAACACAAAACTTGATTGTTGTTGTTTTATTTTAGTTTTTAACTTATATTTATTTTATTTAGTATTACTTAGCATGACTTAACAATAATGATCTTCAAATTAGCCAGAGTTTTAATACCGGTTTATCCCTAGTAGTTACTGCTGTTGCTTGTGTCATCTCCATTTGTGAACACTGATTAAAAATTCATTACTTTAGGTTACTTTTTAGCTACAGAACGCTGTCAGTGTAGAGGCCTTTTACTGGTCATTTTACACAATTTAACGTGTGTGCATGTTTTTGACTTATCTGAGCACATATTTGTGTGTGCGAGTGTGGCAGTGTCTTTTTGATAGGCTCTATTGAGTGTTCTGCAGGAGGTTAATGGTGTAAGGCTAATGTGAGGCTCTTTCTGAGAGACACAAACCCAGCAAAGACTTCTTTCTCAACCTCAAGTGTTGCCCTTCTCTCTCTGTCTTTCCGCTCTGAAATGGCTGCTATTCACAAACGCAGTCTGTATTAGAATGGGGAGGAGGGTTAGGGTGCATTTGGGAACGTTGCCCAGGTCTGCCTACTGTAGTGCATGTCTTTGTGTGTGCGCTCATTTATCTATGTAGCTGTGGCGTGGACTGTTTTGTGCTTTTTAGTTGGCCTTAAGAGTGTTTTGTATGTACATTCATCTGCGCTGAAGAGAGGTGCATATGCATTTCTGTAAGAGTGTGTGCTTCAACATGTGTGCGAGACCCTTAATGAGGAATGTGGCGTCTCGGTCTCAGATACGAGGTGTTGCATTCCTGCCTGCTAAATGATACCTCTTCTAAAGTACATCAATGGCCTTCCGTCTAAGCGAGGGAGAGTTCATGAGAGCCAGAAAGAGAAAATAGCACTTCTTTTTTTTTTTCTTTTTCCTAAGCTAAAGTGTTTTAGAGGAAAGGGCAAAGTGTCATTTACCCAGACACTTGGATGCTCTTTTTTTCCACTGGTTTCTTTCTGGTTTTATCCTTTCCTTTTCTCCAGAGGCAGTGTGGCGGTGCTATCATTATATGCTAGATTTCACTATGTGTTTTCACTATGTGTTTCAGAGGCTATTTTAGCCAAACGTCACGCGCTTGTGCTCAGCAAAACATGCTTGAGTTGTAAGTACCTCAGACTACGCAGACAGATCAAATAATGAAATCTTTTGGAAAAATTAATTTGCTTTCTCAGAAAAAATTAGGGAAAACATCATCTGATGGCTAATGAAATGAGATTCTTGCAAACAGGACACGGTTCATCCCAGTCCCCACTAGGCTACTTAACTAGCGTTCCTGGGTCAACTAACTTTATCTGGAAAAGTGATGTTGGCTGACCAAGCTATACCATACAGTATTAAAAATAAAGGTTCTTTATGGGCATAGATGGTTCCATGAAGAACCTTCAACATCCACGGACCTTTCTATTGCACTCTATAATGGAGAAATATTTCTAGATAAAAAAAAAAAAAAAATTAGTGACACTAAGAAAAAATGGTCCTTTTAAGAAAAGAACAGAAAGTTTCCAAAATGATTATTCTATTGCATCAATGTACAAAACTTTTTTTTTTTTTAGGAGTGTAAACCAGTCTAAACCAGTATGAAAATATATGGTTTGCTTGGTTAATCCATCTTTTATTCCTTAGTTTGATGATTCTTTCTTTCTTTCTTTCTTTCTTTCTTTCTTTCTTTCTTTCACATTTGCTCTTGCATCTCCAAGCTCCAACGTTCTTGTTTTTCTTTTTCCAAAAATGGCTGAACTGTAATTTTCTTTGGCCATGCTTAGCCCGCAGTTCAGTAGACCACTGTTTTTTTGGCCAGGGAAGAAATGGATTGTGGGTACGAACACAGGCGTCTTTTTAGCAGCATGATCTTAAGGTCCATCCAGCAGCCGTACACCTCAGCATTACACTCACATGCTCGTGTGCAATGATAATTGTCATATCTGCGTATTCTGGACACCAAAACTTCAGGGAAACATTTAAAAGCTGCCTAACTTTGATTAATTTAGAATATCCGCTAAATATTATTACTTTTTAGCTTAACACTGAAAAAAAGTTCTTGTTAATTCCTATAAAACATGTCCCTATTTAAATATCCCTATTTAATGTCTTTTTCCATTCCAGTCAAGTTCTTGGTCTATAAATGTAGCTTTGCCTTTATTATAATGTTTTAACGTGCAGAGTTTTTGATGACTGCCCGCATTCAGAGTTTATTTTCATTCCTATGTATGACTGCAAAAGCATAGGAGAGCTAGAGATGGTTTGCAGCCTAGCACAATTTAGAGCAGGAGCAGGAGGCGAGTTGCGGCTGGGCTATTTCTGCTGCCTGCTTGAGCGCCATTGATGGCTTCTGGTTTCGGAAATCCTTTTTCTGCACGGTCGGCAGGCGTCTCTCGTGTGGCCGGGGCTGGCAACGTCTGCCGTGCTCTCTACCCCATCTAATGTACAATTATACTGACGGAGAAACACAAGTCTGCTTATTATATGCAATCGAGACGCTCTTTACAGAAATGTGTGCTCATTTGCATTGTTGTTCGATCTCTGTCTGCCTGTTTATACTCTCTTCACTGGGTTCGGCATTTAAATTCACTTCTAATTGGATTTCTGTTGTGCTCAGAACTTATTTTCCTGTAATGTAAAGCCCTTGAGAGAAATCTTCTAAAAACCCACCACAGAAGAAGCCACACCCAGAACAGTTTTGGGTAAATGCAGTGACGGTTGCATTGACATTTCCCTCATTATTTCAGTGCTTGAAGGTGTTTATTATCAGCATTGTGTGTTTGGTAGAAGTTAGTTTGTTAGGTGTATGTTGTCTGTTTCCAGGAAGTGTGAGTACGTGTTTTAAGTGTGGTTGTTTGTTCAGCTTTAAAACATTTTTGACACAAGCACAACGCCCTTTCTGCAGTTCTTTGCAGCTGAATATGTGGTATTTAACATTTGTGTGTGTGTGTTTACTTGACAATATTGCAGCCAGAGGCTAAATAAATCGGACAAAACCCCTTTTGAGAATGTCTGGGTACAAGATTTTTAAGATGTTAAGTTTTAATGTGGTTACAAATTGTGTTCGTGTTTTTGCAGGCCTGGTCACCACCACGTCTCGGAAGCTGGACAGAGAACAACAGGATGAACATATTCTGGAGGTAAAACCACCTGAATACATCCACTGACCACAACACTCCTTAAAGCAGACAATCCTAGAAACTCATATTTAGAGAAGTCCTAAAAAGTCACCTTTTTCATCTGTTTTTTTTCTTTTCTTAAGGAATATTCTGGGTTAAAGTTAAGCTATTTGTATAGCTTTGGTGGTACTTTCCTTTCTTTCACCAAAAAAAAAAGAGAGAGAAACAGAGGAAATGCATTATATAAAATGTAAAAACAACTGTATATGCTACCATTTAAAAGTTTGGGGTCTGTAAGATTTTTTAATGTTTTTAAAAAAAGCCTCTTATAACAACCAAGGCTGCATTTATTTGATCAAAAATACAGTTGAAAAAGTAATTTTGCAATTTAAAACAACTTTTGTCTGTTTTAATGTAATTTTACATGTAATTTATTCTTGTAATGACAAAGCTGAATATTCAGCAGCCATTACTCCAGTCATCAGTGTCACATGATTCTTCAGAAATCTTTCTAAATATGCTGATTTGGTGCTTGGGAAACATTTATAAATATTATCAGTGTTGAAAACAGTTCTGCTGCTTAATAATATTTGTGGAAACTGTGATATATATATAGACAATAGAAGATATTTTTTTGTCATTTTTAATCAGTTTAATGCATCCTTACTGAATAAAAGTGTTATTTCTTAAAACATTCTTACTGACCCCATTTTAAAATATAATGTAATTAGAATTTTCTGGTTGAACTTGAGTAAAAGAAAAACTTTTAGCCTTGACTATTTAGACCAAAGGAACAAGCCACCAAACTAAA
This sequence comes from Carassius auratus, assembly GCF_003368295.1. Lineage (NCBI taxonomy): Eukaryota > Metazoa > Chordata > Actinopteri > Cypriniformes > Cyprinidae > Carassius > Carassius auratus. The sequence continues at coordinate 6,333,171 of NC_039268.1, forward strand.
CTGTGCACATGAGCGGACTGCATTCTTCCCCCTCCATTCCTTCTAAAGTGCTTCAGAGGGGATTTAGATATCCGGTGTGTGTGGAGGGTAGGTGTGTGTGTATGCATGTTGGGGTTTGCCTTTGTTCTCTCTCAGTGTACCGTCTCGGGATTAGGCAGGCCAGAACAGGAAGCGTCGCCCTGCCCAGCTAAAGTTTATACTTGTGGATTTTAATTGAGCTGGAAGCTTCTATCACCTTTTCTCTCTCCCTCTCTTTCTCAGTAACTCTTTACCACCGGCTCTCTTCCTTTGGCAAAAACCCAACCGCAGTTTGCTGATGCTTTAAGTTGTGCACAGATTGATGCTCTTTTAATTATATCATAGATTCAAATTCAGTTCAAACCCTGTGGCATCTCATTTAATTTGCACTGGCCTTTATTAGTTCTTTTATGCCCATTTTTGTGACCCTTATTGTATTGTAACTGACAGGAGGGATGCGGACAGGAAATAAAACCAGGGAGGATGGTACACCCTGCAGCATACGCTTAATCCAGTGTCTGTCCTCCCTTTCTCTCTCCATGCCTCAGTGATGTGAGGAGCTCCTCTTGACTTCAAAGCAAAGCCTGCTGACCGATAGAGAGTAGGCTTATAATTAGCTAATGCCAACAATTCAGCTAAATATTAGTAGTGCCAAGATCCCCTCAAGGTTAAATCTGTTCCTCTGGTTTTTAATTAACTAAGGTTTTTTTTTTTTTTACTGTTGAGATTGTAGTTTGGTGGTGCGTGTAGTTTCATTGGACTTGGATGAGCATATATTAGCTGTCTAGAGCTGTAAGGAATGCTTTTTTACCTGACATTGTCTTTTACCCTTTTAATTGCACTTGCAATGGTATCCAGCTCTAACTTTAAACCACATTTATTGTCTCCATGGGTTTAACCTTGCACTTGTCGCTTGAAATTGTCATTCGCTTCCAGTTTTTTTACCTGTACAAATGCAGTCCTTTATGGTGCTTGATAGTTTAATGTTTTAAGGGGTCATATGACGATGCTAAAAATAACATTATTTGGTGTATTTGGTTTAATGCAATGTGTTTATGTGGTTTAAGGTAAAAAAACACATTGTTTTCTACATAGCGTACTTTCCCCTTCTTTCTGAAATACATTAATTTTATAAAGCTCATCGTTCTGAAAAGCGAGGTGTGCTCTGATTGGCCAGCTATCTAGTGCATTGTCATTGGACGAACACCTCAACCATGTAATGGAAATGATATGCCATATTTGGAAACACCAGGTCTCCACGACATGGCAGCAACAGCAACAATACTACAGCAAGAATAAAAGTTATGCCTTCTCTCTTTGTGTTAACATTTGGGCGGTGTTTTGCAAATGTGGGAATCCTTGAACAAGTCATAACTTTTATAAATAATATCTCTTTATTGTTTGGGACTTTTGTCTTTGTTACTTCATGCATCTTACTGTATATATGCATGAACAACATGTAACACTCCAAAGACAGAGGAAAACTTGAAATCACGTCATGTGACCCCTTCCTAACCATCTTTCTCTACTAACTCTCAACTAACCATCTTCCAAGAAGTCTGGTGTTTCGGAACTATTCAGTCTTCCTGTTAAGTCAGCTTAGGATTTCAAGAGGTAGATTGAAAGGTAGCCTGATCAAAAAACAAAAAAAATATTTAACATTCACGATATTCACTCTATTTTTCAACGTGAAAGTAAGATATCCCCCAAGAATGCATAGGATTCTGAATCATTAGCTGCTATAGGTAAATAACTAAAAAGTTCTGTAAACTCTAAAACTATTTGTGTAACAAACCAGTGCATTCATGAAAATATGATACTATGAAATATAATATGAAAATATGAACTTTCCATAGTAAAAGCAAATGACACTGGAAACCTTGATTACTCAAGTTAAAGATTACCCTGTCTGCTCTTAGGTAAAAATTAAAATAGATAGGCTTAGTTATTAGGCTAATCAAAAAAATGGTTAACAATATGCTATGCTAGTGTATTAAGTAACTAGCCTATAAAACATGAGACTGCTAACACAAAGAACATTTGTGAATAGGCCTGTAGCGATAGTCGATAAATCAATCGCGCAATAGAAAAAAAATGAGCTCGATAATATTTTTGGCCGCGATAATTTTTACAATTTTTATTTAAATAATGTAGCATGTCATGATGCGATGTGGGGTTTGTCTGGAGCGCAGCCTGTGAGATTGACCAGCTTTGGAAGCACCTTTCATTTTCTTGTGGATGTTTGCGTCGCAAGTGATATTGCATTGTACTTGCACAACTGCTTTATTTTAATACAGTTTGTTTCAGCATATTTTGCAAGTAACTTCGTTGCCCTTTCTGTAAAAATGGCATTTGGCTCGCTCAACTAAATATGTCTGTAGGCGTGTGGTTGCGTGTGTCAACGCACCCAGTGAGTTCACACAGTAAAAATGTGTTTGGGTGCACCCCATTTTTCAAAAACAACAGGGAATTTCACACCGAAGGAAGCTGATTGAGTTGGTTCTTGTCACATGACCTGGTGCGCTTGCGTCTTTCTGAAAAGCTGAGATGTTTTTTAACTAGATGTGCTGCAGACGCGCCTGGAAAAACGAGCGCATTGTACCGCGTCGCTTCCATTATGAGCGTGCATACCGCATTTGAAATAACGAACTTGAGCACAAAAAAAGACGTGATATGTGAACGGTCCCTTCATCAGTCAAAATGTTTATTTTTGGTTAATGGTTAAACACATAATATAATATAAAAAAATAATCAGTTTTAAGCCACACAAAGTCAACATGTTGTTATTTCTTGCTCTGAAACTGCCATAAAATAAAAGTTTATTGATCTTTGAAAAGGTGTACCTGCGTTATTATTGAATTTATCATTATATTAGTTGAAACTGGTCTTAGAACGAAAATATTATCATTTATCGCGATAATTTCTTGGACAATTTATTGTACAGCAAAATGTGTTATCGTGACAGGCCTATTTGTGAACAAAAAGTTTTGTTTCAAAATCTATAGTTTTGCTTTCTATACTATTGTGTAATAAAACATATCAATGTTCATGATAACAGTTCAGACGGCATTAACCATGAAGCGATTTTGCAGTCATAAAAGATTATTTCTACCAATAAAATCGCTTTCTGGTCCAAGGCGATCTCAACAGGCACACTGAATTGTTCATTACAGCGGCCCTAAATTTATCCTTACATCACTGGCAGTAAAATAATCTGAAAATAAAATTAAAAACTCAGCAGGCTTACTAGAATAGTTGGATATCTAGTCCATAAAAACAGAAAGATCATACTGTGAATTTTGGATACATTTCTCACAACCTGTTTGAAGCAACTGTCTTCTTCTCTGTTTAAACACCTTCTGGGACTGTTATAATCTCATGCTTAATTTGATTACCGTGCCGCTTTAGACCGGCTGAGGGAAAGAATAATAAACAAATGACCATCAATCCAGTCACTGTTCACACGCATTCTTCTGGATCCTGTTTCTCCTTGTTTTTTTTCTCGCACGGCTCCGGTGGCCCACTGTAGTAGTCATGACAACCATAGCAATTTGCGTTTTAGGCCGATGTTTGGTCAAGGGGTCCAGCAGCAGGAAGTTCTTTATTGACATCTTCCCTCCAGGGGTCTTGTCTCACCCAGTCTCACACCCAGGATTCTGGCTGTCTCTCTCCCAGGGGCAGTACAGTCCTGCTGGGCACAGCACCGCATGAGACAGGGGAATGAGCTGGTGCTTGAGGCTCATTGAGGTTAGCTGGAGGTAGCACATGCTTGGGGGGAGGGAGAGGCAGTTTTACTGGGCCAGAGTGGGGGTATTTGAGTGTGTATGTGTATGTGTGAGAGATATATGGGAAAGCGCCCTGCAAACTTTCACACACACTTAAGAGCTGGGAAGGAAGGTGTAAGGTGCAAATGCTCCTAGAAGGGAAAGGGAGGAAAATTCAAGAAAATAAAGAACAGAGAGAGAGAGAGAGATAGAGAGAGAGAGAGAGAGAGAGAGAGAGAGCTACTCTGGAACATGTTGAGGCATGCACAGCACGCCAGAGAGTCTGCCCTGTTGCTCTTTGAACTTATAAAACCAAACAGGAAAATATGTCCACAATTCACTTAAGTTGATTTGCAAAGAAATGAAATTTATTTCTGGGAATACACCCTGAGCTTCTGAAGATGTTGGGCGTTGCTTTCCCTGTTTTCCAGGCATGTGAAATGTGTTACTGCTTTGGCTGCACCAAAAGCTCAAAACAGATTTTTAATGTTTAAAATGCTTGTACCTATTAGTGGTGATTTATTCCACTGACACTTTTGAATCTCACCTAAAGATTTGTTCAGATTTGGTCACTGATTCATTTACAGTACTATCTCCATTTTAGAGACAGACATTTTTTTAATATGCGTTTTATGACTCAATGAAGCATTCAACCAACACGTTTCGTTTTTCGTAACTCTGAACTCTGAACACATCCCCTTCTGTTTGTTCATTCGGTTAGCAGAACCTCTTTAACAAACATGGTTGGCTTGGTTACCAAGTTCATTTAGTTTTTTTTAATGACTGACATGGTAAGACATTCTCAGTGCATAGAAATCAAAGAGAATAGTTCACCTAAAAGATTTTTTCAAAAGCAAAAATTTGTCATGTAAGACGACAAATCGCTCGCTTTTTGCTGAGAAGAGATGTGCTGTAACTTAAAGCAGTCAAGCTCGATTTTCACCATGTGGGCAATTTGACTCGAGCAATCACCACAGAAAAAGTAAAAATCTAGTTAAATAATTGATGTTCAAAGCAGACACTGTATTTTTTATTGAACTGGAAATTTAATTTCAACTGTCTGAATTCTTTCCATTTACTGGAAGTGGTTTTTAAAAAAGCAGTGCATTGCAGGCACACAAACACATGCTCAACTCTGGAGAGTGGACTTTTGGAGCTGACAGAGTCCCTTGTCTTCCTGTTCAATTAAATCTGTTTGGCCAACAGTTGGATGGCACTGGACAGCTTTGAAAAGAAATACACATTATAGGTCTACTTGCTGTTCACACCAAAAGCTGGACTGCTTTTACAGAGTGTTGAACAGATGCGTTTTAATGTCTGTGTTGGCCTGTTTTGTTGTTGTTGTTTTTTTAGTTTTTCTTTTGCCATTGACTGCAGTAGTTTTGTATTTTGCATTCAATGGTACACAAGTCTGCTGAGTTCATTAGCAGGAAAGAGCGTCCATGTCTGCATCTCTGTGTGTGTTTGCATTCATCACCTTATGCACCAGCGTACCATTAAGCCGCCTCAAACGGGCATTTTCCGAGATTATCTGACGATATCCAGAGGAAATTAATGAGCTGGTTAACGGATACCAGCTGAGATTGGACACGGCGTTCTGAGTATGAGTATATGCTCAACAAACCACCAGCGTCTGCTTAATGCTGCTGTCTTCTGCTTGTTTGGAGCAGCTCCTGTACATATAACTGTTCATATTGTTTACAAAAGTGCTTTTCTATTAAAACTGGTGTGCATTTTTGTGAACTTTTGATCTATTCTTTTTTTAACTGAACTAAACTGATCTACCGTCTTTTTGAGGTAATCATTCCTAGGTCTGCAAACAGCACAGTCATATTAGCCGATTGGACCATATTTGAGAAAAATCTAAATCACATTTATTTTGAGGCTATGTAACCTGTCTGGTTATCGCATTCATGATCATATTTTTCATTAGATGTCATAAAAGAGAAATTATCTAGAAAAAAAACCTCATTCCACAATCATACGGAAAAATGCGTAACAGTCTGTTCTCACCCCCGGAAACCCTTCCCGCCTTGCCGCTCGTCTTTGAAAAGATTGCTTGACAGCTAAGCGCATGGGGAATTACTTCAATTTTGTCAGCCAATTGACTTAGATAGGAACACTTGCCCCCGTGTACTGAACAGGAGATTTTTCTTTACCTCTGAACGGCGATTGATTGAAGCTCTCGCTATAATGAAGGTTTTCAATCACTTGTGTCAGATATTCTTGAGTGTGTTCTATTATTGTCCTGTGCACCTAATTGAAAATGTTCATTATGACACCGGCTCTCTTGGGTTTTGGGGTTATTCGACATGAAAGGAAAGAAGAAAACTAGAACTGAGTGAATGAATCTTTCCGCCCCCTCGATTACGGGCTTTTCTATCAGCCCCCTGAAGCTTTCTACCCAGACAAATCAAACTTTTAAGAAGGGATGTGCAAAGGTACGTATTTTCAAAACCAACTAGTCTGGGGTTGTCTGAACAACTAGGCACCTAATTAGTCTAAAGAGTACGCTCTATAATCTGTCTATCTCTCTGTCTATTCATATCCATCTATCGTTTGATGTGGGATGTAGTTTGTAATATTTTGTGACAGTTTTTGAGTGAAAATAGTTTCAAGGAAACAGCGAGACCGAATTGAGCAATATTTTTAAGTAAAAAGACTAGGAAATAATATTTTGTTTTAAAGTATACTCAAATATTCTTATAATTACTAATTTGGAAAAGTTTTAAAATAATTTGCATTCAATATTCTTATGTTACAGATCACCGTATCTGACCAAGGCATTCCGGTTAAGTCCACCACTGTCCGTGTCATCGTCAAAGTCCTGGATGAGAACGACAACAAACCACAGTTTATGGAGAAAGTCTACAAAATCAAATTGCCCGAGCGTGAAAAGCCAGAGAAAGAGCGTGCACTGAGGAGAGATCCTGTGTACCGCGTTATCGCTTCAGATCGAGATGAAGGGCCAAATGCTGAGATTTCCTACAGCATCGAGGATGGAGACGAACAGGGAAAGTTCTTCATTGAGCCCAAAACTGGCATGGTGTCCTTTAAGAAGTTTTCTTCTGCTGGAGATTATGATATCTTAACGGTGAGGATGTTCACTTTTCTATACCACATACTCTGTAAGTTCGTATTTGCTCTTTTTGAAAGATTAGAAATGTGCAAATAGCAAGAAATGAAAAACTCGATGCTTTTTTATTGCGAATGTATTTGCTTACTAGCTTGAGTTTCAGGAGGCTGCTATTATGAGCTCTCAGATTTGACACACACTACATTTTTCCTGAATGTCCCTTTGATTGAAGTTTTACGAGTGTAAAGTCAACTTCCTGCTGGCCCATGTGGCCAGTGACATTTTTTGCCAGACCTCCCATTGTTTCATTGCCTAACATCTGTTGCCTTCCAAAGTCACAGTGACAGGTGTTCTGGTAGCATTCTGTATTTCCCACATTTAGTAGTATCTCTCCCTGATTGGGCTTGAAGTGTGACTTTTGGTATCGCTGACAGATTTGCTCAAATTATTCTTTTCCCCAACCATGAATTCCGAAGCCGTACTGTAATTTACATTGCAGTTGTATTTGATTTAACCTATTCTTTTCAACATTTCTCCACCAGATCAAAGCAGTGGATAATGGTCGACCCCAGAAATCATCCACCTGCCGTCTACACATTGAATGGATCTCCAAACCGAAGCCGAGCGAAGTCCCTCTGGCATTTGACGAGCCATTTTACACCTTTTCTGTCATGGAGAGTGACCCCGTGGCACACATGGTCGGGGTCATCACTATGGAATCTGTGGAAACACCAGTCTGGTTTGAAATAACAGGTACGGTGGAAGTAGATTTTGAAAGTTGTGTTGGCTGGACTTTACATGCTTTACATGCTGTACACATAATTTAATATTTGTCTTTGTTAGTTCATAGATTTTTAACAATCTAAGATGATGAAATCTTCTAATGAATCTCTTTGGAGGAAGTTTCTTTGCATGAAATAACCTCTATCTTTGTGTTTATCTTCTCAATAGAACTGTCATAATATGACTTAATAGTTTGCATCCTCTTCCTGTCCCTTTATCTTTTAACCAAACTTTCACTGACAACTTTTACTTTCTCTCTCTCTCTTCTACTACTTACTTTTGGAATGGTTTGGTCTCCTCTGCTTCTCTCCTCCCGCTTTCCTCCTCTTTTTTGTCCCTTGCTCCTCTTCTTGGCTTTGGAAGAGGACATGGCGGCTAAAGAGCAGTTTTACATCGTTCAGATGGCTTGCGACCTGAACTGCACTGCAGAAGGTATCTGCCGCAGATCTCCTAATTCTACTGTGCGTGGTCATTATGAGATCTGTCATGTGCTTTTGTACTCATGCTGTTGTGACTGTCTCACATTGGTTGCACCAGGTCCCAAGTGTTGTTTCTCTTTCAAGTGCTTATGAGCTGGCAATGAAAGAGTTACATTTAAGTCATTAAAGCTAAATTATTTGTCTCTGTCCACTCTAAGAGATAAATAAAGACTCACTTGTTTTCCTTGCCAGCCTATGCACTTAGTGTTGTTCACTTTGAAGGCCCAGTGCTCTCATTTTCTTTCATGTATGGTGTTTTTATTATCGTTATATTTGTGTTTGGTCATATAATCAGAAAAAAAGAAAGAAAAAAAACATACTGCTGGTGATTCAGTGGCTGCTGGCAAGATAAAAAAGAATGAAAGATGACTTATACATTTGTATATTACGAATTAATGATAGCAAATGCACACACAATTGCAGAAATCAAATGAACAGTGTTTTCATGGAAAATACAGAAAGCATTCATTGGAAATACTGTTGTTGTTTTTAATGCCATGACGTTTCTCTTATCTAAAAAAGCCAAATAAAGATTTTAAATGCTGGTTAAGTCTGTATAGGTCAAAGATGCTGCATATTTATTTGCATATATTGCTATATTTAATCTATTACTTTATTCCAGCTTTTACAATATCTTGAGCGCACCTCTATTATTACGATTTTTTTTATTTATTATTATTATTGAATGTATTTTATGTATTTTGGGGGACATAACTATTAGTTGTCTTTATAGAAATAACTTAAAGAAAGCTTTCTAGTTTTAGTCCTAATTTAAAGAAAAAATGAAAAAAAAAAAAACGTCTGGTTTCTTGAAACGAAAGCTTCAGTAGTCTGACATAGTATTTAAATATTTAGCCCTCTTCACCACCTACTAATATTGTCTAATAATTGCAAATTGCACTATATATATATATATATATATATATTTTTTTTTTTTTTTTTTTTTTTTTTTTTTTAACTACATTATTCAAATATTTTTTCTCATTTTTTTATTGTGGACCCTGTATTATCTTTTGGGTTTTCACACACTAAGGCAGCAGTATGGGAGAATGTATGCCAGTCAGCCATTATAGTAGCATACACAAAAAGTGTGAAACAGTTGCTGCGGATCCACAAACGTGACACTCTGACATTTGCCACCTGTGCCGTTCTCTTTCTCTCGCTCCTGTCTTCAACTGCCTAACTTGTGATGATGGCCGTCTAATTTCCTGTCCATTTTGGTTGTGGTGAAAACCTCCTCTCAACAGGTGGTAATTCTGACAGTCGATTTGAGGTGGGGAAGGCGAGTGGGACAGTGATTGTGGCCCAAGCGCTGGACGCAGAGCAGAAATCCCATTATAACCTGACGGTGGACGCAACAGATGGCAACAGATCTGTCAGCACGCAGGTAATTGAATTGCTAATGAAGTGTTTATGGAAGCAGAGCATTGTGTGTTCACCATAGAGGCCTGGGATTCTTTTTTGAGATCACTATGAGGGGCAAAAATGGCTTGGATTTTTTTGTACATGCATATTTCGCTGGTCGCAAGGAAGGAAAAGCAACCCAAGCATTTGCAACTTTCCAATTTGAGTTTCCTTCTATGGCTACACTGGCACTGTAGGTCCCAAAGGTCTTTCCTGAATAAACTTCAGGATTAAAAAAGGAGCACAACATCTTGCTATTCATTTGGATGAGTCAATCAAAAGTCATTAATCCAAATACATGTTTTGCAATGATTTTTTTGAGGTTTATTTGTAGATCCATTCTGCACAAGCTCTGTGTGTGCCAGGTTATAAGCTGTACTAGGAAAAAGGTTCAAACTAGCGAGCTTTAGGCAGTTTTTTCTGGTCAGATTCAGGTTAGCTATTGTAGACATTTTTTGATGTCTGAAGCGTCCCTAAATGTTCTTCAAAAACCTCACGTCACAACATGCTGGCAGACATTCCTTGGCCTGCCGGACGGAGAGTTTTTGGCTGGGGTTCCTGGAATCTTCCATTGTCTCATTCCTGGAGCGTGTGAGGAGGATGAAGCCGTCTGGCTCTCTGCATTTTCATTTAGGCTTTCTCTGACAGTCTGACTCTTTCTTTAATTCAGTTATATTTGTATCCCATGAGAACATTTACCACACCTTTCAATAATTATGAAGTTGATTGTGTAAGGTTTTCAGGCTTACTGTCAGTTTGTTTCAAACTTTGCATTTGCTTTACTCAGCATATGGCAGAAAGTGTAAAACACATTGCCCCTGGTCGTCTCTACATCATTTTTTGTCATCTCCAAACAGGCTGCACTGTTTATGTGCTGATTTCCTGTTGGATCATGAATAAATCTTTTCATATGGTCCTAAAGAGGTCACTGAAGAGCAGGCTCTCTGGTTGAGGGCCGTATTTGTGCCCTCCCTCTCTCGAACAGAGCCTGCATTGTGACCGGCTCCACAACCCTCCTCCCAGTATATGTTTAGGCAACACTGTCGGAACTCTCTTGTGATCAAGCAGACCACTGTGACCAATGATACCACCGCACACATACATTCCTCTATGCAAAATTAACCGCCACGAATATCCTGAGCCGAAGCCCCCACCATCCAACTCTCCCTCCCTCTTATTGACAAAATTTCCAAACACAAAGACAGTGACACGACACTGTGAGTCTTTGCGCTGCAGCTCTTCAAAGCCTCTCTCGATCAGCCCTGCTTAGCTAAAGCCATTGTTGGGCCCTAAAACCTTTCAAGTCAAATCAGTTACAGTTGTCACATTCACAGGGCACAGAGTGCAGATTTCAGTGCCCTGCATCTGGCTTTGGCCATTTTTGTGGTTGTTGACATTTTTGCGTTGGGTTTATCATGTGGATGTGTAATAACCATTACTGCTTGAGGTTCAGTTGAATTTGTTGACCTTTGAAGACTGAGGCTTTGATGGGAAACATCAGTGTTCTAGATCAGTCAGCTGATCTACTCTTAGTCCCCCACAACAAAAACTGATATAAGATTTTTGTAAACAACAGATGAGCTTTTGGGTGAATATTAAAAAAGTATAGTTTTTGTTTCCTCCATAATCAAAGGGAGAGAATTTATAAGTTTTGCAAAAAAAAAAAAAGAAAAAACATTCAGAAAATGTTATTACAGAATTAAGTTCTGTGACCAGTTCTCACTATTAACTAACTATTAACTCTTACTTTTGCCTATAAACTCCTAATTGGCTGCTAATTAATAGTAAGTAAGCTAGTTGTTAAGTTTAGGAATGAGATAGAACCTTAAGGGATCTAAAGTATGGTCAATGAGACTAAGGCATTAATGTGTGCTTTGTAAGTGCTAATAAACAGCCAAAATGCTAGTAATATGAATGATAATAAGCAACTATTTAATCGAGAGAATTGGTCCTTACAGTGACTGAAAAAGTATTTATTACTATAATGTCTGTAGTTATGTAATAGTATCATTCATAATAAATGAGATATATTTTTGTCAGATTCTTTGACATATTTTCTTTTTGTAAAATCTTAAATATTATTATAATACAAATTTAATTCAGAATATATATATATATATATATATATATATATATATATATATATATATATATATATATATATATATATATATTATTTTTTTTTTTTTTTTGTATTTTATTTTTTGTGGTGAAACATGACCTGATCATTTTGTTCTAACTGATACTATAAATAAAACTCCTATTACGTTTCAGAATTTATTGATTGTTTTAACATTTTCCAGGTGTCTCAGTACTGGTCTAACTATTCCTATAAGCCTCTTTCACACAGTAATACCAGTAAAGTTCTGTAAAATTACCAGAACGACTTTACAGGTAAATTCAAAAATGCGCTGTTCACACAGTCAACGACATTCCGTCTTTTTTCCAGAAAAGCACCATTCACACATCCATTCCAAAATACCGGTAAATTCTGTGACGTAATTAATCTCTAAACAGCTGCGCTTGTATTTTTAAACACGGAGGGTAATACGTGTTCAGTATTTCTGTTTATGGTTTAATTTTTTTTTTAAATTTATTATTCATGTAACTGCTTTTGTTACAGAGACATCGTAATAGATGACTGTTTTGAATAATTATACTCCCCATTAATAAAACACCCGATGCTGTCTGGAGCTGACCAATTTAGTGAAAATCGGATTGAAAGGATTAATAGCACAATGAAGTTGCGATTGTAAATTGCAGTCTGTAAGACGCACTTTGCAGAAAAGGTGCATTCACAAATGTAGCCTGATCCAAATTCATATCAAATAGTCTATCAGCGCAGATAAACATGTTGTGCGTATAAATTGAGTTCAAAATATGTCCCAAAGCACCGGAAAAATTACCATGAATGTGACAGAGGGAAATAGTAAAAATATATTTGAATTATTTACTAATAGACTAGTGTTTTCTGAGTCTGTGCCCCAAGGATGAAGTTGCCTGACTCCTCATTAGATGCGCCTCCTAAACGGATTATGATTGTATTTAGATTTTTTTGTTGTTTGTTTTTATTATTTCGTTAAGTAGTAATTAAAAGCTTTCTATAGATATATTTATCATGTCTGTGAGGCATGTATTCGCTGTGTTTCGGTATTTTGTAAGCTCTCCTGTTCAAGATGAGACGGCAGAAAGCATGTTTGTTTTCTTTATTTTATATTTCTTTATTTTATATTTCTTTGTTATATCATGATCGCGCTGGCACCTATGTCCCAAAAAAAGCGTGCTTTATCTTGCGTTCTCCGCACAAAATATACATATAGCGCGCATCTGGGTTCAACGTTAAAACATCGTTATGCTTGAACTGTTTTATATCTGTAGATTTTATTTTAGACAATTCGTGATGATTTGAGAAGGCTAAACATAGGCTATGTAAACTCTCTCTCTGTGCTGGCCGCTTAAAAAAAAAAAACTTAGCCTATATGCCTGTTTAACGATCAAAAACTGCTCCAAACAGTAGTATGAGCTGTTTTGGGAGAATTGGAAAAAAAGACGTGCTGAACATCCTCAAGTGAGTTGCGGGGCAAACCGAAAGTTGAAGCCGAATGTCAAGCACTCTTCTTCACTGCTCCGACTTCTCGTTTGTGCCCTATCTGTTTTTCCCTATGTAAAAACTAAAATTAAAATTAAGTTGTAAAATTAAGTTGTAAAACTTAAAGTTATTGTTTTTATTATTTATTGTGTTCGGCATGGTGGGCAGCGTGTGATTTCATGCCGTGCCGCGGGTTGAGATCCACGTAGAGCTAGGCCTACAAGATTTGTGGAGTAGCAGAACCCCCAAATAGACGGACAAAAGTCATAATGGGAACAAGAAATACTCCCAATACTACTTCGTTTGTGATGGTCGTTTATTTTTTAGATATTAAGACACAATGTTTTCAGTTTATTGATGACCTGACTTTGTCGGCGACAGTTAACAGTTATTTTATCATATGTTACTGCATCACTAACAGTTTCTCTCAGATGACGACAAATTAGGCTACTTCATCCTACCGGATAATAGGAAGCGCCTTAATTTCACTGTCGCTTCAGTTGGATGGATGACATTTATTTTATTTTCTTAAACATTGGGTGAATGCTTGATGATTGGAAGACGTCTTACGTCACCGCGTTCTGAACTCTTACGTGCTCCTACCGGTAATTTTCCTTCTGCGTTCACACACAGCAGAATTCCGAATTTACTGGTAATGTTACAACTTCTCATACCGTTAAATTTCCTGAACGAATTTACCGGTATTTTTTTAAAAGATCCTGTTCACACATGACCTCTTTATGGAAATTTACCAGTAATTTTCCGGAAACGTCTGTATGTGTGAAAGGGCTTATAGACTAGGAAAGGCAGGTTGTTTTTCTTTTGCAGGCATCTTCACTACATTAGACCACCATGACATGAGTTTTCAGTCTGTTGGCTAATTAGTAATGACAAAAGTCAGTTTATACTCAACACTTTCAAATACCTCTGTAAATGCTAAGGCAGGTGCTAGCAAGAAAACGAGGCAAAACGAACAAATCAGGCAAATATTTGCCCTTAACCCTTTTATATTTAAAAATATTTTAGCTCAGCCCCCAGTGTGAGGTTTGTTTTAGGCAACCGTTATTTTAGATTATAGATTACTGTTTCCATGGCGATGCGTCATGCTTGTATTGTTACAATGCAGCCTGTATAACACATGGATCGCTTTTATTTCATTTTCCTGTTTTATTCAAAATGTTCAGAAACATGCTCACTTTAATATGAAATATCTGATATTCCGATTCTGAAATATGTGCAAGTAAATATATTTGGTATTTTAAACTCTTTTATATCGACCGAGCTGTGGGATTTACAACACGCAAATTCATCCTCTCCTCCTGAAACACGTTACAGTAGGTCACCAGTATACTGGGAGAAGAGCCGTATCAAACTTTATAGTTACCGACACAATCTGTATATGATATCAATAAAAAGATGTCGTCAGATAATATTTGTAAGGATCATTATTGCCGTTTCCATAGACATCAGCATGTATTTTGCAAGCTGTAAATGTATGGTTTTGCTAGTACTTATGTGTATCTACCGTATTTTCCGCACTTTCAGGCGCACTTAAAAGCCTTTAATTTAAAAAAAAAACGACAGTGCACCTTATAATACGAAGCACCTTATATATGGATCAAGGCGCTCTGTCAAAATGTTTACATTCCCTTTAGCACAGCTCCATATAGGTGTGCCCTATATATGAGAACAGTTCTAAAATAGGCCATTCATTGAATGTGCGCCTTATAGTCCAGTGCGGATTATAGTGCGGAAAATACGGTAAATGTCTGAAACCTAAAATAAGCATTATATGGTTGAAAACACTGGATATTTGTTATAATATGACAAGCGCTCAGCGCGTCCGCAAGCAGATAATGCACTGAAAGTTCTAATCATGATCTTATGCTTCAGGAACCAGCCAAGACTGATCACACCAGTGTGATCGTACACGTTAAAGGGTTAAAACGTTAAAGAGATGATTTTAAGCGCACGCCTGCAGGCTTTCATCTGGCCTTACAAAGCAAGAGAAAGATAGATGGGGTAATATAACCTGTTTGAAACTTGTTTCATTTTTAATTTCTTCATTGACCAACTAATGAGTTTGGAGCCTTGTTGTATTTTGATGCAGCTGTTCCAAAACAAGTGCTTCTCAAAGCCAAAGTCAATTTTAGCATGCGATCCAACGAGTATATCTGCAACAATGTCATGCGCCAGTTGTGTTTGAAAGAAAACACAGTCTTGAACAAATTATAGCTGACAAGGAGGGGATTTTATTTATTTGTATGAATTTGTTACCCTTGCAACCCGACTAACACACATTTTTAATCACAAATCTGAATTCAGGCTCTGCTTTTGCCTTTGTATGTCTAGTAACCCTCTCCTGAAGCGATTAGCTCTCTCCTCCTCGTGAAGCCGCATATCTTTGTTTAAATCAAAGTCATGTGTATTCCACATGGGCTTGCCAGACCTTCTCCATGCTCTATTTTCATTGTTTTTGCCATTTATCTCCACACTTTTTTTGTATCTCTCTTTCACCCCAATCTCAACAAAAGCACCACATTTCAGACAGGCAATGAGGGATTATGATTATTTTGGAAGGGAAGAAAAGAATGCAGAGGGGGAGGAAAATGTATGCTGGGTGTAATCCTATTTTAGGCCTTCTGGGAGAATGTGTGGCAACTCGGTGTGTTTGCGACTGTGCCAAAGTCATTTTCCATAAGACATGTCACATACAAAGAAATATGGTGATCTGGGTGAACCGTGCCCATTTCTGCCTGTGATTTCTTTTGAGGGAGCGCTCTTGAGAACAATATCCATCATTTAGTTTTTCCTTAGCCGAAAAAGACTGGATAACTCAAAGCTCTACGTGAAAATCACTGTGCGAATGTGAACTTTTTTTGTTGTTGTTGTAACATTTTCAATTATTTTACTATGACTTTGGTCAATTTAACGCATCCTTGCTGAATAAAAGTATCAGTTTGCTGAAAAAAGTACTGACCCAATAACTGTGTACACCACACGTACCTAAGTCCCTGGCACAATAAAGATGTTAAATCCAATAAATAGTGTGCATGTAATTACATAAGAGAGTTTTCAAGGTATGTGCATGCTTGTGATTCAGTAAAACCCTGCTTGAGACAAACAAGGCATTGAGGCAGCCACGAGGGTCAAGTATTAGAGATCGGCTGAGCAAATTGGATTACAGCTGCAAAACGAAACAATTTTCAAAAAGCCTAAAATGTGACCAATTTGAAAATGCAATTAAAATTACATCTCTTGCTAAAAGTAGCACTTTGGTATGTTCCATGTTGCTGTTGCCCATATATATATATATATGCAAATATATTATTGCATCTGAGATGTTTTAACTCAGTCTATCGGCTGTCCATGTGTGGGAGGTAATGTGTTTGCATGCCTAGTGTAAGTGGTAGGAGTTTATAGCAGGAATTTCTCTTCAATAATAGGCTGCTAGCTTCTGGAATAGCCCCCCTCAGGGATCATCTGATGTATGTGTATATATATACATATCACCTTCACACATACAGAGCTCATTTTCATATAGTGTTACAGTCCTTTCTGCTTTTCTTGCTCTCTTGCTCTTGCTCTTGCTCCTTGTGCCTCACTTCTGTTCCTCATCTTTCTCCGTTTCTGTCTTTCACACGCGCATCCTTCTTCATCTGTCATTCACACTCTCTGATCTTTTGCTTTAATCACTCCCTCACTCACCACTTCCTCTCGAATCCCTCCATCTGTCCTTCTTCTCTGTGTGTGTTAGACATTAGTGAAGCTCCTTTGAGTTTTTTCCCATACATTTACATTACAGCCATGGAGCCTGTCGTGCTGATTCTAAAGCATCATCGAAAGCAGGCAGGATATAAACAAATACAAGCTACTAGCTTCATCTATATACACCGGTGCTTTCAGTTGACTGTCTGTGCTGGCATGAATTACAAAAAAAAAAAGCCAGGCTGCCAGGGCCAGATGGCACGTCTCCAGGGTAAGGTGTGAGAAAGAAGGCAAGAGAAGAGAGAGAAAAAAAGGCAAAGATTTCTCTTCCCTGACCTTTGGCATTCGATAAAACCAAACATGTTCTTCAGGGACAGGGGACGTGCTGATGCTGTCAGGACAAGTGTGAGTGTTGCCCACACTCACACACCCACATGGGCTAATCTTGAGCTGAGAACAAGTGGCAGCTAACAGCTAAGATTTTTAAAAATGTTATTTTTGGCTGTATTTGTCTAACATGGTTGAGAAATATATGTTCCAAAGAGAAATAAGTTTTTGACAGCAATGATGTTTCATGAACAACTATTACAACTATTATATATAAGACATCAAAAATACATTATTCTAATTTTTTATATATATATTTAAGTTTATATATATATATATATATATATATATATATATATTTGTAAGTCGGTCAGATGAAAAAAAAAAAGGTAAAAAAATATATATACTTTTATTTCACAAGGATGCATTAAATTGATCAAAAGTGCCAGTCAAGGCTTTTTCATTGTTTAATATATATATATATATATATATATATATATATATATATATATATATATATATATATATATATATATATATAAAAATCAGCACCAAATCATCATATTAAACCAATTTCTGAAGAATCATGTGACACCGAAAAATTCAGATTTGTCATCATAGAAATAAATTGCATTTGAAAACATTAAAACATGTACAACAGAGTGACCGCACTGAGAAATGCCAGAAGACCTGCTTATTTAAAAGACCTGCTTTTTCTCTAATTGAGCCCTCAGAAATGTATTGAATATTATCAGTCAGGATTATGTGTACATGTATAATACATTAATAAGGTTTTATTGTTTTATATTTATTTGCATATGACACATAGGTGTAGCACAGTCACTCATCTCAAGTTTAGGGTATATGAGAAACTCGGATATTTGTAAATATGATGCAAATGTGATGCAAATAAAGTATAAGGCTTTCTAGATGATGCATATTTTATGGATGCTGCTAGGTAATTCATTCAGTCATAACTCTGTGATATACCAGAACTGTCCCACATATTCTCTCCCCGCCAATCACTTGAAAACATGTGTGACTAGTCTAGTGGGACACATATGTGGCCGATCCATTTGTGAGGATTCTGTTTTCAATCAGTGGATCCACGAAACTGTAAGCTTTTGTTTGTTTTATATAAAACAGCGCCCCCTGATGGCATGCATGTCTAATTTTAACTATACAATCCATTTCACCCTCTTTGTTCTCTATTCTGGCTTTTAGAAAGCATTTCTGATCGTATGAAGACAGATTATTTAAGCACACACTCATTTTACACATCAATTCTAACTGCTTTGGTTGTGTTGAGTGTGAAGCTTCATGTCCACTCACTTATTCTCACCTAAAATATATATTATAAATGTATGAACAGGTGTTTTTTTTTTATTTTTTATCTCAGAATACAACTCATAAATGATATTACCGCATCAGCCTATGCACGAGAAGTGTGTGTTTTGAGAATTGCTAAAGAGTCAAAACACTCATAAGTATGCAGTGGAATAACTTTGGCATTTCACTCACTGTAGGACTTATAAAGCAGATCTTTGTGCATTCACAATACAATAATTTGTAACCAAAGAAAATGTCAACATGCAGTGTTATCAGAGCTCATTTGAATCATGCTGGGTTTTTAACATTCATTGCTGATCATTTGCTGATATTGTCATAAGTAACCAGGCATTTAGATTATTACAGGTTTGATGTGGTTAATATCAAAGCAGCTGTGATACGAGATCTAAACCCCCGAGGTCTAAGATGACAAACATAAGTTCAGTGTCATGAAGTGCATTTTTTTTTTTTTTAATTGACTAGTCTATGTATAGTCTGGTTAACACTTCAGTTAACATTGCACTCAACCATCACAGTCCTCACAAACAAACGGAGACCTGCAGATTATTCATAACCTTACTCACAGCAGGTTATCTGAAGTCAAGGAGTAATTGTCTAGAAATATATTGTTGAAAGCAATTCATTTGTTACAAAAGCAGTGCTTTGATGGCTCTGGCGGCGGAGCTTTAAAGAGAATGAATTTAGACACACAGCTTACCTGTGAGGGTTTACCTGAGCTGACAGGCAGAGAGATGTGAGGTTTTGTCTTTTAATTCATCCTTTTGAAATACTTTGCAGTAACGCATAATTAAATATAGACAAGCTTTCTAGTCAACCTCATTAATCACTAGATGGTTGTTAAACTGGCCTGTCCTTACTGACCTGCTGATCTTTCTCTCTTTTGTAAATTAACAGTTATGTTCCAGAGTTTTACTAAGCAGGTTGTATGTGGGTGTTTTAATGGATCTTTTAAGAGCATTGATACGTTGATTTATTGATTCATTCTCTTGCTCTGTTTTCTTTTCTTTTTATTGTTATTAGCCAGATATTTTATTTGTTAAGTGTATGTTTTTAACCATTCATTATAGAATACCAATCATGTCATCATAGTAATACACTTACAATTTAACCTGAAACGTACTTGCTATAATTATTCATTTACAGAAATTGTCCCACTGTAACTAGATCATTAAACAAGGCCTTATTTGTTTACTTATTGTTTGTTTTTACAGGTTCTTATTAAAGTGATAGACACCAACAATCATCGCCCCCAGTTCTCTAAGTCTAAGTATGAAGTGAATGTCCCTGAAGATACCCTGCCTGACACAGAGGTGTTACAGATTACAGCTACAGACCAGGATGAGAAGAACAAGCTAACCTACACCCTCCTCAGTAGCACTGACCCATTCAGTCTACGCAAGTTCAGACTAGATCCTGGAACTGGCGTGTTGTACACTGCAGAGAGACTAGACCATGAAACCATGCACCAACATACGCTAACCGTCATGGTAAGATCATGTGGTCTGCTACCTGCTTTACAGCATCATTGGTCCAATTGATTTTTATATCTGATTTGAAAATGTTAGCCATTCAGCCACCCTTCACCATAAACTATCCTGCCAGTTTGTTTTCTCTTTAATTCAATCGACACAGAGGTGAATCTCCTGAATGTAAAGTGTTTTATTTGTTTCATATAAGCTCATAACTAAAGTGTTGAAATTACTGGAGAATTGCTCTTTATATACCCCTTCCTCTGCCCTCCACACTGCAGGTACGAGATCAGGACATTCCTGTGAAGCGGAACCTGGTGCGTGTGATTGTAAATGTGCAAGACACCAATGACAATGCACCGTGGTTCTCCGGTTCACCGTATGTGGGTCGTGTGTTTGAGTCTGCTGCAATTGGCTCTGCAGTGCTTCAGGTCTCTGCTCTTGACAAAGACAAAGGGCAGAATGCTGAGATCATCTATAGCATCGAGTCAGGTAATCCATCTGATTGATTTGACTGCTCTCGACTTTTATCAGCTTTGTCCAGGAAACTACATATTGCAGACATATGATGTATGAAATGTCTGAACATGGGAAAGCCAATAGTAATAAGAAACAGACAAAGTATATAAGCTTATCCTGTCTTTAGCTATTTCTTTTAACACGGGATATTGCTAAGAGTTCCACAAGAGTGGCAAATGCTGGCCACTTAGAGTTAAAAATGTGGGAGATATTGAATGTGGCAGCCAAGGGTCCTGCAGTCCACCAAACTGCGAGTTTTGAAAGCAGAATATAGCACAGATATGACGCCAAGTGGCCTTTTGAGAATGCACATATTTGAAATGTCTGAGATTACAGAAGCTAATTGAAATGTACAGTACTATGTGTGTGTGTGTGTGTGAGAGCGAGAGAGAGACAGCAAACATTGTTCAAGTCATACTGACTTGCACTTGAGCATCTGATTAGATGCTTACTGTCTTTGACAAACTCAAATGTTCATTATAGATAAAGCAAAACAAACAAAATGAATGTAAGTTTTAACTTTAAGTAAATGCATCCATGATTTTCTTAAATTAAATTTATTCTTTAAAGCAGTTTGACACCAAATATTTAAATTAACAAGTTCTAAAGAGTTCTGAAATATAAAATCTAATCCTTTTAGCAAGTGTTTGATGTATATTTGTCATATTCCTTCCTAGGAAATGTGGCCAATACATTTGCTATTGATCCTATCCTGGGCACCATCACTGTGGCAAAGGAGCTGGACCGTAGCAGCAAGAACCGATTTGAGCTAACTGTGAAAGCCTCTGACAAAGGCACACCACCACTTAGTGCTACTGCTGCTGTGGACATAACTGTCACTATTTCTGACAATGCCATCCCTAAATTTGAAGAGAATGAGTTTTCTGCTGAAGTCAGCGAAACCGCTCTGCCTGGAGCCTTTGTGAGTCTAGTTAATGCCAACAGCCAATCATCTGTGTTCTATCAGATCAAAGATGGAAATATGAATGGAGCATTTGACATTAACCCCAACTCTGGAGTGGTTGTGACCCATTCAGTTCTGGATTACGAGACTATTCCATCTTACAAACTAACCATTCAGGGAACCAACATGGCAGGTCTGGCTAGTAACACTACTCTACTGATTCACTTGAAGGATGAGAATGATAATGCACCTATATTTATTCAAGATGAGTTCACTGGAATGGTCAGCGAGTCTTCTCCAGTGAACAGTGTAGTCCTCACCAAAGACAGCACACCACTTGTCATCCGTGCTTTAGACACTGACCATGATGCTAACTCTAGACTGGTCTATCAGATTGTTGAGCCATTTGCCCATAATTACTTTGCCATAGACTCTAGTACTGGTGCTATCCGAACCATCAGTGAATTGGATTACGAGCAAAGATCTGTGTTTCGCTTTTCTGTCCAAGTCCACGACATGGGAATCCCCCGTCATTTTGCAGAGAAGGCTGCTAACGTGACTATTGAGATCCTGGACGTCAATGACTGCCCGCCTCAGTTCAACCAAGATCTATATGAAACCACAGTCTTAGTGCCAACTTACAAAGGAGTGGAAGTGATCACAGTCAATGCCACAGATGCAGACTCAGGGCCAAATTCAAGGCTCTTTTACTCTATTGTCGAAGGCAATATTGGAGAGAAGTTTCAAATGGACCCAGTCACAGGGGTTATCACTATTCAAAATGTCACTCAGCTTAGAAGCAGGTATGAGCTCAGAGTAAGGGTGTCTGATGGCAGGTTTTCTAAAACAGCTTTGGTAAAAATAAATGTCAGAGAGAATAAGGATAGTACTTTGAGGTTCACCCAAGAAACATACAAGGCCTCTGTACCAGAAAATTCCCTAGAGAAGAAGACTTTAGCTGTAATAGTTGCAGTGGGAAACCAAGTCAGTGAACCTTTGTTTTATACCATTCTGAACCCTGATAAGAGGTTCACAATAAGCCGTACTTCAGGAGTACTCTCCTCCACAGGCATACCCTTTGATCGAGAAGAGCAAGGCATATTTAACATTGTGGTGGAGGTGACCAGAGAGGACAAGTCAACTGACATATCCCATGTCATTGTAACAGTGGTAATCGAGGATGTCAATGACAACCCGCCGGTGTTTGTCAATTTACCCTATCAGGCACTGGTGCAGGTTGACACAGAAGTGGGTCACATCATCACAAAAGTGACTGCGGTTGATGCAGATGTTGACAGAAATGCTGAGATCAGCTACCATCTGCAGGAGCTAAATGAGTTTGTTCAGATCAGCATGGACGGTGAAATCTCACTAACAAAGAAGCTTGAGAGAGACTCCCTTGACACTGAATTTGTAATCACCATTGTAGCCAGAGATGGAGGTGAACCAGCACTTTCCTCATCTGTTGAAGTGCCAATAATGGTTGTAAACAAAGCAATGCCTGTGTTTGAGAAAGCCTTCTACAGTCTGGAGATCCCAGAGAACATACCATTACTGACACCTGTTGTACATATCCAGGCTAATGACTCTGAAGGCCCTAGAATAGTGTACACAATCACAGAGGGGGACCCTCTAAATCAGTTCTCCATCAACTTCAATACTGGCGTCATTCAGGTTGTAAAGCCTTTGGATTTCGAGACCCACCCAGCCTATAAACTCAGTGTAAGGGCCACCGACTCACTAACCGGTGCCAAAGCTGAAGTCTTTGTTGATGTAATCTTGGAAGACGTTAATGACAACCCACCTGTGTTCCACTGCAAACTGTACAATGCAAGTCTTTCAGAAGCATCAGTGATCGGCACGTCCGTATTACAACTATTAGCTACAGATGCTGATACTGGTAACAACCAAGTGCTCTTTTATCAGATTGTTGAAGATAAAGATAAGAGCTCTAATTACTTTAGCATTGATCGTGACACGGGCACGATCTGGACTACTCAGATGCTTGACCATGAAGAAAAACCTTCACATAAGCTGATAATTAGAGCAGTTGATGGTGGAGTACCTGCCCTTTCCACTGAGGTCATTGTGTTAATTGATGTAACAGATCTTAATGACAACACTCCAGTGTTCTCACAGAATGTCTATGAAGCTACGGTTAGTGAACTGGCACTTCGTGGCCACTTTGTCACCCAGGTTCAGGCTTCTGATGCTGACAACTCAGATAGTGGTAAACTTGAATTCTCAATTATATCTGGAAATGAGGGGCAAAACTTTGCAATGGATCCAAACACTGGGGCTATAGTCATATCAAACCACCGGAAACCCCATATGGAGTCCCTCTACAACATCAATGTGTCTGTATCAGATGGTGTATTCAGAAGTTCAGCTATTGTCAAGGTCAATGTTATTAGTGCCAACTTCCACAATCCTACATTCAACCAGGTGGATTATGTGGTTGAGCTTCTGGAGAACTCACCAGTTGGAACTTTGGTAGCTGACGCTCAAGCAACAGATGAGGACTCTGGTGCATATGGAAGACTCACTTATCATATAGTCAATGACATTGCAAAAGACAAGTTCTCAGTCTCTGAAAATGGAGAGATCTTCACTTTGGAGAGTCTTGACCGAGAGAATGCACTGGAAAAAGTAATTCCAATTTCTTTGATTGCTAAAGATGGTGGTGGCAAAGTTGGCTTCTGCACTGTAAATGTGATCTTAACTGATATCAATGATAATGCCCCGCAGTTCAGAGCTGCTGATTACAGAGTTAATGTTGCTTCTGACCTGCCAAGAGGAACAGCCATTCTTAAGATTGCAGCTTCCGACATGGATGAAGGTAGTAATGCAGACATCACCTATTCTATTGAAGGAGATGCAGACAATGATGAGGAGAATTTCGAAATCCACCAGTTTAGTGGTGTCATTGTAACAAAGGAAAGCCTCATTGGATTGGAGAACCAGCTCTACACATTTATTGTACGAGCAAAAGATGGCGGAAATCCTGCCAAGTCCTCTGTTGTTCCCGTTTATGTCAGAATTCTAGTTCCCGAGGTCCCGGTGCCAAAGTTCATAGAGTCCCACTACAGGTTTGCCATTGATGAAGATCTTCCTATTGGTTCAGAAATAGATGTAATTCAGGCCGAAAGTGATCTGCCAGTCTTTTACAGCCTGGTGAAAGGGAATACTCTTGAGAGCAACCAAGATGAGGTATTTGTGGTTGACCCCAGCTCAGGATCTTTGAAGCTAGAGAAGAAGCTTGACCATGAGAGCACCAAATGGTATCAGCTAACCCTACAAGCACAAAGCGAATATGATGGTAACAAAGTTGTCTCTGCTGTGGACATCAGTATCCAAGTCAAGGATGTCAATGATAATCGACCGCTCTTTGAGTCAAACCCTTATGAAGCCTTCGTTGTGGAGAATCTCCCAGGTGGCACCTCTGTTATACAGGTAAAGGCCACAGACTTGGACTCGGGCACTAATGGCCATGTGGTTTACAATCTTGATCCCAATCAAGAGACAAGAGACATTTCAGAATTGTTTGCCATTAACAGTGAAACTGGATGGATTACCACATTAAAGGAACTTGACCGTGAGAAGAAAAACAAGTATGCGGTTTCAGTCTTAGCCACTGACCGTGGAGACAAAGTCCAGCTGATTGCTAGTACCAAGGTGGATGTCACAGTGGTAGATGTGAATGACAACCCACCAAGGTTCACAGCAGAGATCTATAAGGGCACAGTAAGCGAAGATGACCCACCTGGCGGAGTCATTGCCATTCTTAGCACTACAGACCTGGACACAGAGGAAAGTAACAAGCAAATCAACTACTTTATCACAGGTAAGTCTTATGTTGATTTTGTACTTCTAGTTTAATTTCAGCTGTTACATGCCACCATTGTCATTTCAGTTGTATTTGATGGAATAGTTCAACTTCACATATTTATGATAAAATAATTTATAGTACCAACAATGAATATTTTTTTTGGGAAACCACTTACAGCTAAAGCAAAATATCCTATGATGTGCTATAAAATTGTCAAGAGATTATAAATAGGAAACTGGATAATTTTTCCAATGACACTTTTGAAACAAAGCAAGAATGTTTCAGCTCTGGTGATAATTAATTAACATGAACATTGATGCCAAGCGTGAGATGAGATGAGCACTTTCTGGCAGAGAACGGTCTCATTACATCCACTCGTCTTCGCCTGATCGTAGAGTGATGACAGAAATTGGCATAACAAGTCACACAGCCATTTATTTACATAGACGCTTTATGTTAATATTGTGTAGTCCAAGCAAACAAGAAGTAAAGCTTCATGAATGCCGTGGAGTATATATGGCACAGATATCTCACAATAACTTGTCAAATTTAAGCAGTTTTAAATTGAGCCGTTACTGTAGCTACTGCACTTACAACAGGAAACCACACAGATGAATTGTAATTTTCATCTGCCATTCACATTAGTTTGACTGACGTTTCTCATGTGTGCTTTCTTAAAGGTGGAGACCCGTTGGGGCAGTTTGGCATTGAGCATACTCAAGGCGAGTGGAAGGTCTCGGTGCGGAAGCCTCTCGACAGGGAGGAGAAGGACAATTACTTGCTGAACATTACGGCCACTGACGGGACCTTCACAGCCAAGGCTGTTGTTGAAGTCAAGGTCTTGGATGCCAATGACAACAGCCCAATTTGTGAGAAGGTATGAATGTTAGTTTTGTGTGTATGTGTGTGTGGGAAGTGCATTGCAGCAAAATGTCATGTAGTCTGATTCTGTCAGTTAAGGGGAAGGTGCAGCCTTCCCGCTGTGCATGCTAAATGGGACGAGACTTGGAGAGAAAGAGAGAATGTCAGGAGGGATTTGAAAAGGTCCTTATGTGAAATGCAGCATTTAAGAAACAAAGAGAGTGATTTTGCGCTGTGAAGGGGTTTTGTGAGGGCTAATGTGCTTCTTTTACATATTGTGTTCCTTTTTGAATAATGTTAATTTAATAGAACTCCTGCGGTGAAATTCTTTTAGCGCTTTTTTTCAATTTGGGGTCACAATTACCAACAATCTCCTTTCTCTTTACTTTAATTTCTCTCTTTTTTTTGGCCCTGTCATTGCATTTGTGAAGTCACTTCTACTTTTCACATGCCTCCCTTTCTGGTCTTTACAGACATTCTATATGGAAAGCATTCCAGAGGATTCCCCTGCTGGTAGGCTTATCCTGCAGGTCTCTGCCACAGATGCTGACATCCGTTCCAATGCACAGATCTCCTACGAGCTGCTCGGGGCCGGATCAGAGCACTTTAGCATCGACTCTGAGACAGGTACGCATTAGTATTTAGTATTTGTAAAGATATATATATTTTATATTAGTATATAGTATATAAAATAAAAGTTTCTGTTTACATAATATATGTGTGTAGTGTGTACATATATTATGTGTGTGTGTGTGTGTGTATATATATATATATATATATATATATATATATATATATATATATATAATTCCAAAAATATTTGCTTGTATATTTATATTCATATAATACAATTTACCTTATATAAATTTAAAATATAAACTTTTTTTCTTAGATATATACATGCATGTGTGTGCATTTATATATACGTAATAAATATACACAGTACACACACATGTATTATGTAAACAAAACCTTTATTTTGGATGCAATTAATCGTTTGACAGCATTAATACACACACAAACACTAATGTTGAACAGTTTGCAGTCAGAAAGATTAATTTATGCTGTTCAACACGAAATCATTAAATTGATCAAAACTGACAGTAAAAGCATTTATAATGTTTCAACTGATTTCTATTTAAAATAAATCATTTTCTTTTGAATTTTACATTCATTAAAGAATCCTGAAAGAAGATGTATCACTGTTTCCACAAAATATTGAAAGTATCTATCTACACTGATAATAAGAATTTTTTCTCAGTAATGGCTACTGAACAATTCGGCTTTGCCATTACATTTTAAAATGTATTAAAATAGAAAATCATTATTTCAATGTTTTAATAATATTTTGCTTTATTCACATTAATATTGCTGTTTCTACTAAATATTTAATGAAATAAATGCAAGCTTGATGATCATTCTTTCTAAAACATTGAACGAGCTAAGACCATTGTCTCAACAGCCAGACAAAAATATGCTTCATACAAACAGAACATTTTCAACATCATTTACTTTTGCCCGCAGTCAAATACACATCCCATTTAAAACCATAATGATTTTTAATTCAATTACTTGTATAATTCCAGGGAAGCGTGTACAGCCTTGGGCTTTTATTACAGTTTTTACAGTGAATACCGTGGAATTCTGTTCCCAGTATTGTTCGTCTCATTTTTTTTTACTTGCCTGTTTTATTCACACAAAATATTTAATAAAGCATTTCAAGTGTTGCCCTACTTCAGCTATTAACTCAGATCATCTGTCTCTCAACTGTGTGAATTAAACATCAGTTCCAGGCGGAAAGAGAGCAGAAATCAATAGTGGGTTTGTGACAGCATCACACAGCTACAACACAAAAGCTATTGTAAAGGCGCTACTCACAAGTGTGACGGCAGGGAATTCTGGCTCGCAATCTGAAGGAGCACTACTGTTCTTCTGTGTGGGTTTAATGTGCACAGAGAATTTTTTCCTTTCGTTCCGTCATGGAAAAGAAGAGTTCCATTATTGCAAGTTAGCAATGCCAAGTGTGCTCTCGTGCGAGCCAGCCAGACCCCTGAAAGCTGGCGGCTGCTTTTCTTAGGGTGACTTTCCCTTTGCTTCTTTTCTCAGCTCACTCTCCATGCAGCCCACATGCCGACTGCATTTTATTCTCCTTTGCTATTTCTCTCATTTCTCACTAACCCTCTCCTCTTTAATCTTTTCAAAAAATTTTTAAAGCCGCTCAGCACAAGGATGAATTTAGATTCCCACGAGGGGGAAATTTTGGACACTGCATTCATTTCTCCTTGAGATGCGCTTCAGCTAAGAGGTCGACACCAAACAGCTGGCACACAAAATGGCAGTTTTAAATCAGTTACTGCTCCAATGAAACTTAGCTTATGCTTGCTGAAATTATTATTAGGTCAGATCATTTACAAGATGACTTTCTCGTTCTCTCGCTGTGCTTTTTTTTTTTTTTTTTTTTTGAGGGCGTATTTAGTGTCCTGTTGACTTGACTTGACTAGACTTGACAGATGAGATTGATTAAAGCGGAATTGGATTGTGTCTTGCTCATTAGTGCAGTGCCAGCTGATGTTCAAAGTGATTGATGGGGAGTGAATTTGGGACTTTTTAGAAAGCGACAACTGTAATAAATATACATAAAGAAGCTTTTCAGAAATGAAGAATGAGAGAGCAATAAACTGATTGTGTGTGCGGGATCCTTTGAAGTAGAGTTTACATATAATCACAGAAATTGCTAATTAATTAATGGGTTAGGCCTTGTTCACACGGAACGATTTTAAAATTGTCGGACGATTTTCCAAACCTGAGAGACCCCACACACGGCGATAAAAAATCACGGGTCTAACAGTTTTGGTCATTCAGTGTGTGGTGTACAGCCACACGGCAATATCAACACATCACACACGAACCGATTTGACTCCCGAGCATTCCCAGGTCAGACGGGAAATCTCGCAAAATCCCTCGAGATCAAACGTGACTTCAGAGTAAACAATCATGGAGGACGAAGAGGATGCAATGGCCATAGTTTGTGCTTTGTTTTTAACGGAAATAAAACATAAGAAAAACAAGAAAAGCGATGGTCAAAGAGGTAGAGACAACGCGAGCATGGACTATACTTGCTACATCATGATATGGAGTTAGTTGTTGTTTTATCTCATAGAAATGTTAATACGTACTACACAGATTAATATCCGTTGAAATAAACGTTCATATATTCGTTTCCATGTACTCTGGTGGACTGCAGTTGTGGATGTAGTTATGCCCATCGACTTTATTTGTATTTGTTATATTATATACGCCGGCTGTTTTGATTTTGTTTCCCGGTACTTCCTCACCGCCTCGTCACCTCGCTTTCTGATTGGCTACACGCCACAGTCCACAGGCTGCGTGATTGTTTGTCCTCGGGGGACACCACACACGAGAAGATATCGGGCCAAATAAATCCAACATGTTGGATATCCCGATTTGAGATCGGAGCGGTCCCAACGTTCTTCCGAGCAGAGGAGAGCGGTCTTAACACACCACACATGGCAGGAATATTTGATCAGATTATTTTACGATAATCGAAGCATCCTAAGATTGTCGTAAGGGGTGAATCGGGGCTAAAATTGGCCTAATTATCCTGTTATCTCTTATGACATTCTTGTTAGGACGCAGTGTAAAGTGTTTTTTTTTTTTTTTTTTTTCAGGTGAATTAAAAACTCTGCTCCCTCTTGACCGTGAAGAAGAGGAGGCGCACAAGATGAAGGTGCGTGCTCTGGATGGAGGTGGACGCTATTGTGAAGCAGAAGTTGAAATCACAGTCGAAGATGTCAATGACAACGCTCCACAGTTCACCTCTGACCCATACACCTTCACTGTGTTCGAAAACACAGAGATGAACACACCTGTGGCTCGCCTGTATGCCTCAGACCTGGACACAGGTGAGATCTTCAGTATCCAGATCAATGATATATTTATTTAAAAATATATCAAAATAGAAATTGTGTTTGTATATAGGCCTATAGGTTTCCCTAGATATTCTCCAATTTTGCAACACTATGGCCTGTAAAAATCCACTCTGATTTTCATTTTCATGGATTCCTCTCTTATCATCCTTTGTTCTGCTCTCCATATCCTCAAGCAGAAACATTTTGTGCTCTGTGTACGTTCCTATTTCACTTACTTTAAGTCTTGCCTATCTTTTATTCTTACCTCACACAACCTTCGGATCACCGGTTACTTTTTGAAAGCCCCTAAAGTTGTGAAATACTAGTTCAACTCTATTGGCCACTACTATGACATGCTTTTACCAGCACTTATAGTGGAGGTCTATGAGACTAGCCTACAACTAGCCAGCTGCATCATAGACTTGAAATGAAGCTGCCTTTAAATTGATCGGTAGACTTACATGCATACTGAACTGCCATAAAGCAGCTGCATTCCAGTAATATGGTCTGACCGAAACTTTGTAGAACACAAGAGATTGTGTTAACTGGCTATAATGAGAGAGTGTGTCTTGATAGATAGGATTGTACTAGCAAGCCACAAATGAGGCTTACTCAAAAATGCATTAGAGGGATTAGTGTACTCTATCTTCGTCTTGTTTGTTGTGTGTGTGTTTTCCCCAATATAATAAGTGGCAGTTACTCACTTCTTAATATGCAGCTCAGGACCAGAGGTTTAACAACTGAATCTTGTGTAGGAGGAATTTATAAGTCATTATAGTTAAGCAAATGAGACAAAGACACAGACACACTATAGGTTCTTGCAAATGATTATAACTGCTGGAGGCTTTGCCATTGATTCGAGAGCGTCTTAATCTGCAAATTGTATTGATTTGTTGGCAGTCTCTATGAATTGTTTGTCCTTTCTTATTAAAAAAAGATGACAACAGCAATAGAGGGTGAAAAAATTGCGAGTTTCAGTTGTGCATTAAATGAAGGAAATAATTAACAAATATTACTGATAGAGCAAGTGTTACTGTGAAGTTGTTCAGAAGTTTGGAGTTTGGTGTCTATATTAATGTCATTGTGCTTTGTGTGTGTGTGTTTAGGTTCTAACGCAGAGGTCCTCTATTCCCTGCTGGACTCTGCTGATGGTGTGTTCTCCATCGAGGAGGAGACGGGCGTCGTGCGTCTGGCTCGTCCTCTGGACCGTGAGCTGCAGTCACTCTACACCCTCCGTGCTCGCGTCACTGACCGGGGGAGCCCGCGCCCTCTCTCCTCCCTCACCACTGTCAGTGTTTCCATCCTGGACATCAACGACAACCCTCCAGTGTTTGAGCGGCGCGAGTACACTGCCACCATCGCAGAAGACATTCCGGTGGGCACCCAGGTGCTGCAGGTACACGCAGCCAGCCGAGACACAGAAGCAGGTGCTGAGATCACATACTCCATTATCAATGGAAACGAGAGAGGAGCGTTCCGCGTCGACCCACATACAGGTAAACACAACAGCCTCGACGAACCTGTGGAGATCTCTGCAGTACTGGCTCTCAGTTAGATTTCGAAGGTCTTTAAATCCTGACTTGAGGACCTTTCCTGATCCCGCTCCCCCACCAACCTTATCTCTCTCTTTCAATTTACTTCCTGTCAGCTCTGATCTGTCCTCTCATAACAAAGGTTTCTTTGGTTATTTTAATCATTCTTTATTCATTTCTTAAATTATATGGGAAATAAATGCTTTATTATTTAGATATTTTCATGTTCCTTGACATCTCACTGATGTTTTCTTCCCAGGCGGTGTCTTTGTGATCGAGCCTTTGGACTATGAAACGGCACACGAGTTTTATCTAACAGTGGAGGCTACAGATGGAGGAACGCCACCGCTCAGCGACATGGCCACAGTGAACATTAACCTGACTGATGTGAACGACAACAGCCCCATCTTCAACCAAGATATTTACTCTGCTGTGATCAGCGAAGACGCAGAACTGGGAAAGACCGTGCTCACTGTGAGTCATCAGCTTCTCTCTCTTATTGTGTCCTGCTCGGGTCTCTGTGTTACATCATCTCCTAAAATCAACACAGCCCAATGTCAAACTAAAGCTCGGCTACCCACACCAGTCTTTAATCTGCAGTCTTCTATCTCGCTCTCACTCTGGTCATTTATTAGAGATATTCGTGCCTTATCATGCTGAATATAAATTGTCAGTTTGAGGCTTTGATACCCAGCTCTGTTTCACTTGCGTGTCTTCTGATTTCCCTCGAGAGTCTCAGCCAATAGTTACTGACTCGCGAGGCAAGAAGGGCGAAAGGCGGGGGTGTTGCATACCTGAGTCTGTGGTAATCTTTATCTTAACCAGGTGTGTGTGTGTGTCTCTGTGTATCTAGGTCATGGCTGATGATGCAGATGGTCCATCCAGTAATCAGGTGCGCTTCTCCATCATTGATGGCAATCAAGGCAGTCCTTTCACCATCGACCCCATTAGAGGAGAGGTCAAGGTGGCCCGCCAGCTCGATAGAGAGAAGGTACAGAACACTCAGGTGTCTCGGCAGCAGGTACATTGGCAGTCTGTTCCTGAAACCTAATGATGACGTTTTGTTTTGTTTGTTTTTTAGACTTCAGGTTACACTCTGACTATGATGGCCTCTGACAATGGAAGCCCGGCTCGTTCCAGCAGCGCTACAGTCAACATAGATGTCTCGGACATAAACGATAACCCACCTCTGTTCTCTCAGGCAAACTACAGCATCATTATACAGGTCTGATTCCTCAGAGGAGATGATACAGTCTCCAATGTTCTGGTTTAGAGTCTCTAGACACAAATGCATTGGCGTGTTCACATAGAATATGTTTTTGTATTCAAAATTAACTGCAAAAAGTAACAATTCTTAATATTGATGTGTCCTAACATGTGCCTTTTTATTGTTAAATATTGTATTATCGTAAAATTGTAAAATAGTTTTTCTTAAAAAATTAATTAAACACCTAAGCTTTCAAATCTTTAGCTATTTTGTTTGTTGAATTAGTAAAAAAAAAAAAAAAAAAAAAAAAACTATATATATATATATATATATATATATTATATATATAAGCATGTGAAATTACTTAAACTAAAATGAAAATGAAAACTCAAGATCTAAAAAAATTAAAGCTAATTAAAAATGTATTTAATAAAATCACTGAAATAAGTAAAAAATATATAAATAAACATTATAAAAATGTACATGAATTCACTAATTAATTTATCCTAATTTAAAAATATCAAGCAATAATCTATTCTACTTTTTATGATGCAAAAAATATAAATAGATAAAAAATGTTAAAAAAAAGTCCTAGAAAATAGGAATAAATGACACCCTACATTATTTCCGACAGATTATTGTGTTTCACGCTGAAATTCATCATGAAATTTAAAAGCATTTTGATTACTGTTCCCACATGCCTTTTGAAACATTGCTCTAAGGAAAAATCATTATTAGTCACCATTAATGTCTGTGCTTGCTGGCTCATATTAAATATAATCATAGCTTCTCAATGTGAGCTGTAAAAATTGTTACATGCCAAATTCGCCTTAAGATGTAAAAAGAAAAAGTGTGAATGTTGTAGATCTAAATTATAAAACCTTTAACACGTTCTGCATATGTTGTATAGGAGAACCAGCCAGTCGGTACCAGTGTTCTCCAGCTGACCGTGTCTGACCGTGATGCCTCCCACAATGGACCTCCTTTCACATTTTCTATCATCAGTGGGAACGAGGGCGATGCCTTCCAAATCACTTCTCAGGGCATGCTGGTCTCTGCAGCAACTCTGAGCCGCCAGACCCAAGACTTCTACCTTCTGCAAGCCCAGGTGAGACCTCAGTCTCCCCCACTGAAGCTGTAGGGGTCTTGTTCAGTTATCACTGGAGGTCTGAAGGGATAGATGAATAGTAGAGCTAAGGTGAAGCAGTGCTTGTTCAATACTCCCCGCACAGACCGGGCATGGTCAATAGAGTATGATGAAGGAGCAGCCAAGAAAATCATTACAGCTGTCTCCTCTTCTATGCAATGGGCCACTTTTCAATTTTGATAGTAAATTCAATATCTTTAAGTCTTAAGGCATTTGACTTTTTTAAAGGACAGATGCTGCTATGTATATTTTTGATATATAAAACAGTTTATTATGGTAACAGGGGTCGATGTACTAAATTAGACCTCTAGTCATTGAATTAATACATTATCACAAATGTATATGTATATATCATACATTTTTTAACTTTTTCATTAATGTTTTATCAGGGCTACAGATTGCACCCATTTTATAATTTTTTTAAAATTAATAGGGATTGTGAAATGGGAGGCAAAGTGATAGATACAAGAGGACAGAACAGAAGTAGATAACAAGAGCCAGGCTCAAACTTGTGCAGCTGTCCATTGTTTCAAGAGTAAATCCAGGCCCGAGTGCTCCCTCTACTGACTCTGACTGGACGTTTTGCATGGAAAGGCTGAAAATAATTGCCAAAGTCGTTCTGCCCTCAATACTCAATTACACTTCAAACAGCTGACTTGATAATTTGGCACCATATGTTAGAAGACTTATAATCTATTGTTTTATTTAACAACATTTATGGTGCTTGCTGTTCCATGCTGTGAAGTGAAATATATCATAGGAGGTATAAAAACAAAACTGTGACTCCTTTATGAGTTCTGTCTTAGTTTACTACTCACATACCACGTGACAGCTGCTTTCTTTGCATGTGCTTTGAATGTGTGCGCTCAGAAAAAACACATATGAGAACTTTAAACTAATATGGTTTAAATCGCATAATAGACTTCAGAATCAAACAGTTTTTTTTTTAGCAGAGTATCTGAGTTCCTAGCTGTAAAGGCAACAGTCCTATTCTGGAAAAGGTGGCGGGGAGCTGCAGCTCATTTGCATTTAAAGAAACAAGCACAAAGACATGTTTCAGAATGATATAATAAATTATCTGTGGGGTATTTTGAACTGAAACTTCACAGATATATTCATTGGATACATGAGACTTATATTAAGTATTGTAAAAAGTAGGGATGCAACGATCATGATTTTTCATGGCCGATTCCCATTTTTTTACACGCAAACTGACCGATTCCGATTTCCTTTTTTTTTTCTTTAAGCAACAAATAAGAATTTTGGAATTTGGTTTTAAATTAAAAAAACGTCTTTACCAGTGAGTCTAAATAAAAGTATGCTATATAAATAAATTATTCCAAAATGTTACAATTAAATAGTGTTGGTGCGAATAAAACAAGACTCAAAGTGTTTCATTCGTCCAATTAAAAAAAAAAAAAAGCTAATGATTCACATCTATATTTTTTACTTGACCCAATGAAAAATAATTAACTATTGTCTCAAATTAAAAAATATAGATGTGAATCATTGCCCTAAAATGATTTAATTGGATGAATGAAACACTTTTTTTCAGTGTGCTACAGTAGGTGATTTTTAAATCAAATTAAGTCTATGTAATTTTAAGGTAAAATAAAAAATAATCCTAAACAGAACTGATGTTTACTCCTGGCATTTCAAATGTGTATGCAAGTTCTAATTTACAAAAAAAAAAAAAAAAAAAAACATTTCCGAGTTTAGTCCGTTTCATTTCTCATCCAACACGAGAGAAGTTGAGCTGAACATCCCTTCACTGTCTACACCTGTGTAGGGCGCGAACAGTTGCAGTACGCTCGCACAACTTCAGTGAGCGCAGGAAAGGCTCTTATTTTGTGCAGTAGGCTGTTTGCTTCCTGCTATCATTTTATGACATGTAGCTCTGCACGTTCAGTGCTGAACGGCTGCCCGTGTCCTGCGCACAGATTGTCATGATAGCGAATGATTATACATTGGAATATGTGCATGTGGGCACACTTCTGGAAAAACCAGTGAATTTAAGCAAAAACGTCCGGTTCCGATTTATGGCCGGTC
Organism: Carassius auratus; assembly: GCF_003368295.1. Taxonomy (NCBI): domain Eukaryota; kingdom Metazoa; phylum Chordata; class Actinopteri; order Cypriniformes; family Cyprinidae; genus Carassius; species Carassius auratus. The sequence goes on from NC_039268.1 coordinate 6,369,115, forward strand.
AACCGGTGCATCCCTAGTAAAAAGGTGCATAATAAGTCTTCTTGAAATCATGACACCTAAGTATAAAACTAGTGATTTCTAATTGTTGCATTTTTGTATCCCAAATCTCTTGGCTCTTTTGCTCTAGGTAACAGACAGCGGTCGGCCACCATTGGTCTCCACAGCATTTGTCAGTGTACGTTTGATTGAGGAGAGCATCTACCCTCCTGTCATTCTCCCCCTGGACATCTTTATCACCACGGCAACCGACGAATATTCAGGCGGGGTCTTGGGTAAAATCCATGCCACAGATCAGGATGTTTACGACACTCTTACCTACAGCCTCACACCCGATAGTTCCTCTACCTCCGAAAGCTCTGGCCTCTTCTCGGTCTCTCCTGCTGATGGGAAACTTGTAGCCCGTGGCAATCTGGATGCTGGTCAATACGTCCTTAACGTTACAGTGACAGATGGCCGTTTTGCTGCAGCTGCCCGAGTCAATATTCACGTTCGGCAGGCAACAGCACAAGCGCTCGATAACTCCATCGGCGTGCGATTCTCTGCAATAGCACCCGAGGAGTTTATCGGAGATTATTGGCGTAACTTTTTGCGGGCTTTACGGAACATCGCCGGTGTCAGACGCGGAGACGTGCAGTTAGTCAGCTTGCAACCTGCTGCCGATGCCTCCGGCGACCTTGAAGTACTTCTAGCTCTAGAAAGGTCAGGAGGTCCTTTCCAGCCCCAGGAGGTGGTGTACAGGAAGCTGAACGCCTCCGTTGGGGTAATCGAAGAGATGACTGGAGTCCGTATTGTACGAGTTGTGAAGAAACTCTGTGCTGGTTTGGACTGTCCTCTTAGTTACTGCCACGAAACCGTTTCACTGGAGACGGGAGCAGTGTCGGCCTACAGCACGGCTAGGATTAGTTTTGTCACGCCACGTCACATGCGCACTTCCAAATGTCTCTGTGAAGGTAACACTACACTATACAGACACCCAAGTATTTTTAATATATATTTCATTTCCACTCTAGACTGATGATAACCCTTCTATATGTGATTATAGGAGCTGAGTGTCCTGTCCTGAGTAAACTCTGTGATGGAAGCCCCTGTCCTGATGGCATGGAGTGTGTAGAAGACCCCACACACACCAAATACAAATGCATCTGTCCTGAGGGGAAACAGGAAGAGTGCTCAGGTATGAACACACATATTAGTGCAACTCACACTCTATTAAAACACCATATTGACGTCCCATTCTTTTATTAGTGCTACTTGCTTAAAGTATCCATATTACTTGAGTTAAACTTGTCTTGCTGTATTTATAGTACAAAACAATAGATGTATATTAAATAAAGCGACAGTGAGATCAGTGTTATTTTTGTATTGTTCATGAAATGGACATTTTGTTTTGCTGCATTAGGAATGTAGTGTTGGGTGTGAACATTATGATAACAGCACTTATACGTTTGCCCTCTGTTTTAGAGCGTCTGTCACTGACATTCAGCGGAAATGGATATGCACGGTACAGGCTGATGGAGAACGAGAATAAGGAAGAAATGAAGCTGTCCCTCAGACTGAGAACATTTTCCACCCACGCTACAGTCATGTATGCCAAAGGCACAGACTACAGCATACTGGAGGCGAGTGTGTACTCTTAACCCCCTCAATCCTTCCAAAAAAAAGAAGAGAAAACAGAATGAGAGTTATTCTGAGAGGGGAGCTCTTTATCACACCTTGCACTTTGCTGAGGGAAAACCACACAGCTGACAAAAAGAGCAAAGGAGTCTGGGACTGAAATGCATGCATCTCTCTGCTCAGAATACTTTAATATCACACCTGAAGTACTTCACAGAGTCATCTTTTTGGCTGTTTAAAAATAACTAATAAACTGCATACTTAGACATAAATTCTTATAGGCACACATATTTGGCCGTCATAAGTTGACAGTAGTTGACACAGAATATGCCTGCGATGCCCAAAATGTGAAAAAATAAATAAAAATAGCATGCCCAAAAACATGGCATTTGGAGAGACCCTCCTTTATATATTTATACATAAAACATACAACTTAATGGACATGTTTGTGTGAGCTGATATTTTATTTTAGAAATAGAAATATATAATGTCAGTTGGCTAAATGTGGATTTGAGATACTAAATATTTGAATGGACTCCACGTGGCAGGATGAAAAACTAAACTGTGAAAAAATCTGTGTGTGTTCCAGATTGTGAACGGCCGCCTGCAGTACAAGTTTGACTGCGGCAGTGGTCCTGGTGTGGTGTCTGTGCACAGTACCCAGGTCAGTGACGGACAGTGGCACACTGTCTCTCTTGAGGTAGACGGTAACTACGCTAGACTGGTTCTAGATCAGGTCCACGCTGCGTCTGGCACAGCTCCGGGGACTCTCCGCACCCTCAACCTGGACACCAGCATGTACTTCGGGGGTCATGCGCGGCCAGCATCTGGCTCAGGAAGACTTGTGGTAAATGGGCTGCGGGGTTGTCTGGAGGGGATTGTGTTTAATGGGAGGGAGCTGCCGTTATCTCAGGTTCGAGGAGTTCATTCAGTCTTGGAGGAGCTGGTTGAGGCGGCTCCCGGTTGCAGCTTGGCTCCTCCACTCCAGGGCTGCTCCAGTAACCCCTGTACCAACGGAGGCACATGTTCATCACTGCTTAACGGAGGTATGTGTGGCCATTTTTGTTAGGTTTTTGACTGGAGTCATTGCAGTTCAGTCAGATATAAGACTGACTAATATGCTGTATTGTGTGTTGTAGTGTATTTCTGTAAGTGCACCGCTGCATTCATGGGCACACACTGTGAAGTCACTATCAGCCCCTGCGCCTCTAATCCCTGCCTCTATGGAGGCACATGTATCCCACAAGGAGGAGACTTCTACTGCCAGTGCAGAGGACAGTACTCTGGCCAACGGTGAGAACACGTGCACCTGTGACCACAGAAGTTATTCTGACACTGAGCAATATTTCCATTATACCTGTAATCAGATGATGTGAAGTCTCTGTCATTTTTAGTATATGTAGGTACAAATTCAATCCATTATCTTTAGACATGCTTTTTTTTTTAGATATGTCTATAGATTTTTTTTAACCTTCAGGTACTTTTATATTATTTTTGAACATTAATATTTCATCTTTTTTGATAACTTGTGCTATCTTTGTTAAAAAAAAAAAAAAAAAAAAAAAAATGATAGTTTATGCAATGACAATCAAACATTTTTAAGAGTGGTTTAAGTGTCCAGGTATTTTTAGGATAACTTTACACTGTCTGAATAAAGAAATATTTAATCATATCCATTATATGACATTTGTTCCTAATACTTTTAATTCAAATTTAAATTTTACACCGGCCTTATAGCATTTCACCACATTCCTCTCTGTCTCATTATTTTAAAAGTTTGATATTTCATTAATTCAGTTCTTTTTCCATTTTAATGTCATTTTGTACACTCCCTGTGTAGGGCAAATAAAAGTAAGCCCTGTCAATATTTTCATAAATTAAACTTCATTAATATGCATGGTGTGACTCAAACTAAAAAAGAAAACTTCAGAAGTCCATGTGGCATTCTCAGTAATTCCTATTAAATTGGAAATTTAATCAGAAGCTTTGGGAGGCGATGTGATTAATAATCAGATTTAATTCAGTAAGACAGAATCAATTTTCTCTTTGAGAAATTTCTACTGCAATTAAAAACTATCCAAACACAGTTCTTCCTATTTAAAGTTTATCTAAAGCCGTGCATGTGTGAAGTTTCTGAATGACATTTTGGCTCTTTGTAATTCTCTACCAGGTGTCAGCTGGGTCCATATTGCACAGATAACCCGTGTAAGAACAGCGGCAAGTGCATCGATAGCCTGGATGGTCCTGTGTGCGAATGTGAGCTGGGTTTCCAAGGAGACAGGTACATCTTTTGACCCATCGAATAATCCTTGATTGAATAAGTCAAACATATATTAAATTGGCACAATGAAAAGTTTCTTTATGAGATGCTACATCTGTTGAGATGATACCTAGATGAAACTTTTTAAATGAAAAAAAGATATATTTTCTATTCAGCAAGTATATATTAAATTGATTAAAAGTGACAGATTTCCATTTTAAGTAAATTCTGTTCTGTTGAACTTTCTATTCATTGAAGAATCCTGAAAATCCTTTTTTTTTTTTTTTTTTAGAATTAGCATAGAGTGATTTCTCAACTTTCATGGGATAATAGCTGCAAAAAAATCTACTTTGCATTACAGATGTAAATTAAATTTTAAAATATATTCAAATAGAAAACAGTTATTTAAAATTGTTATAATACTTCATAATAGTCCCATTTTTTACTGTTTTTTAGTTAAAATAAACAGCCTTGGCAAGTATAGGAGATGTCTTTCAGAAACGTTACATAAATCTTACTTCAAACTTTTGAAAGTGTGGACTGAATATGCAGCTTTGTATTTATAGTGCGTGCTTTTATGTGTGTTAAGGTGTCTCAGTGATGTAGATGAGTGTCTGAAGAACCCTTGTGGCAATGGTGGTCAGTGCCAGAACACGTATGGCTCCTTCAACTGTAACTGCTCTGTGGGCTACAGTGGGCATCATTGTGAACTCCGTTCTGAGATCCGCAACGAATTTGTCTCCACCTCTTGGAACATCGGCTTGGAGGAAGTCATTGGAATTGTCGTCTTCGTCGCCAGCATCTTCATTCTGGTCCTACTCTTCGTTGTGGTTCGCAAGCGTATTTGCCGGCGCTCAAAGTCCAAATCTGATGATGACGACAAGCTTGGCGTAGGCACAGGAGCCTCGCATGCCTTCCTCCATCGGCCGTACTTTGACTCCAAACTAAACAAGACGTTTTACTCCGACATCCCGCCGCAGGTCCCTGTACGACCCATCTCCTACACTCCCAGCATTCCAAGCGACTCCCGTAACAATCTGGACCGCAATTCGTTTGAAGGCTCAGCCATACCGGAGCACCCAGAATTCAGCACATTCAACCCCGATTCAGTGCACGGGCACAGGAAGACGGTGGCTGTCTGTAGTGTAGCACCTAACCTGCCTCCTCCACCACCCTCCAACTCCGTGTCTGACAGTGACTCCATACAGAAGCCCAGCTGGGATTACGACTACGATGGTATGTACAAAGACCCATCCGGAATCGAAATGTCATGCTTGTGACTTGAAAGACAATTGATTTTATGGGCTCCGAAAGTGAGGGAAAGTTTGTGTGACCGTTTTCTTCTCCTCACAGCTAAAGTAGTGGACTTGGATCCGTGTCTAAGTAAGAAACCGGTAGAGGACAGCGCCTGTCATCCTTACAACACCAGAGGTAGCATGTCTGAGGTCCACTCTCTCAGCTCCTTCCAGTCCGAGTCATGTGACGACAATGGTATGTATGGAATAGAATGCATTTGCTTTTACTCATCTTATAGATGAGCATAACCAACCAGTCAAACTACAGAATATTTGTGAAATACTTCGACATTTATACTGTGTGTTTCTCTGTAAACAAGATAAGAAAGAATAAGAAAAAATATTATTGAAAGAATACTTCTTTAGAAGACAAAAAAGGCTATGTTTGGAATGGAAACACCTAATGTACCTTATATTGTGAAATATCCTGACATTATACAGCAAATGGCGTATATTAATTTAAATTTAAAAAATTTGCGAAGAAACAGTTACTTTAGCTGCACCTACAAACACAAAAATTCAAAAGGATATTTATATTTCTACTACAGTTTGTTCTGGTTCTCCAATCTGATTTTGTACTGGTATCGCTACAGGAACACCCTCCTTCGCAATTTGTATCACTCCTCTTGCCATATTTCTCACAGTAAATGTCATGGCGGACATTCAAATCCACTATAATTTAAAAATAATACTGTTTTTGTGTCACGGAAGGTTTTTTAGGCGATAATGTACTTGTTTAGGCTTCATATATGTGGTTTGTTAATAATAATAGCATCTGTTTGAAATTTGCTTCGACATTTTCTGAGAGTTGAGCTCCAGGGCGTCAGCGGCCATTCAGCGTTCATGAACCCGTCAAGAGCATCCTCAAGTTGGCCAGATCTTCTGTAATTTGCCGCTGGCTCTGATGTCTCTTTAGTAGTTAAACATTAGATATAATTAGTTCTGGGTTATTCTAATGGGCAGTCATTGGTATCATTTATCTATGATGTGTTCCAGAGCAAATAGTTTTGGCTGAGGGCAAAATCTCATCACGTTATATTTTATGTAAATTTAATGCTGTATATTAGAGCGCTTGATTTGTACTTTTGACTGAATTGGCTAGAAACTTAAGATGATGGCTGTTGTTATTGTTTATTATTTAATAAATAATATTTTATATACATAAGTAGTATTTAGTATTGGGAAACAGTGTGTGTTCCTGACAGTGATTTTAGTGACATTGTTCTACAAGAGACTGTTTTACGAGTGAGCAGTAAAGACTTCAGACTGAAAGAGACTGAAATGGAAGTTATTTTAACTTTTAATAACAGCTTGTAAGACAGAGTTAACAAATATGGTGAGTAGTGCTGTCAACAGAACTGCTTGTTCTAAAGTTAAGTTTTTTTGAAATACGCAATTTTTTTAATTTTTACAAAGTCGTGTTGTCAAACTGTTTTATAAACACAATATCACACTCTTAGACGTGAGATATGACTGTAAATCATATATAAAGCCATATCGATATACAGCCAAATTTCTTGTATCGCTCATATATTTCTGAAATGTAAAGCATATCATTTTATGAAAATATTAGTTTTTGTCAAAACGTTATTCTTATGAGGATAACATAGACATTACAGTTGTATTTTCCACCAGTACTATTCTGCACACTATTACATAATCTTCCTCAAGCTTGATTGATGTTTAGTTATCATCTCATAAATAAACCTGTATCTGGTAATATTTGTTTACCGTATTTTTCGGACTATAAGTCGCACCTGAGTATAAGTCGCATCAGTCCAAAATTACGTCATGATGAGGAAAAAAACATATATAAGTCGCATCGGACTATTAGTCACATTTATTTAGAACCAAGAACCAAGAGAGAACATTACAGTCTACAGCCACGAGAGGGCGCTCTATGTCTTCAGTGTAGACTACAGGAGCACTGAGCAGCATAGAGCGCCCTCTCGTGGCTGGAAAAGGTAATGTTTTCTCTTGGTTCATTTCTCTCGGTTCATGTCAAATTAATTTTGATAAATAAGTCACAGGACCAGACAAATTATGAAAAAAAGTGTAACTTATAGTCCGGAAAATACGGTATTCAACATTCTACACACTACTGCACAGTACTTACACAGTGTAGAAACTTCACCAGTATTCTATTCCAAACATAATCTTAATCTCTTGCTTATTCTTTTAGTTGACAGACCCCTGTACGTTTTTTCTTTTTTTCCTTTTTTTTTTTTGTTTGAACATCTGCTAACCCTGTCTCTCTTTATTTTACTGATGTAACCGAGTGTAAAGGGTGATATGTTTTTGGGTCATGTGTTATGTCATTTCTCTCTCTCTTCCTTATCGCTGCACTGGGGCTTCAGCTCCCATTTGGATCAAATCGCACCACAGACACAGAGCAAGGTTTTAAATAAAGGCCTGCTCGTAAGTGAACACTCGCCCACGGTGGAAGGAAGTGATCACTAAAGGCCCTGCAAAATTCTCAATGCATAAAAAGAAGAAAGCTTGTCTTCCCTCTAAGCCCCCTCGTCTTTTTCTTTTGCCATTGCCCAGAGCAACTTCTCATAAGTTTTTCATCATTTCAAGGCAACATCTGAGAATGTGCCATATAGTATCTTCATTAATTCTCTGTGTGAAATTCATATTTTGGATTTTTTCTCTTCTTTTTTTCCTCTTCCTTTCTTTGTGTCTCTTAATGAAGCCAATGGATGGTTGAAGACATCAGCACAGAGTGTAAAAGCAGGGTATGAAAAGTACACATGATGGGTCTCCAGCACACACAAAACAAGGTTTCGGTTGACCCTGATTACTGTGTCTGAAGGCCTTGTCACATGACTTATGACAGAACTGTGTGGAACAAACCGTCAAGCTATAGCATATCCATGCATGCACTATTTTGCGGTCATGTGAAATCTTGTAAGTTTCAGATTTTATTGGCTGATCAAAGCAACAAACGATAGTTGTGTTGAGAAATGTATTGAAACTAGGGATGGGTCAGGATGTTTTATTTTAGCATTATTTATGTTATTTATTAATATCATGAATTAGCTTTTACTTAATTTAAGCAGCATTAGTTTAATCTCTTGGTTTGTCCCATTTAAGCATCAACACTATGACCATTAAAAAAGACTTTTTAAACCTCATCTCAAATCATGTTGTTGCTCTCCAAACAATGAATGCACCACTGCACAATCGTGTCTGAACCTGCTAGATAATTTTTCAAAGGTCATTTGACCTTACATGAGTCATGTGAAGGGGACTGCAGTCATCTAACCATTGACTCTTGACCCTCATTTGACCTTTTCAACCCCTGACCTTGACCTAACAACTCCCCCACTGAATCTCTGATAAACACATTGAATAAATTATTAATATTTTCTTAAGGCCATGTACCCGTTTTTCCCCTAAAGCTTGAACCCTGCTTCTTTCATTTTTCTCCTTCTGCTGGTTTTGGTTTGGGGCCAGAGAGTGTCTTTGTTCTCTTTTATCTTTGAGAATTTTCCTGATCTTTCCTTTCATCGCTCTGTTAATGTGTGTAATCATGAGCACAGCATCAGCCGTCACTCCCACTGTCTTCACCAGAGCTCGACCCAGACGTGTGCCTTACCGACACAAACGAATCCCTCTGCCATTAACCCATCTCTTAGATCACCCCTTGGCAGAAGCCAAAATCCCATAAATCCAATTAGTGTCTGTTGTTCTGACAGTGCCAGTCAATCAGCTCAAATCCATCATCTTTGTCAGATGTCAGAATGCGGTGTCTCATCGTGAGAAACACTTTTGTCTCTGTTTCCTCTCTCCCTTGCAATCTTGCGTTCCAGTGTTTCTTTCCTGTCATGTTTACTTCTGAAAAATTAATGTTAGATTTCTCTTATCTGCCCTTTTACAAGCCTCCCTAGTGACAGTAATCCACCTTGTCAGCTCTGTTGTTGACTCGGTGGAGAAAGAAGGTAGTATTTTGCTGCTTCAGTGCTGATTATTGGGTATCTGTGTCGTTGGTGTTCGGTGGGTCTCCAAAATGCCATTTTCTTCACCTAAATTACATCTACAAAGACAAAAAATGTACAATTACTAATCACATCTTAAGAAATTCGATCAAGTGCCTCATTAGCCAATGAGGTGCCTCATTTGATTTCAGTGGCACATGATTGTTCAGCTAATTTGAGGTGGAAAACTGCAATCTTACCAAGACTGATTTCACCTTCCCACCATGTTTCTGTGCAAGCAAATGGCATGAAGATCATGTCATACTTTCATGGTTCCTACATTTGTATCCACCTTGGCCTGCACTCTTTTTTTCCCCACAGTGTTTTTTGATCTTGTAATATTTGACATTTTCTCTAACTCTCTTTTCTCTGCAATTCTGTTTGCCTTTTATCAAAAGAATCTTTCTCGGCTCATGAACACAAGAACCCAAGAGGTGATTTATTTTTATTTTGTATAATTTGCCTGAAGCCTTTCAATTCGATTTTTTGGTTTAATTTTGGCTTGCTTACACCCTTCAGTATAACACAACTCTGCATGTCCACAAAATCTGTGACGAAAATAGTGTCAAATTAACTCTCCTTTTCAAATCAACTCACTACTTATGGTGTTTAGAAATTAATGGGGTTAGTGCAATTTTTGTCACAGCTTCATGTCATAAAGTTTTTGTGTGTGTGCTTGTGTGTGAGTGTGTTTCCAGTCTAACTTGGTGTCGTTTCCCAAAAATTCCCTCAAAATGGACAAATGGATCTTTGAAAGCATTGACTAACTGATATTGTGAATGTTGTCTTGTAAATCCACAAACAATAGACATATTCAGAGTTAAAAGTACATGTGTGAGGTGTATATTTGTGTGCACTCCTGTAATATTTGCTGTGCTGAATGATCTGTATTGTGTTGGTGTGATACTGACGTTGCATGCTGTTGGTTTTAAATGATTTGGCTGGTATTAACTGAGTGGTTTGAATTCAATACAACTTCAGTTCACAGAATAAATTGCAATTATAATTGTTTAGTATATAAACAAATGCATATTATTCTTAATAAAAATATCTTTATGATGTAACTTAACATTAGTGTAATAAAAGTTATGGCAGAAGCGTTAAAACAGTGGGTTGGTCGCTGGCATAATTTTACCAATTACTTGCTCAACCTCTGTTTTTTTTTTATACTACTAAATATTAGGTTGAAATAGGTTATGAATGCCATTCTCAAAATTAAAACTGACCTCTCTGAAGTTGAATTGACCCCAGCCTTTTTTTCAATGTGTATAACCTAATCTGATCTAATCATAATATATATATATATATTTTTTTATTTTTTATTTTTTTTTTTTTGTGGCACTGTGATATTTATTATTATTTTTGTCTGACAGGCTATCATTGGGACACATCTGACTGGATGCCGAGCGTTCAACTTCCTGGAATCCAGGAGTTTCCTCAGTATGAGGTAGTGGAAGCCCCACCCACCCTTTACACTGACCCCGCCCTGCTGGACACAGACTACTATCCCGGCGGATACGACATCGAAAACGACTTCCCTCCCCCACCCAATGACTTTCCTTCCCACGATGACCTGCCTCCTCCTCCACCCGTGCCGGAGTATGGCGAACGCTACGACACATTGCAGCCCGGCACGCAAGCGTTAAACAGCGCCCCCTCTAGTCCTGGAGGGTCTGGAGTACGCCAACGCCCGCCCTTACCCCAGCTCTACAGCCTCACCCAATTCCTTCCCCACCACCATTACTCGTCAGACCCCGAACCCCAGACCAACCCCACCGACACCATCACATCGTCCTCCACCGGAGGATACCGACGCAGAGGATTCCCGCTGGGCTACGGCTGTGACTTCGATCCCCCTGCTGCCGATAACATGTCGCTGTCGCTCTACACGTCCACAGCGTCCTGCTCGGACATGTCTGCCTGCTGCGAGGAGTCAGAAGTGATGATGAGCGATTACGAGAGCGGTGGAGAGGAGGAGGGAGCGCAGTTTCAGAGGCTCGTCATACCGCCGCTGGACTCTCAACATCAACAGCATACTGAAGTCTGACACTGGATCCACAAAATCAAAAGTGCCTAAAAGAAACCCTGCTAGAGGAGACTTGACTGTGTGTTCAAACCATAACCACACCACATACACGGTACACTAACGTAGTCTTACACTTAAGGTTAATGCCAAACATCCAAACGCACACATTGTATACATCTGTATCTCACTCGAGAGAGAGGATTTGAAAAGACTTGCTTAAACATGACTTCTCTTCGCTAGCTCTTGTGGGCTGTTATTAATAATATTATTATTTAACAGTATTGGGGAGAGCATTAGACTTGGCTGTGCCAAATAATACGTTGATCATCATGCACAAGATCATGTTGAGATGTACAATTTACACAGAAAATATAACTGTTATATTGTCATGGATATTGGGAGAAAAGCATCATTTCAAGCATCAAGGGGATATCTGTATTTGTATAGATATAACCATGCAAATTGATTTTTTTTTATACAAATCCTCATTCATTTGTAATGTAAATTTTCATGTACAGTTTTGATTTCAAGGTTTATTAGGTTTTTGTAGATATGTTATGCTTTTTTTTTTCAAAAAAGAAAGACAGGAAAAAGTAGTGTGCCAACTCAAATGGTGTGTCATTATCAGCCTTACTGTATGTTCATTGACAAGCAAAGAAAAAAACACGAGAATCTTAAAAAAATAATAATAATAAAAAAATGTCAAAGTTGTGAATGTGTGATCGTCACAACACGTTCATTTCTGAAAGGATGTCTACATATTCTTGTGATGTGTTATGTTTTCTTTTTTTCTTTTTTTTTCTTTTTGTTGTTGTTGTTGTTTGTAAATTGTGACTTTGAAACATCTTTATTTTTTGACCATGAAAATGGGACCCAGTATATTTATAGTGCGAGATTATTCACAGACATGTGACTTTTTCAGGGTCTGCGTGTGCGTGAGCAATGCTATGGTCTTGTTTTGTGATTTTTAATAAATACTGCCACTAGCTTAACTGCTTTACTACTGGCAATAAATTATTCTCTAAAATGGGTGATTGTCTCGCATGCATTTATTTACTTTTATACTTGTATACTTCACATTTATAAAGGGAGATCAATGCATCAATGTGTTGATCTGTGATTAGAGCATGCTGTGTTGATTACAATTTAGATGTATTATTCTTGTCAGCAACTGTGACAGCAACAAGAAGGGAAACACACCTCTTTAGAAACCCTTAGTTGTAGTGTATTTAATTTTCTACGGATTTTAACAGCTCCATTATGGCATGAAAATAATTCAATAAAAGCTGTTTAATGTTTTTGAAAGACATTTCTAATGCTCACCACATTTATTTGATCAAAATGATTTACCAAGATTTCCATTTCAAATAAATACTTGTCTTTCCAGAAAATATAACAAATATTAAACAGCAACAACCTTTTTCAAATTGTATAATGATAACCATTATGTAAAATTATTTCTAAAAAAAAAACACAGAAAACCAGAGTAGAACTGTTGCAAAACCAAACAACACAATGCTTCGTTTTCCTAGATGATTCAATGACTGTTCATAAAGTCAATTGCTCATAAAGTCATAAATACTTTTCTAAGGAATTGGTAAAGTGATTCAAATATGATTCGTGAATAAAGATGGTCACTTGTCGCCACCATGTTTTCCATCACTTTGATGCCATAAAAAAATAAATAATGAATGCCCACAGAGCAAAGCTGTTGAATAACACCTGATCTAAAGTTGTTCTGAAACGATTGCATGCAAATTCTCATTTATTGATTTAATTCATAATGCTTTTATCATAGAAGTCTAAACATTTCCTTAAAAGTCTGAAATGTGCATTGTTTTGGGGGGTCATTCTGACAAATACGTTCTGACAAACTGGTCTTCCTGTATTTTTTTTTTCTCTCTCTCTCTTGTGTATAATACTAACATCTATAAAAAGCCTACTGCTTGTTTTGATATACACTTTTGCCTGTTTGAAATAATAATAATGTGCTTTATTGCGCTATCAGTTGACAGACTCGTTGAGTTTGTTGTGCTTAATGACACAAATAGGCTAATAGTAGCTTATGACACTATGATCCTTCAGTATTTTTGGGGGGATTGTGGCAGCTTTACTTGGTCCTGCATGCACATTTATTGATTAGTCATCAACAAGTTTGAAGGGGTAAATGTGGTATTTTTCTTAGTTTTAATTGAATAAAACAGACCAGGACACAAATTCCATGGCCATATGTCACCATGATACAATGATACGTTCTAAGTCATTATGTTGCAAATCAGTTTAAAATTTCTGTTTAAGATTTTGTCTCAGTGTCTGTATTTAGACAAATGTGGCTGTCTGTGAGGAATTTTCAGGAAGGCTGATACATAAATCCCGAATTAATTATTATGATTTTTAAAAAATACTTGCACACACAAATTATATTCTTCTTTATCTTAAAATACTCTTAATAATTATTAACGCGTAATAATCCTGCCGATCAATTCGACAAGTGTAAAGCATTACCGATTTAACCGTTTACCTGTGCTCTAGTCTTACTTCAGTATTTTTACAAATAAAAAATAGCCTATAATAATTCCAACAATAAACTAAAAAGAAACTAAATAGAATAAACTGTTAGCAATTGATATCATTTTTACAATAAATTTTACAACAATTCATTGTGTTCATGTTTTTACTGTAAATGCAAATGCATGATGGGAAATTGATGGACAGTCCTGTAATATTATTGAAACTACACCGTAGAAGCATTATTTTACAGCCACTGCATATGATAGCATTAAAATTGGTACACAGAATTGTGTTATAAGAACGTCCTCCAAACATTGAGTGTTGGTTCTGGGAACCTACATTTTTTTCCAGTTTTCTTGATGTTAGAGGAACGTTTTTAAAAGGTATGATGTTCCTCAAACATTCTTTCAACTTCATGTTAATTTAAAATTTAACAAATCTAGGAACGTTGATTCGTTACATTCCAAGAACATACAAATATCCAGTTTCCTTAATGTTAATAGAATGTTATTTAAAGGTTAGTATGATGTTTCTGAGAGATTCCTTCACTCATTCAAACACCTGCTGTGAACAAGCACTGAAAGAAAGAGAAATAAGAACACAAACTTCACTTCTTATCAATCAAAAAAATTACCAGCTTCAGTTATTACTAAGCAAATTGACTTTCTTTGTGTCACACATCTACAGAAGTTCTAGTTGAGAATTCACAAAGGATTATATGTTGACGTCTTATTCTAAAATGTTTCGTTTGAGGTCACCATCATGGTGATAAGTATTTGCATTAGTTGGGCTCTTGAAGCTCGACTTTTCTTAAGTTGTTTCTTCTTGCAGTTGCTTTCAGAAAACATTTCTGCATTGATAAAGCAGTTGAACATACCTGGTTTAATAACAGTCTAATGACTGCATTAAATTGGTTTATATAACTCAGCTGACGTAAAATGAAATCTGAATGTTGATGTTTAGGAGTGTATAAATATTGTTATTGTTAATTTTATGTTTTAGACATCTTTTGTGTCATTAATACACTCACAGACATCAATATTCAGCATATGTAACAAAACAATGATGACATGCTTCATGCCAGCATACAAAACATTCATGGCTCCCAGCATGCATCGCTGCATTTTTCTTTCTTTCATTTTTTTTAAGTCACCATTGTTGAGAATTGAATGACAACAATACAAATACAGCATTTTACTGTGATAATGCTACTATAATCACAGTAACTGCTGTATAAATCAATAAATATATGCATTTAGCAGATGCTTTTATCAAAAGCAACTTACAGTGCATTCAGTCTAACATTTTTTACCTATCATGTGTTCCTCTGGGAATCAAACCCACAACCTTGTGCTGCTAATGCAATGCTCTACTACTTGAGCCACAGGAACAATATCAACACAGTGCTTTATTGTATTAAAATTAAAAAAAAAAAATTACTTGAAAAGCCATAGCAATTAGTTCCCAGGAATTTCCTTTAAGATTACAGTAAATTTTTAACAGTGTTAACTAGACAACTGCATATATGTATAAGTAAAAATTATATATATATATATATATATATATATATATATATATATATATATATATATATATATATATATATATATATATATATATATATATATATATATATATATATGACGTGATATTCAGCCAAGTATGGTGACCCATACTCAGAATTTGTGCTCTGCATTTAACCCATCCGAAATGCACACACACAGAGCAGTGAACAAACACACACACTGTGAACACACACCCAGAGCAGTGGGCAGCCATTTATGCTGCAGCGCCCAGGGAGCAGTTGGGGGTTCAGTGCCTTGCTCAAGGGCACCTAAGTCGTGGTACTGAAGGTGGAGAGAGATCTGTACATCCACTCCCCCCACCAACAAATCCTGCCAGCCCAGGACTCAAACTCACAACCTTTCAATTGGGAGTCTGACTCTCTAACCATTAGGCCATGACTTCCTTTATACATACACACACACACACATATACATATACATATATATACATATACATATGCATATATACATATACATATATACACACACACACACACATATACATATATACACACACACACACACACACATACATATATACACACACACACACACACACACACACACACACACACACATATATATATATATATATATATATATATATATATATATATATATATATTATGTAGCTATTCTCACATTGTAGCCTACTTATCCTCTAGGCATCAATGTTATGCACAAAGCCTATTTATATTTTATAGTTATGCATTTGTCAGACAATATTTTTATCCAAAGCAACATCAAATTCAAGGTAGCCTTTAGCCTACATTTTATTAGTTCATGCATTCCCTGGGAATCAAAGAAAGTGGAATTGTTAATGCCATTAACTACAACAATGCATTTATGCTTTTACAACTAAATTGATTACAATGTGTCAAATTAATATGAACTAAATATAAATCTTGTATAATGTGAATAATATAATAGTTATTCCACTGTGTTTTATAAACAGCTAATTGCTGCACACTAATTGTTGCCTTTCAGAGATTTTTTTTTTTTTCTGGATAACCTGTCTTACCACCACCAACCCTCTACACTCTACACAATAATGGAAGTGGAAGAAATGTTGTGCTCATCATCTAAGAAGAAAGAGTATGTAGACCTCACTCCAGTCATGGGGAATAGTGGAGGCCCCGCAAGGAGCACCTGTTACCCCTCAGTACCAACAGGGAGAGCTTGTGCCTGCCAGGACCCCTGAGGAAGACCAAGAGGAAGTACCTCTGCCAGGCTCATTCCCTGAAGCGGTACTAGTGTCCACCTTGGGCCAAGAGGAAGCACCAGTGCCTATCTTGTCCCCTGAGGAAGTGCTGGTGGCAGATGGGTCCCTGCATGGAGCACTGGTGCCTGCCAGGCAGCAACTGAAGGGAAAACTAAAAATGAGAAAACATGAGACTTTATCTAACAAGGGATGCCATCTTGACACCCTTGCCACTAAGGCCCCCAAAGGGACCACCAACAAGGCCTTACAATCTCCGAAAGGAGCGCCAATCCCTGCTTAATCCCCTGGAGAAGCACCTGTTCCCATCAGGTCCCCAGAGGAAGCCCCGGTGCTCGCCTCAGCCCAAGTGGAAGCCACAGTGCCTAAAGAAACACCAGTGGCCTCCTCGCCTCAAGAGGAAGAATCTGTTTCCACCTCATCCCTTGAAAAAGCCCTCATAGCAGATGGGTGCCCACAGGGAGCACCTGTGCCTGCCAGACACCGATTTAGGGGGAAATGAACGTCTCAGAAAATATGAGACTTTTCTAAAAAGCGATGTCATCTTGACACCCTTGCCCCTAAGGCCCCCAAAGGGACCATCACCAAAGCCTGCTAAGACTCCAAAAGGAGCAGCAGTGCCTGCCTCATCCATGGGGGAAGTACCTGTGCTCTCCTTATCCCCAAAGAAAGGGCCTGTGCCTCATGCCAAGGGAACCACAAGTTGTCCACTGCAACTGCTGAAGAAGTACTTGTTCCTGCCAGGTCCTCAGAGAAAGCAGCGGTGCCTGCCTCGTCCCAGGAGGGAGCATCTCTGACCACTGCATCCTCAAAGGAAGCACCAATGCCTGCCATATCCCTCGAGAGATCACCAGGACTCTCTGTGTCTCTACAGGGAGCAACCAAATCCACTCTAAAGAGACCATGCCCATGGAGCACTGGAGATTTGGTAAGTTCCTCCCGTCTTTCATTTTTACTTTTCAGATACATTAAATAAATAAAGAACATCTCTATTTCAAATCCTTCTTATTAATTTTCATTAGAAATTGTGTTTCGATTTTGTCTCTCATTTCACCAACCCATTACAAGATGTTCTCCGTTCTTTCAACGGGACAATGCAGATGTTGCTCCGTACAAGAAAATCTAAAATAAATAAATAAATAATTTATATATATATATATATATATATATATATATATATATATATATATATATACACATACAGTACAGACCAAAAGTTTGGACACACCTTCTCATTCAAAGAGTTTTCTTTATTTTCATGACTATGAAGATTGTAGATTCACGCTGAAGGCATCAAAACTATGAATTAACACAGGTGGAATCATATATGGAATTATATACATAGAAAAAAGTGTGAAACAACTGAAAATATGTCATATTCTAGGTTCTTCAAAGTAGCCATCTTTTGCTTTGATTGCTGCTTTGTACACTCTTGTCATTCTCTTGATGAGCTTCAAGAGGTGGTCACCTGAAATGATCTTCCAACAGTCTTGAAGGAGTTCCCCGAGAGATTTTTAGCACTTGTTGGCCCTTTTGCCTTCAGTCTGCGGTCCAGCTCACCCTAAACCATCTCGATTGGGTTCATTGACCCCATCACTCTCCTTCTTGGTCAAATAGCCCTTGATGCCTTCAGTGTGACTCTACAATTTTCATAGTCATGAAAATAAAGAACACTTTTTGAATGAGAAGGTGTGTCCAAACTTTTGGTCTGTACTGTATATATATATATATATATATATATATACATATACATATATTAGGGGTGGCACGGTTCAACTTTTTCACGATTCGGTTTGTTTCACGGTTTTGGAGTCACGGTTTTCGGTACAGTTCGGTATGTGCTATGTTTATGGAAAAACTATACTTTCTAATAAAAATAGAAGAAGAATATTCTATCCAACTACAAGCAACAGCACACATAAATACAATAGAGTAAAGAAACAAACAATAAACAGTGATTTTCAGTTTTGTTTTTGTTTTTTTTGGCAGGTCTAGCATAAGTTTTTAGGTACAGAAATTTAATAAAGTAGTCAAATGTAAAACAGCATTGCATTTTGGACTATATACATTAAAGATTATTCTTTATTAAAGTTATAAAAGCTTTTTAATCCACAGTGAATGGTTTGTCCAGGGTATTTTTAATTTATTTTTATTATTTATTTTTATGGCTATTGTTGTAATGTCTGGGAATCCAGAATGCGCATCCATCAGCAGAAACGTATATTAACTGCTATTTTTTTAGCAAACCACATTACAGATGCTTTGGATTTCAGTTGAACCGCGGTCCCAGCGCGTACCGGATCGTTTGTGGTGAACCGAACCGTACGGTTTTTTTTTTCAGCGAACCATGCCACCCCCAATATATATATATATTACAGTTTTTGTGGTTCAGGGTCAAATTTCTAAAATGACAATGACGTGTTTCCAGAGCCATTGTCTTTTTTTTAATGCAAACATCAAATGTTTGTTTGCCTTAGTGGGTAAATGAGTCTATTTCAAAGGCTCCTGTTGTTCATGTGTAGGAAGCCATTTATCCAGCAGAGGGCGATATTGTAGCGCAATAGACTAAAGGATTCGAGTTAATGTTTAGCCTGTTTAGTACACTTCCTGGATGCTTAGTTACCGCTGTGTCATCGGAATCCTTTACATTGCAAGCTTCCACTAACAGGATATTTTTCACGAATTTGGTAAGCTTCGACTTTATTGTTTTCAAACGTTTAAGTTTTAAGTGTTGTGTTTTATCAATCTTTACTTGTTGTCCGTTTTAAAAATTCACAAGCAGACAAAGAAACGCCATGAAGACGGATGCATAGCTTTAATATTTTTTTACAGATATTAAATTGACACTTTGCATTGCAATAAACACTTTAATTCACTTGTGCACTCGAGTAATTAATTAGATAAACATTCAGAGTTCTCAAATGTGTTACTGTGTTAATCCAGCATTAGCAGGGCACGTTAGAACTTGACCTTCCTTTACAGTGGCTGTGTTCTAAAACCTCCAGAGTCCACACCTAGAGTAGAGCGCGTGGCTGAGCGCTGTGTGTACTCGCTTGTTTGGAACACTATCTAGAAAGACTGCTCACGAGGTTTTGACACACAGCCATTATGTGAGTTATCTACAGCTGTAAGATGTCTTGCTGGTTCTCATTTTGCTCTTTTTTTTTTTTTTCACAGCACAGCTGTTAAAGGGTGGCTATGACATAGTAATGTGTGGTGTGTTTTTGTCTTCTCGTGCAGCTTCTCATTGGCTCATCGACAACAACAGCAGAATCATCCATCCGGCGTGCGGGCGTGGTTATCATTCTGCCGCGAGCCTGTTATAACGCGCTATACGTCTCCAGTTACACTTCGAACAGCTCCCAAGAGAGACGATTTTCTTATCTTAAAAAGAGTCATCGTTAAACGTTTGGAGATGAACGGAGACTGTGTGGACGCGCGGCGCCAGGACACAACAGAGTAAGATGATCTTGACGACTGTTGCTATGCATCTTTCCAAAGTGATTGACAGTTCAGAACAGTATTCAGTTCATTATCACTTGCTCTTCTTTTTTTACCATGTTGTTAACATATGTAAACGCACTTGTTCCTGCTTGTTTATAGCATTTAAGCCTAATGACATGAATTTAACCTTTATTATTTATATTAACATGTGTGACCTCGGACCACAAAGCCAGTCATGAAGGTCTTTTTTAATTATACATAATGTGAAAGCTGAATAAATAACTTTTCCGTTGATGTATAGTTTGTTTGGATGGGATACAATATTTGGCCAAATTAAGTCCTTAGCAATGCATATTACAGAACAAAAATAGTTTTGATACATTTTATATTCTAATGATTTTTGGCATTAAAAAAAAAAAAGAAAAATCTTACATTTTGACCCATAATTTGTTGGCTATTTCTACAAATATACTCATGCTTTTTTACACTGGTTTTGTGGTCCAGGGTCACACATTATATTTAGTCCATAAACTTCCATAAACATTACAGTCCAAAATTTAAAAATTAAAGAACAGGCCCACACAAATCGGTCTACCTATTAATCTGTCATATTAAATAGAGCTTAACCCTTTGATGCACAATATGGGTCTAAAATTACCCGACTAAGTTTATATTTTCTATATCTTCGCAAGAAATATATTTCATCATTCAAAATTCCTCAATTAACTGTTATTTGGGCATCACAAATCATTATTTTTTTTATTTTTCACAAGGATTTTCATAACTTGTGAATCAAAGGGTTAATATTCCTGAATGTAATCTGTTTGTCCAGTCCTGGTAAGGATGGGGCATCAGGAGCACAGGCCATGGAGGTTGATGCTAAAGCCCAGTCACATGCCTTCAGATACAGTCTGAACTACCCCAGCATTGGACACTGCATCATCATCAATAACAAGAACTTTGATCACAGGACAGGTAACTCTTGTTTTGTGCTGTTGAAGGTGTTGTTTTTTTAAAAGTTGTCAGTTTGAATGCTCATCAAACTCAGATGATTGTTTAAATGCATTTACCTTATGAAACGAATGGTGATCAGAATAGACTCAGGGATGGCAGGGATGTACCAATATCAAAATTCTTGCTGATACAGATGATTGTTATTTTGATCATGGATTATAATTCTTAAATGGCCAGTATTAAATATTGTTGATTGAATCCAATAATAGCCTATAGCATAATAAATTCATAAGCATTTTTTTTGTAGGATAGTCATTTTTAACTGGAAGCACCACACATGTAACAAGGATGGTAAAAAAAAGTACCATAATTCTCAAACATTTTGTATTTACACCCTTGGTGAGCAAAGTTTTAGAAAATGCAATAACATTATATAGCATTTGTGGGATTTAGAAAATACAGTCTGGGTTAAAAATGACCAGATCACAACAATATGATATAAAATAAATATTAATACATGATCCTGGTGAAGTGAAGTAACAGCATTATAATTGGAAGTATAAAAGACAGATATTAGTTTGGGGTCCTGCTATATCTATCTATTTTTTCACTATTATCATTATGTCATGAAAATATTATGCAGTATTGTGCATATTTGTCATGCACATTTTTTAATGTGCTTTTTTTTTTGTAGTCATGTAGTAACCTGTTCTTAACTTCTTTCAGGCATGAACCAACGGAACGGTACTGATGTAGATGCAGGAAATGTAATGAATGTGTTTCGGAAGCTGGGATACACTGTGAAAGTCTACAATGATCAGACAGTTGCACAGATTATGCAGGTTTTAACTGCAGGTATGGTGCTTTCAAATAAATTCTTGTATTTTGTTTCTTAGCACTTTGACGCCGTATCAGTCTATGAATCTTAAAGTGCCCCTATTATGGGTAATGAAAGGTTAAAATTTTGGTTTTGGGTGTCACTAAGAACAGTATTACTTGCTTGTAAGGTCAAAAAATATTTTTATAGTCTTATAATATGCATTTATTTTTACCTTACTTGCTCAATCACTCCCAAATGAATCACTAAATGGTTCATTTTTCCAACCCCCTTCTTTGCGTGACGCTACTCTGTGGTGATTGGTCCGATTGGTCTTATTTTCATTTCATCATCAGGGCTCGGCATTAATGTTTGTCCACTTGCCCGGGACAAGTGGATTTTGTGAAGGGGCAAGTGAAAGAGAATTTTATTTGCCCGACCGGACAAGTAACCTAATCAAAATGTTAATAACAAACAATAACTGGGGCAGCACCAAAACTTGGGCGAGAATGATTCTGATTTGATTACTTTCAGTGTAAACGGTCACTAATAACAGATAATGAATTGCCAGTATCGAGGTCGCGTCAGTTGAGGCTCATGCAGCCGGTCTGACTCGCGGAGAAATCAAATATTCTGTATAATATATACAACATCACATGACCAGGAGTGACGGTTTCCCGACATTAAGCTTGATTGCAAATGTGATATTGATTTTATACAATTTTAGTTAAATAAACAAGTAATATTAACTGACTTATATTTTAGACACATTATGGATCATTTTTGCTCCATTTCAAACTAAATTTGTTTCTAAGCAAAGCCACAGCAGAACAGTTGCGCATCTCCGAGCAACACGCAACAGTCTTTCGTTACTAAATTATTCATTTTTGAATGAGTCAATGAATCAGTGAGCCATTTACTTGCTTTATTTATTGAATGAAACAGCCGTTTGAATGAATTGGTTGAACCAATGATTCACTCATTAAGACAGTAACTTGCCACCACTTACTGGTGGTTTAATTTAATATTTAAAAGTATCATTGCATTTTTCCAACATTTCAAATATCTGTCAAAAAGCAAAACATTAATCTAATAACATTATTTATGCTTTTGGACAGACAAAATTTTGTTGATACTGATTTCATTTGAATAGTTACAACCATATAGTGTCTTATTATTCTAACTTAATGTATTGATAAAATGTAAGAATTTGACGTAAATGGAGACATGTACATTTAATCAGTTTAGGTAAATATTGTCCTTCATAAAGTTAAAAAAGTGTAACAGCAGTCAATTTAAGTTAAATATCAAAAATATAATACCTGATAGAGCTCTGATGAGACCGCTTCAGAATAAATTAAATTTTTGCCAAAAAAAAAAAAGTTCCCCCCTGGACAAGTAACTGTTTTACTCAGACAAGTGAAGGACTGATTCACTTGTCCGAAGGACAAGCTCCTGTCAAAGCATAATGTTGTGCCCTGATCATGTCTGTAATGCCTGATAAAGCTGTTTTTTGTGCAGGGCTGTATTGTGTACAGTGTTACCGGGGAAACCACTATTTGTATTGCTCCAAAAGCAGCACCTTTCATTCAGACCAATATGAAAATAAATGGGCTGGCAATATGCTTATGTTTCATGTAGATGTCAACATGAAACGGCTCGAGATTCATTTGAAAAATGACTAATTTCAATGATTCAGAATTGACTCTTTCTTTTGAGAGACAAAAACTTTATACAAATGCACTTTTTCAGATTTAAAACTTTGCAGGATGTTTTCATTGACTTAGAGCTGTGTTACACACTGCATGAAAGGTAATTTTTAAAAATCCATAATAGAGGCACTTTGAAATCCCCAAAATGCCTGTTGTTGAGATGAGGCCTTAAGTAAGGGATAATGCACGGCTAGCTGTGCATTAAACAGTTTAATGCACAGCTAGCTGTGCATTATTCTGCTTATACCATGGTCATTATCCAGCATTGACAATTTAAAGCTGTTAATTATATTTTCAGCGCAATGTTTGACCAGAAAGGTAAAAATTACAGTTTTTTTATATCTCGTTAGCTCTAGCATTCTGTCCACTTCAAATCAGACTGAGAGATGAATTAGTGCAGTAAGATCACGGTTATTTGAATGAATTATAGCATTTAATCTGTAATTATCAATCGATTGATTGAGAGAGAGAGTGTGTGTTACTTGCATCTATGCATCTTTCTACAAAAAAAGCTGTGTTTAGTCACTTCAGAAACAGTCATTTTACCTCCTTGTTGCTGAGGAGGTAGGATATAATGTAGCAATGTATTATCAAGGCTATTTTATTAAAGCCGTGGGGCAGTGTTGACAACAAGTGTGCGGCACGCAATCTGTGATCTCCCTCCAACCTCTCTTTCATTTAAAAAGGTCTTAAAAAGTCTTAAATTTAACTTCTCACATCTGTAGAAACCCTGCACTCTGTTTTTGTGTGGGTTTGGGTGCATCAATTAAAGCCACGCAATAATATAGAATGATGAATAAACTAACTTGGAACTACCTGTGCATTAAACGTTTTAATGCATACCTGCCAGCCAATCAGAATTTATTCAGACAGACCGTGGTATAAATAATTATTAAAGTTTAACTATGCTTGTTGATAATTAAAAACGGTCTGTTGGTGTTATAAATGAAATATTATCAAATTACACTGAATCAGTTGCCTGTACCCAGGTGTTATGGTAGTTCTTAATTATACTTTTTTTTGTATACATGGCTGTTTGTTTTTCTATCCCAGTT
Source organism: Carassius auratus (assembly GCF_003368295.1). Taxonomy (NCBI): domain Eukaryota; kingdom Metazoa; phylum Chordata; class Actinopteri; order Cypriniformes; family Cyprinidae; genus Carassius; species Carassius auratus. The sequence goes on from NC_039268.1 coordinate 6,393,567, forward strand.
GCCCATGATGACCACAGACGTTGTGCTTCGTTAGTGTGTGTAATGCTCAGTCATGGAGATGAGGGAGTGTTTTACGGCACTGATACTTCTGTGGAGCTCAAGACCTTAACCAGCCTTTTCAGAGGAGACCGCTGCCCATCACTAGTGGGAAAACCGAAACTTTTCTTCATACAGGTACATCCAGATTATCTGCTGCTGTTATATGTTTGTGCATTAAAATGAGTGAGTTTTTTTCTGGGTTGATGTTTATAACAAGCTGGCTTGGAGTGCTTGTTTCCACTCTTGAGATGTATGATGGTTTTGTTTATTTAGGCTTGTAGAGGTACAGAACTTGATCCTGGTGTGGAGGCTGACAGCTCCGATAGTTCTATGAGGATTCCTGTGGAGGCAGACTTCCTCTATGCCTACTCTACGGCACCAGGTACAGAACCATGCAAACCACACAAACACTTCCTGTGAATATCAAATAAAATAATCACGAAAAGTTTGAAGTCGTTAAGATTAAAAAAAAAAAAAAAAGTCTGATACACTTATTCAGAAAGGACATTTTCTTTTCCAAATAAAAGCTGTCCTGTTGAACTTTGTATCAATTAAAGAATCTGGAAAAAATGCATCACAGTTTCCACCAGGAGTGTGCGATATATATCGTCTTTGATAATAGCGTAATTTAGGGCATGCACGATTCTGAATGAATTGAGAATCACAATTTTTTTTTGGTCTCATATAGAGATGTGTGTTATTTACTGAGAAAATCCTAATGAAGATTATTTTAATACTTCACATGTCAAGTGAGGTTTTTTCTTAATGGGTTTCTTTCCTCTTTCAGGTTACTACTCCTGGAGAAACACCATGACTGGTTCTTGGTTCATTCAGTCCCTTTGTGAAATGATGACTAAGTATGGCAGAGAACTAGAGCTCATGCAGATCATGACCAGGGTCAACCATAAAGTGGCACTCGAATTTGAGTCAACCTCCAACCAGCCTGTCTTTGACGCTAAGAAACAAATCCCCTGCATTGTCTCGATGCTCACCAAAGAGATGTACTTCACTGCTTGAAGGGACAAGGGAACTATAAGCGATTCTTGTATTTCAGTTATTCTGTAAACGCAGCTATAGGATATAGATTTAGGGATGAGTTTAAGACTCTTTTTTTCACAGTAGCATTTGCTGGTCATGCTCACTTAGGAATTTCTCTGTCTCAGGAGTGGTGTTATGGTTCTTATTGGGATTTACAATACTGTATGTGAAAGCAGGTACTCAGGTTTTTATTTACCTTGTGACTAAATACCATTTTGCCTCTGGGTTTCTAATTAAAATATAATAATGAACGATCACCAGTGGCAGGAGAGGTTGGGATTTCTAAAAATTACATTAATCAGGGACTTTTATAGGCTATTGCACTAGTCTGACTGTTGAAATGGGAATCATAATTTGGCATTCAATTGTTGAGATTATCTTAATCGAAGCAAAGACAGTGTGCTAATTTAACGTGAAAAAGCAAAGAACAACAATCAGAACTATTCCCAAGTGCCTGTCAGTGAACCATGTGAACAGATTTTGGTGCTACTTCTGAAATGTCATGTGTAGGTTTCCATTAGGACACAAAGCATTTTTTTTTTTTTTTTTTTACTGTATTGGTGACATCTAGTCCATACCTAAAGAAAGAGAAAAAAAGGAAAAAAAAATTGACAGCTATGGATTTACACTGAAGTCTAGGGGCTAAACAACTAAAAAAAAAAAACACAGTAGTATTTAGTATTAGACATTATATTTAATCTGGACTGTCTCTTCAAGATGATTATGTAAAGCATGATAGCATTAGTCACCTGAGAAAAGTCACATAGAATTCTTTCGGTTAAGGTCATGCATGCATTGTGTGTTTAAGATGTTCCTAATGTACGCATAAAAAAAAAAACAACAACATTGTTCACGTTTATTGTACAATCACGTTTACTATACATATATGCTTTTTTGTGTATAAGCCAGTGCTCTTGTACGTATTTTAACAGCTCTGTAGTGTTCTGTATGATAATACATATTTCACTGAGATTCTGAGTAGGTGTTTCATTAAGACTGAATATTGAGTATATATTTAACACACAATTAAGAACATTTTCTATTAATCGACTGATGATTGGAGACTATAAAAATGTATTTCCAGCGGATAGTTGCATCTATAATGGGTGTTTGTTGGTTACTAATATCTTTAATATATTTAGGTAGGTTGGGAAATGTTTTCTATGACAAAAAAAAAAGTGTTTAGAACACTGACTGCCAGTGAGACTAGTTTCTTGAATTTCAAGATGGGTGTTTGTATTTAGAAAGCTTGTTCAGGTGTATCAATATAGCCGTGGGGTGTATTCCAGAAAGTAGGGTTGACTTACCGTGAACTGAACCCTGAACTCTCGGTTGATTAACCCCAAACCTTGCTTACTCGAGGTATGTGGTTCCAAAAACGCGTCCGTGAGTAACTTAAGTTCATTTAACTCAGAGTATGTTCCTGGTTAAAACTCAAGACATTCTCAACAGAGCGACGAATCGACGAGTCACTATAGAAACAGACATGAACAAAAAAAAAAGCTCCAATCTGTTTCTTTCTTCTTCTTTTGTTCATTGGTTGTTTACATACTTAGTGCATATCGCCACCTAATGGCTGTGCAATATTTTTTTTTTCATTTAAAGCTGCAGTAGGTAACTTTTGTAAAAATATTTTTTTTTACACATTTGTTAAACCTGTCATTATGTCGTGACAGTAGAATATGAGACAGATAATCTGTAAAAAAAAATCAAGCTCCTCTGGCTCCTCCCAGTGGTCCTATTGCCATTTGCAGAAAGTCATCCGCTCCCGGTAAGAAATCAACCAATCAGAGCTGCAGTCCGTAACTTTGTTTGTGTTCAAAATGTAGAAAAATGTTTATAATAAGCGAGTACACCATGAATCCATTTTCCAAACCGTGTTTTTAGCTTGTCCTGAATCACTAGGGTGCACCTATAATAAGTGTTTATATTCGGACTATTTTAGATTGCTTCGGGGGTACCGCGGCGGAGTAACCCAGTACCTTTATAATTCTTCATAGACATAAACAGAGAGAAGTAGTTCCGGCCACGATGTTCTTCCACAAGACGCAAGCAGTTCTGTTTATTAACCGCTAGAGCGTCAAAAGTTACCTTCCACAGCTTTAATCTTTAATCGTTGAGAATGTGAATTATATTGTTTGTTTTATGCTAATTATACATTAAGTCATATCAGATATTTATTTTGATTTATAATTTAGACATTATATATATGTACCGCTACAATGAGTTCTATGACCAATGCAAGGCGAAAAGGAAAAAAAGAGATCAGTGGACACGTGATTTATTTTTCTGCCATATGTCTAGACATTTTGTCACACCTTGGTGATTATTTTGACAACTTTCTGATAAAGCTCTAATTGGTTTTCTTTTGGAAATATGATTCAAATTCATACTGAGTGTATTTATGGCTGTAAATCATATTTGTGTGTGTGAAAATCGTGCTTAAATTCAAAATCGCAAAATTGATCAAAGAAATCGCGATAGGTTTCTATTTCTGCAAAATATAAACCAGAAATACTGCAAATCAGTTATGCAGTGCTCTTGTTTTTCTTCTTTTTTTTTTTTTTTTTTTTTAAATACAGGCACTGGGATCATTACCAAAGTTAATGAACAGGAACCCAAACACTATTAAGAGAATGCCATCAGTTTATTTCTCTCTTCAACAACTACATGCTACAAATAACTGTTTGCACAATTTACATGAACCAGAATACAATAAAGATGTACAAATATAAATAGATAACCTATATACACGTGTTAATCTCCAGAAGAGAGGCACATTTGAGATTTCAAAGTGCTGTTAGTGGAATCGGAGTATGACAGGAACTAATTTGTGTGAACCAATGTCATTTCACTGTCAATTTCAATGGAAATGATTAATTCAGATATGAAAAAAAAAAATATTATATATATATATATATATATATATATATATATATATATATATATATATATATATGTTTTTTTTTTTTTTTTAACACAAGGTTAAGTTTACAATAACAAAAGCATTGTGACTTACAATCAAAAGCATACATTTAAATAGTAAACACTGATACATATCCATTACAGAAGTTTAATAGAAATAACTATATTTTAAATAAGTTTTAAGGAAATTATCTGCACTTGGATTAACAAATCAGAAACATGTCAGCACTTTGTGGCATATGAATATCAGCGGTCTCAGTCTGTTCTGTTGTATATGATCTTGCAGGTGTGCTCTCGGTTATTTGACTGGAGGCATTCGCTGACCTAAGGCATTGAGGTGGTTCATTTCCAGTTTTCTTGATCTGTCATTGCAGGTGAATAGCAGGGCTCATGACATGTTTGGTATGTGCATCGCTGGCAGGACTATCCTTCACCTCTTTTGAGATGACTGTGGCACATGACAAAAGAACCAGATACAATGGCCCTTCTCCTTCTCTCCCCCTCACAACAACACGACAGAACTGGAGCACCCCTTTCATTATCATCACCACAACTCAAGTATGTTCTAGTTCAGCGACTCTCGGTGTAGATGGCGTCTCTCTACCGGTTCACATTTTGATTTTAGCATAGAGCTGGTCAATCTGCTGTCTGAAGTGGTTTCTCAGCTCGGCTCTCTTTGCTTTCAGTGTTGGTGTGAGAAGTCCATTCTGAACAGAGAACATTTCCATGTGCAGGACAATGTCTCTCACCTACACACACACACACACACACACACACACACACACACACACACACACACACACACACACACACACAGAGATTTTAATAAAAAAAAAATATATACAATAATTTGTAGTATGTTAATACTATATAACAAAGCTTAAATATTATAAGTATAATAATATATTATTGTTCTAAAATAATTGTAATATTTATTAATATTATTTTTCTAAGGTTATAGGACATATCAACAATATATATATATATATATATATATATATATATATATATATATATATATATATATATATATATATATATATATATATATATATATATATATAAAAATTGAAATATCATGAACATTCCTGGTGTTATTTATGAGTTAATGGACCCCCTACTGTAAATTTAACGGACTCCCAGGGGTCCACAGACCCTGGTTGAAAAAAGACCCTTGCTCTAGTACTTCTGTATTTTGACATGTGGATCAGTATTCACAACAGATAAAACCAAATAAGAAGTTAACAGATAAATCGTGTAAAACATTTTTACAGTATGTGAAGGTTTGTGATTTGTGGTAGAGTTGTCAAGAAGTAAAAGAGTTGGTTTTGTACATGAACCTGTTCAAAGGACTTCAGTCCAGCTTCTTTCCCTAGCCGAATCATATCTTCCAGGATGGCATTTTTGAGTTCCTGGTTAAAACAATATCAGAAGTCAGGGATGGTACAAGTCCTCATATTTCATCAAATATGAATCCAAATCCAAAGTGTTGTACCTTGCTTTTGCACATTTCAGTATAGGAGCCCTCAATGCCTCTTTTCTTTGCCCATCCGGGCAGAAAATCTGGATCAGGAACCACAATTCCCACTAAACAAGCCTACAAAGACACACAGGACGGGTTTACTCCAATGATCTATAATAGCACACACACACACACACACATATATATGTCAAACCAGACAGCAACATAGTGTTGGCCCAGATCCGGCCCGCATGAAATCCAGATGTGGGCCTGCTCTGGGCCGACACTGGCTGGTGTCTGGGAAAGCACATCCACACTCTGATTCACTGCTATGAGGAAGCCACAGTCATTCAGTCCCGTCTCTCACCTGCAGACTGTCTCCATGTACAAAGACCTGAGCCACAGGGTCACTGCGGATGTAGATGTTCTCAATCTTCTCTGGAGCGATGTATTCACCCTGAGCCAGCTTAAAGATGTGTTTCTTCCTGTCTATAATCTTCAGAGTCCCATTCTAAAACAATAAATACTCAACTTCACTAACTAATTAAAAGAAGGGGGAAGGGTTCTGTTCTCTTAAAAGAGAATAAAGTATTAGTTTGAAAATATGTTCAAAATGTACAAAACTTAAATGCTTCACTTATCTACAGTTGTATTGACAGGAGCTTGTGAGGTTTCAAGTATGAGTTTCAGTGGACTCAAAAGCATTAATATGCACATTTTTTTAAAAGAATTCTAAAACAAATAGTCTTGGACATAATTTTTTTAGAATACATGGTGAGCATAAAATACAAGACATTTACTCATAAATTAAGGCCCTTTCACTGAAAGAATGATAACCATAAAGATAACTATAACAATAATTATATTAGCGTGTGTTTATGCTGCAGTTATGAGAGCATAAGAGGCTTTTCGAAAGAAAACTGTAAAGGGTAAAATGAATACTAAATATGGTTAGTGAGTCAGTCACTGGGTTGATGTCAGTTCATTTTAAAATCTGATTCACTGAATCAAGTAGAAGACTTGCAGAAATAAGGACAATGATTAAATTGGTACTGAACTGGGAGACAAAAAAAAAAAAAAAAAGTTACAAATGAGACTAAATAAGCAGCAGAAGTGCTGAGAAGATGTGAAATTTACCGGAAGCCATTTGCCAACATCTCCAGTGTGCAGCCAGCCGTCTTTATCTATGGCTTCTGAGGTTCGCTCTGGGTCCTTCAGGTAACCTTGAAACACATTTGATCCTTTCACACACACCTGTGGAAAACACCAAAGAGCTTAACTTGTATTGAACCCAGAATATTCCTTTAAAATTCAATGTTTTAACTGTTGACAAACCTCTCCCTCTCCATTTGCTGCAAAATAATTCATCTCAGCCACATCCACAAGCTTGACGAAGTTACAGGGCAGTGGTGCTCCCACATGACCTGAGAGCAGAGACCAGGAAAGTGTGTGTTACTGCGCAGGTTGTTTATACTGTAGTGTACATCATCCAAGGTGTGTCTGTTTGGTTTTGTGTGTTAATATGTGTACAGTAAACTGACACTGTATTACCTGCTGTCCAATCTCCAGGAAGTGACATAGTGCAGCCTGCAGTACACTCTGTCTGCCCAAAACCCTCATAAAACTAAAAAAAGAATAGATTCAAGAGATTCAAGATTCAAGATTCAAGATTTTTATTCGTCACATACAAAATTATATATAGCATATATAACCAGTAGTGAAATGTGAGTCAGGTCCGCTCCATGGACAGTGCAATTATTAAAGAAAACAACACAGATGAAAATATACATAAATAAAGCTATGTAAGAATGAAATAAAAGTAAACAATAAAAATATAAGAATAAAATATAAAAAAATGTATATTGTAGAATTAAATATAGAACGCAAAATAATGTGCATGAGTGTAAACTGTAGTCTTAAATATTAAGATGTACAGGGATGTACAATGTGCATATATGCATTTTACTGTAGTCTTAAATATTAAGATACCCAGGAATGTACAAATAATAAATAAAAAAAACAATAACCTTAAAACCAGTTGTGGGAATCCTGATTAGCAGGAGAACAGAGATGTGTGTGTGTGTGTGTGTGTACCTGGCAGCCCAGCGCTGCTCGCAGGAAAGTGAGGACGGTGGGAGAGACCGGAGCGGATCCTGTGATCATAAGCCTCACACGTCCACCCAGACTGGCCTGCAGGGTCACAGGAGACAGATTTATGTATACAAAGTAGCAGAAAATAGTTGTCACAGTTCAGTTTGGAGTGTTATGTTAATAAAAGGTTAGTTCAATTACTAAAAGGTTAGTTCAATTAATTAACAATCACATTTTATATCTGGGTGAGAGATCTGGACAAGCTATTGTAGATTCGACATAAGCAGAACAACTCTGTAAGCTTCTTATATATATATATATATATATATTTTTTTTTTAATCTATTTATAGCATGGCTTAATATTGTGGTATTTGGGTGGAAAAAAAAAACCTTCACATAAATGCTGTTCTTTTGAACTTTCTATAAATCAAAGAATCCTGAAGAACAATGAATCACCTCCCACAAAAATAATACACAATAGTACAATGGTTTTCATGAGAAAAAAATGTTTCCTGAGCTGAGCAGCAAATCAGCATGTTAGAATGATTTCTGAAGGAGCGTGTGATTCTGAAGATTGGAGTAACAATGCTGAAAATTCAGCTCTGCCACCGCATGAATAAATTACATTTTAAAATGTGTTCAAATAGAAAACAGTGATTTCAGTTATAATACTATTTCATAATCTAACTTTATTATTGATTAAACAAAAGCAGACTTGGTGAGCATTGGAACATTTTTCAAAAACTTGACAAAATACCAAGAATGCTAACTGACAACTATGAATGTTACTATAAACAATATAATTTCCATTCCCACCAACACACTCTGCAGTTATGTCATCTGTCACTTTGAGTGCTTGGGTGAATTCTGATCATTCATCAGCTAAAAAGCTCATTCTGAAAAGGATTCCAACAATATTGTTCCTTTGCATCCATATTGTTATAGTTGTGGTGAGGACTTAGACATATAGAGAAAAAAGACTCATACGTCAGAATGCTTCATATATGTTCATAGACTTCAGTTCAACTTTCAACACAATCATCAACAGCACAACAGCTCATTTACAAACTGATCCAGCTGGGGCTCAACACTTCGCTGTGCATCTGGCTGTTGGACTTTCTGACTGGAAGACCTCAGGCAGTACGGGTCGGCAACAACATATCCACCACCATCACACTCTCCTGTTCACTCTGCTGACCCACGACTGCACACCGTCACACAACTCCAACCTCTTCATTAAGTTTGTGGATGACACGACTGTGGTGGGTTTCATTAGCAACAAAGATGAGACAAACTACAGGAGCGAGGTGAGCCACCTGGCCGGATGGTGCAGTGACAACAATCTCTCTCTGAACGTGGAGAAGATGAAGGAGATTGTTGTTGACTTCAGGAGAGCGCACACTCAGCACGTTCCTCTGACCATCAACGGTGCGACTGTGGAGAGAGTGAGCAGCACCAAGTTCCTGGGTGTGCATATTACAGAGGACCTCTCCCTTTACTTCCTCCGCAAACTGAGAATAGCCAGAGGCCCACCCCCCATCATGTACACCTTCTACAGAGACACCATCGAGAGCATCCTGACGAGCTGCATCACTGTGGTATGGTGCCTGCAAGGCGTCCTGTCGAAACACTCTGCAACGCATAGTGAGAGCAGCTGAGAAGATCATTGGTGTCTCTCTCCCCTCCCTCCATGACATTTATGGAACCCGTCTCACACGTAAAGCCCTCTGCATCACAGTTCAGGACCAGCAGACTGAAGGACAGCTTCATCCATCAGGCTGAAGCTGAACTCGTTCCCGAACTTGCCCCCCCCCCTCTGCCCCAGGCACCACTGAACTATGAACCCCCCCCAGATCACACGTCCACAGGTCCTTACACTCCCCACCCCCTACATACGATAACATGCACCAGTCACTTTGTGCAGCATTGGTCTGCTCACTACCTCATTCACCACGGAACTGATGTCATTCAACTACCTCATCAGTCAGTTAAATAAAATAACTGCTGTTGAGCCCTTTGTCCATTCATCAGACTGAATAAGTTTCTTTCTTTGCACCAAAAATCTTTTATCTGCACTGTTTGTTCACTTCACTGATTTGCACTCTATCTACCATGTGCCTTGCGCTGCTTTATTTAACTTTATTTTTAATTTTATTATGTCTTTTTTTTATATCCCTTATTCTTATATTTTATATTTGATCTAGATTTTTAGGCTCTACTGTTAGTGTTATCTGTATGCACCAGGGGTCTGAGAGTAACACAATTTCGATTCTCTGTATGTATGTACTGTGGAAGAGCTGACAATAAAGCAGACTTGACTTGACTTCCATGTTCTTATAGAATTAGAATGAGCTTTAAACTTCACATTCATAGTTATTGACCTTGATGTGAACGAGCCTTTGGATGAGATGTGATTTCTCTTGATTTGCTTTTGTTTGTTTTGTTTTTTTCTCCATAAATGTCAGACATTTGGATGCTGAGTATTTTGGAATTTGTGTGTTGCTAGGCAACAGAGTCTTTATAAGCGCTCTATGGTTTCATCTGATTGTTCTGTTCTTGGGCTCTACACACTCTTTCTCCATTTCATCTGGTTACCTGCACTTTGCTGAAGATCAGTTTGTCCCACATGCTATCCTTCCTGACAACTCCACTTTTAAGCTCCGCCTCTTTCCTGCTGGTGGCAAAATCCAGAAGCCATCTTTTGAGAGGAGTGTTCGCCTGTCCGAAGATCTTAATGCAAACACACAAATGTATAATGAGCAAAGATCACGGGTGTATTTAAGTACAGACTTCAATGCAAACAGTTTACGTGTGTAAACTTAACACAAATACCTTATCGAACATGCGGTTGAGTAGTCTGGGCACTACAGGGAATATAGTGGGCTTAAGAGTCTTCAAATCATCCATCAACAGACGGATATCACCCTGAAAATATCCAATCTTGGCCCCATGGACCAGAAGCACACCCTACATACACAAAAATAAATTAAGCAACAAGAATATAATGCCAGTTCGTTTCTATGTAGGCACAAATACAGTCAAGAAATTACAATAACAGCTCTGTTTGTAAGAAACAAATCCATTTTCTGGCCAGAAGACAAGTACATAATACATAACACATCCTCCAGTGAAAAAGTTCATGTCTTCTCACATCAAATTCAACAAACATATTTGTTTAGAACTATTTTGGACAGTTTTTGACTGTAAATGCTGCATGATCTGTGCATGTTCTCCCCTGATTTAGAGGAGTTGACTCTTTCGCTGGAGGAAGCATTATGGATGGAAGACTCTGCCGGAGGCTTTTAAAAACTTCTTACAAACACACCACTTTTCACTTTACAGGACATTAATTGATGGATTGGAGTCATGTGGGTTACTTTTGGATTATTATGATGTTTTTTTTAGCTGTATGGGCTCTGAACGGCACTCATTTACTGAAGAGGATCCACTTGTGAGTAAGTTTTAGATGAACTATCCCTTTAAGTACACTGCAAACCAGGGGCGATTCTAGGATTTTTTCAACTGGGGGGCACAAGAGGGGCCACGATTAATACAGAGGGGCCAATCTTGTGTTGTTTGAACTGTATATCCAAATCATTTCAAGAGTTCAGTAACCTTTAAAATCAGTAATAAACAGTGTTACCATATTATTAGTTATTCACTGCTCTAAATCAAAACAATCAAATACAATTTGTATTAACTTTTCACTTTACAAAAGTGAAAGAAAAACTGTAATAAATAAATGAATCCAATGTATGAATAGTGTACAACTCACAAATAATAATAATAATATAATATATATATAATAGCCTTATTTATATAAATGCAGAATAGCATTAATAATTCATAGAAATAAATACACAATTAATTAATTAATATAACTAATATAAATTTAATATAACAAATTGTTTTTGTTTATTATCCACATCCCATTCAATTTGCATAGCAGCAGTTGCAGTAAATTTGCATTGATGAATAAACAACATCTACTTATGTTAAGGCTAATTAATCTTGAGCATATTGATTTAAAAATATCATATATCCATACTTTGTTAGATAGCTACTTGTTCAAAAAGGTAGCTTTAGTTTAAGTAAAATATGTGGATCCTATAGAAATAGTTTAGAATAGCTTAATTAGTCCAGTGTTATTTTAGTATTAGTTATTTATTTTGCTATTTAATCATGCAATAAATATTTATGTATGATTTTTTTTTCATTTGAGAATGTTTCTGGGTGTCATCAAATGACGTTTTGTCAATAACTTCTGTGAAGGGAGGGAGAGAGAGCTTTCCAGGGTGCAGACAGCAATCGCGGAGCACTATGGTGATTTAGAACACCAACTGAATTTATGAGAAATCTACAGACGCAACTAGACTAAAGGTGTAGAAAAATAAAGACCTATTTGTGTATTTTGGACTTTTTTTCACCACAAGTCTGAAAGAAGACATGTTATTGAAGACAAACAGCCCCAAATCTCAAAATTGACCAGTAAAAAAACGATGTTTTTGCATGTGTCTCACCCATAGACTGGAAAAAAAGTCTCAAGTGTGCAGCGTTTTTTTTTTTTTTTTTCTCAAGTGTGGAGCGTTAGATAAACGTCATACGATTTGTTTCGTAACCTCACTTAAGTGAAAAAAGTCGCTAATCGACTGCATGTTTCAATAATGACTTTATTAGAATTGCAATTATACTTTTTTTAAACCATTGCTTTAAATTGCGTTGTTGCCTATATCGGCGCGTTGGGCCGAAAAATAAGTAAATCGTAACGCAGTAAACCCCTTTTACATTCAGCATCAGAGGAGCATAGTAAATATAATGATTAGCATCTTGGTCATCTCGCTAATCGAAAAACATAAGCTATATAAAATAGATCAACTTATCGTGTGCTTTTTTTCGTTGGAAAACAGCAGCTCGCTATTCTTTGTCCTCGTTGAGAAGCATCGCGACGCAATCATGAGTTATTTACTAAACTGAAAGATTATGATCTGAATTTGTGAGTGACAGACAAGTAGAAGGGTGGGGGCACACTGGGGGGCCAATCAGTTTTCAGGAGGGGCCAGTGCCCCCATGGCCCCTCCCCTGGCTACGCCACTGCTGCAAACTAAGTTTGTTACAAACTGTATAGAAAATATCGAAACAATTGTTTAATGACAATGTGCATGCATAATACATACCTCGACCACTCTCTCAAACATGTGTGCTAGTGGCAGGTAAGAAATGTGAATGTCTGTCTGGTTGAGCATGCAGTGAACCTGTAAAACACACACACACACATGTGCAGTGTGAAATGCAGCGTACCTCTACTACTCTTTCAAACATATGCGCTAGCGGTAAGAAGGAGACAAGAACATCTTGAGGACTAGGTTTCAACAACCCCTAACCACACACACATACACAAATACATCAACACAAGACAGGAAACAGATCATTAAATTAGGAAATGAGGCACAAGAAGAGGTGAACATAACAGGAAGACAGAACTTGATTTGAAGAAAACATTTACTAACATGTCTTAAGTGATAAACAAAATTGAGGGAAGATGCTCCTAAAAACTTCCCAGATATGATCTGTCCCAGAAATCTCACTGGTTGTCATTTTTGCTCATTTTCCCAAAAATGTTTCACTACAATTTAGTTTTCGAATTTATAGCGCACGCCTTAAAAAAACTCTTGGCTTACCGCTGTAACTTTAATGAAAGCAGAACAATTGGAAACAACGTTTCCATGTGTGATCATTGCTCCCTTTGGACTTCCTGTTGGGAAAAAAAAACATTATTATTATTCTTCAGGTTGGAGCACTAAAATGACAAAATATTGCAAAATTCTTTCTTTTCCTGTGAATTTTTGAAGAAATGTATTAGTTTTTCTTTTTAAATTAATTAAAATGAATTTGGACTAGGGTTGTCAAACTCCAAAATGAAAAGCAAAACAAAAACATAGTCCTCTAAAGCCTTCTACAGGAATAGTAGTTATTCACTGAAAATCTTGAAATTATCAAAATAATTATGTCGATTTAATTACAATTAAATGCATATATAAATACATATATAAACCCTTTTACCTGTAGTTCCACTTGTGAAGCAAATCAGTGCAAGGTCCTCTGATTTAGGGGGCTAGAAATAAAATCAAAACTAAGATGCATTAAATTACCATTAAGCAAAACAGCAATAATAAAGCAAACAAATAATAAATTCACTATTCACATATAAAGTTACAAGTCTGTAAATGAATACAGCGCTCTGTTTTACTCACAATGGGTGTCTTGTAGTTCACTTTGCCAATAGCCTGCCAAAAGAAAGACTTCATTTAGTGAAGCACAAATACAAGATTAATGGGATCACTGCTTACCAAGGGCGTCTAAGTGTGTGTGTGTGTGTATGTGTGTTTAATCAAACCTCAAGCTCCTCGAGGCTCAGGATCTCAATGCCTTTCTGTTGTGCTTGTTCTGTCAGTTCACTGTCATAGTTTTCCATGACCACTATGGTTGTGATGCTGTGTTTCCGGCCAGACACACAGTCCAGGATCAGACGAGCCTTATCCGCGATGTCACAGATCACAGTGGAGATGGTGGCTACAACACAGGCTCTGTTACAAATCTCTCACATTTTCAACAACATGTCACAATGTCAACACAATTTCCAACTTCTTTCAAATCTCCAAATTAAATTAAAATGAGTTCTGGTGATTAATTAAATACTTAAATGGGATTAAATAGGAAGCATTTTAAAATTATTTATATAATATCAAGTTCAGGCTGAATGGCGCAAGGCTGATAGATTCTTTAGAAGCAATCTAATCCCATCAAGATTGTACATGTTTGGACTGACCTCTGCTGATTCAAACAGATTCGATTACCCAATCAGGTCGCTTGCTGAACTTTTAAATAGCCTGGTTCAGTGTTTGCTGTAAGCTGGCCCTGCAGCGTTCCTATCAGAGTTCCTCTAAACCCTCCACCTCCCCCAGCTCCACCTGTCTAGATCTGCTATAAGATGTATGCTCTGCAGTAGCAGCGTGAATAGTTGCTCTAGCCATCCAAGACCTAGTATATTCATTTTGTCATATTCATTATCATGGTAAAACTATTCCAAGAGTTCATTTGATTGAAATAGGATTACTAATGCTCTAATTAATAGGATTTTCTATTACAGTGAACAAAACACTTTTTTCTAGAGTGGGACACAGAATCGGCGCTACATACTATTTTGACTAAAATATTTTATTTTTTTCTAGTGTTTATTTGCAGAATTAAAAATGTATATAAGGGAAATTTTAAACTACTGCACAGAATTGGGACAAAAATGCTGTGTGCTGGCTTACCTTTGTCAATGATATAGCTGATGGCCTCTGTACCAAGTGTGTCATACAGTGGCACTGCCACCAGTGAATATGTGTAACATGCCAGCTCTGAAATCGTCCACTGCAGAAATGTGCAGAAAACTTAATCAGTTGTGGGATGTACATACTTGGTAATCTTATATTGAATTAAACAGACTTGCAAACTTGTATAAGCAAAGCAATAAATGTAGCAATCAAGCCTGTCCATCAATGTGTAATCGAGTAATTAATTACATGATATTTTGATCATCAAAACCATCATGTTAGAGGTTGACAACTTCAGAAATCTGTGTCTGTGTGCATGTGATTACCTCTGGCCTGTTCTGGGCAAAGATGCCAATGTATTTGTCTCCTGTTTGACTGTGACCTCTGTGGAGTAATGCTGAACCTGCAAACTCTGCCCTGTCTGCTACCTACACACATGAACAGCATACGAAAATACATAACTTACTCAAATGCACAGCCATATATGATAAATTGCAAACCAGACAGGGTTCAATAAACATCCACAGAAAAAAGGCTAAACTAGTTTTGGAATAAGGTTTCAAATCAATTTTGCTTTATAGAAATCTAACCTCTTTATATGAAAGCCATTTATATGGCTTGCCCGGTTTACGAGATCCCAAACAAGGACCATTATCTATAAAAATAGAACACAAAAATGTATAAGATTTTAAACATGATGACAAAAAAAGAGCTTCTTTTTTGGGTGAACTACTGATTTTTAAGGACTTGAGGCAAACAGCTTTTTGACTTACTTGACACTCGTAGTCCTCGTAAGAAAAATTCATACATCGTCTGAGCATCTTTGTAGTAGTATGTCATGTATGTGTCACTGTCCTGTAGAATAGACCGACGCGCATATCCACTCCCCTGAAAAACAAAGCCAAAAATCTATGGTATTATGAACCAAACAATCAAATAACTCCTTACTCTGGGGAAAACCACTCCTGCTCGCTTCCCACCAGACAGCTAATTTGGAAAAGCATGAACAGAAACAGTGCAGCAAACAGTGGTTTTAAAATGTACATCAGAAAACTTGTAATGCCATAATGCCCATTAAATTTGATGACTAGAACTAAACATTAATATCATTTATGCATAAACAATGCTTACAGCAGAATTAGGTTTAGAATTTGTAAAAAAGAAAAAAAAAAGGAAAAAAGAAAAAGACTAGGCCATTAACATCAGAGGGAAGGAAGACTTCATGCTAAAGGAATTTACAGATGATAGCTGTCCAGTGGATCTGACTGGCTTTATAGCTGCTGCCAACATGCTTCAGGGTGTTACCATAGCAAACATACAAGAAATGATGAGAATACACAACTCTTTCAGGCAAAGACAGAGACAGAGATCAAGGACATGCATCTACAATTATACTTTTCTGGGTGAAAGAAGCTGTTATTATTTGTATCCAAAGCAAGGTTACAGTCTGTGCACTTAAACATATACACAAAAAACTGCTATACACTTAAAAAGTATGTGATGACAGAACATGACGTAGAGAAATGTGATACAAAAAAGACCACTCTAAAAATAACTGTACCTGGCTGTCCCAGTGTTTTCAACATGCATACACTACCATTCAACTGTTTTTAGCAAGTTAGCTTTTATGTTTTTTATAGTCTCTTTTGCTCACAAAGTCTGCATTTATTTGATGAAAATACAGTAACAACTGTAATATTACAAAATATTATTGTAATTTTTTTTATTTTATTTTATTCCTGTGGCTCAAACAAGTATAGCATGGCACTAAACATGGGTTTGATTCCAAGAGAAAACAAGGACTGATAAAATGCAAACTAAAGTGATGTGACATTCAGCCAAGTATGGTGACCCATACTCAGAATTCATGCTCTGCATTTAACCCATCCAAAGTGCACACACACAGAGCAGTGAACACACACACCATGAACACACACACCTGGAGCAGTGGGCAGCCATTTATACTGAGGTACCTGGGGAGCAGTTGGGGATTCAGTACCTTGCTCAAGGGCACATCAGTCGTGGTACTGCCGGCCCAAGACTCGAACCCACAACCTGTAGGCCACAACTTCCCCGTAACTATACCTTCAATGCAATGTCACTTTGGATAAAAGTGATGGCCAAAGGCATGAATATATATAATGTATATATATATTTATTTATTTATTTATTAACAGTGTCACATGATGATTTAATGGTTAATCATCATCAGTTTTAAGAATGTTAAAAATAGTGTGCTGCTTAATGTTTTTGTGGAAACCATTAAAACATATTTTGTATTATTATTATTTATTTAGTTGTTTATTAGGGATTCTTTGATTTTGAAAGAAAGCTCTCTAAATAACAGCATTTATAGAAATCTCTTTTTTTTTTCTCCCCATAAATGTGCCTGCTGAATTAAAGTATTATTTTCAAATGGTAGTGTACACACTTTTTCAAGCTTTTCTAGTTGTTTCTATTGTTTTCATCAAGTTGCTTTGGATAAAGGCGTCTGCTAAATGATTAAATGTAAAAATAAATGATAAAAAAAAACACAAAATGTCCTTGGTGGATTTGCAAGCCATGGCTGCTAAGTAACTGTTGGAAACCAGAATGCACTAGTTTTTTAATCAATCTTCAGGGAATCCATTTTTTTATTTTATTTTATTTTTTGTTTAATTTTTTTTAACCAGGTGGTCACAATGAGAATTTCCAGTGAAGAATTAGTCATTTGATTTCCAAAAGTTTCAATTTTGCGTCAAAACACATTCAACGGGTTAGTAACACTGAAACAAGATATCCTAAAGTGCAATGTGTATTTTGCTATCTTTGCCAAATGAAGGCATAATTAATGGTCAGTAATCTCAAAATAAAACAGTGACCACTTCATTGCATGTCAGAGTATTAATGTTATCATCTAAATGGTGTTTTTTTTGTTTTACATGTAGATCATAAGGGTCCTTCCGGTTTATGTGGGCTGGAAAAAGATAAGTAAAATGTATTTTATACACATTTATAATTTTATACTATTCTACTATTTAGACTATTCCTACCCTGGATCATTTCACCTCACCATTGATTTTCATTGGTTTTGCGGTGTAAAACTTTTGAGAAAGCATTCTGACACTTACCTGTACTTCCACGGACTGCATGGCGAGGTCACAGGGTGGTTTAAGTGCTTTGGGACGGGTGGCCAGCCAGTATGTGGTGATGGCAGCGAAAACGCCCATGCCCATGAGGGTGTTGGTGGGTAAACTGCGCACATACTGCCTCAAATCGTCCAGCTCAGGTATCCGCAGGTGCCGGATCAGATCCTGGGCCTGCATGGCTCTGCCAATTCAGCTTACTCACGTCTGAAAGAAGAAAACACAGAAGGAGACTTTAGTTGAAGAATAATTGAATGAACATGTATTTTTTGATACAGTAGACTTCAAATTCACAATTATATATATGGTCGTCTTTCATTTTATCCTTGATTTCTCTGCCTTGATAGTGACAGCTCTATATGAGCAGAAAATGGGGCTATAATAAAAAAGGCAATAAATATTTCAGCTGCATCGGCCCATAGCCTCTAGCTGTGTTTCTCTGTACAGTCTCTCCTCATGGAAGTGGACCAATTACAGACAGGAAGAGGGTCCTTCATTCAGCTGAGACCTTAGAGACTTTTGCAGCTTGACCTCACTGCTCTAACAACAAAGTAGAAAATCTCCTCTAAAGGGTGGCAGCTTCTTTGTATCAGTGAAGTGTTTGCTGATAAGATATCTGAAATCACTTGTTCTTCACACTGAGGGTGAAATTAAGTGATAAATCCTGTGAGGAAAATTGTTAATGTGATGCAGATAACACCTTCAACTCAGAGGTCTGTGTGACATTGATGCACTGTTTCATATTCAGACCTCTCACATTTACACTTCAAGAAATATAGTAAAACAGTAATATTGTGAAATATTATTACAAATTATTTAACTCAAGTCTTTTTGAAAAGTAGTATATTACGGTTTACATCAACATTAAAACATTTGTACCAATATTGTTCTATTTGGCATTATATAATAGTCACGGTTGGTAAACCGTAGCCTCGGGTTTTGCACTATGTTGGTGGAGTGAGTGTGTGTCTTGCGTCAACACTGATTGTTTCCTGTGGGCGTCTCCATTTATTCTTCATTATCACCAGCTGCAACTCATTACCCATTCCCTACTTATTGCCCCGTCTTTCGTCTTGTGTTTGTCAGAGCGTTGCATGCAGTCCCAAGTGTTACTTCCTGATTCTCTAGTTCTCTCGTTCAACCGCATGGATCAGCAGCTGGAGAGCATAGTCAACACCGGATGCACGGTCCAAGCGCTGGTGACACAGGTGTCTGAGCTCACCCAGCAAATCCATCAGTTGACCACTCCCGCTGCGCCACCCGCACTGTCCGTTCCCCGGGACATCCCCGAGAACCACTCATTCCACTCCCTCTCTGAGGGATGAAGAGGGTGTTCGACCGGGCCGTGGCCGGCAAGGAAGCGGCCTGTGAGCTCGCGGATCTCAGTGGAACGAGGAGGTTCAGAGGAATATATTCCTGCATGGGTTGGCTGACCGTGTTCACAAGGAGATCTACCTCTTCGAGTTGCCAACCAGCTTCAACGGATTCATCAACTTGGCACTCCATGTGGACGCTCGGATTGACCGACTGGGGGCAAAGACCAGTCACACACGACTTCTCAGTCACACACGCCTTCTAAGTACCCCGGAGGGTGGCAACTCGAGCCAAGAGAACATGGTCAGTCCCGTTGTCGATCACGAACCCATGCAGGTGGGTAGAGCTCAACTGTCCCGGAAGGAGAGAGAGAGGCGGAGGTGCCGAGGACTGTGCCCCTTCTGCGGTGGCTCTGGACATCTTCTGCTCACATGTCCGGTAAAAGAGTCCGCCCGTTTGAGGCTACTATCGGGTGGGATCTCTGTCGGGAAGTCCTCAACATCTTCAACTCTCCTTCCGGTGAAATTGCGGTGGGCCAAAAACACTCACACCTGTCACGCCCTTCTGGATTCAGGAGCCGAAGGTAATTTAATTGACACTAGCCTTACACATCACCTGAAACTTCCTATCCTTCCCCGGTCACGTCAGATATGCATCGTCCCTATGACTGTGCCATAGAGTTAGTCCCTGGTAAGTCCCCGCCTTAAGGCAAACTCTACTCTCTTTCCATTCTGGACAGGGAGGCCATGGAGAAATATATTTCTGATTCTCTGGCATCGAGGTTCATCCACCCTTCCTCTTCTCCAGCGGGGGCGGGATTCTTTTTTTTGTTGGTAAGAAGGATGGTTCCCTGCAACCTTGTATTGATTACCGAGAGCTGAACAACATCACGGTAAAGAATACCTATCCTTTGCCATTGATGTTTTCAGCATTCGAGAGGTTACAGGGAGCATCCGTCTTCACAAAACTGGATTTACATAACGCTTATTATTTAGTCCACATCAGGAAGGGGGATGAGTGGAAAACCACCTTTAACACCCCTAGAGGGCACTTTGAATTCTTGGTGATGAAGTTTGGGCTCTCCAACTCACCAGGGGTTTTCCAAGCACTCATGAATGACATGTTGAGAGACATGGTAGATCAGTTTATATATGTTTACCTGGATGAAATACAGATTTTTTTCCTCATCTATCCAAGAACACCTGCAACAGGTCTGACAATTGATCCAGAGATTACTAGAGAATGGGCTTTTGTCAAGGCGGAGAAATGCGTATTCCATGCAGTCTGTTCCCTTCCTAGGGTACATCGTCTCGTCTGAGGGAATACCTATGGATCCTGACAAGATTAAGGCTGTAATAGATTGGCCAAGTCCAGATTCCCGTAAGGCCCTACAGCGGTTTCTGGGGTTCGCCAATATTTATCGGCGTTATATTCACAATTCCAGCCAACTAGTCTCACCTCTGACTGCCTTGACCTCCCCCAGTACTGTGTACTAGGGCTGGTTATTGTTCAAAATATTTTGATCCGGTGCCAATTTTGATACCTCAGTTTCGATACCGGTTCCTAACGATACTTTTTTCGATACCATATGTTTTAAAATCCATTTCAACATCAGCACAAATACATTAAACACAAAAATTTTATTTTTCACCTTAATTAAAACAAATTCTGGTAACACTTTACACTCAGGATAACATTATTAATACAACTGGTTGTTTTTTTGGATAGGGGTGTGCCATTCAGCGGCGGACGGGGACCAAAAAGTTGCCCAGGCTTTCTGGCCCACAGCAGCCCACCACATCATAACGCAAACGCCCCTGTTTTTATGTCATTTATTAAAAAGAAGAGGGGATGCCACACAGTGGTAAACATGGCCTTGTCCCAATTTTTTGAGATGTGTTGATGCCATGAAATTTAAAATCAACTTATTTTCCCCTTAAAATTATACATTTTCTCAGTTTAAACATTTGATATGTCACCTATGTTGTATTGTGAATAAATATTGAAATTTGAAACTTCCAAATCATAGCATTCAGTTTTTATTCACAATTTGTACAGTGTCCCAACTTTTTAATAATCGGGTTTGTATTTACAACACTGTTCCTGAACAGTTCAACCCAAATATTTGAGTGTTTGCAGCACATATTATGGAGGATTTTTTCCTGATCCTGGGAGTGTAGACTACAATGCCAGCTGTTCTGACTCACAGTCTGAAAGTATGTTTGCATGTTTAAAGGAGTTGTGCTTGTTGTTTGTCGTTTCTTCAATCACAAATGCAGACATGGTTTTATGTTTACGCGGCGTGATGCAACGTAACGCATAAAAAGACAAGTCATTATAATCTGTAATTATGCCCCCACTGGAAGCAATAAATGGCTTGTTTGTAATGGGTTTTATTATTTTTGTCTTGCCCTTACGAAAATTAACCATGGTTACTATAGTTAATCCATGGTAACCACAAATTAACCATGGTTTTGCTAAATTAACCATAGTATAACCATGGTATTTGTAGTATATCTGTGGATATACAAATGGTAGTCAACATGCCAAAAAAACCATGGGTTACTTCAGTTTTACTATATAAAACCATGGTTATTTTTCGTGAGGGTGTCGCACTGGTGTTCTGACCAGGACACACATCACAGTATGGTAAGGGACGTAACATTTCCGACACATGTTTGAGACATTCGGCCAATCACAACGAACTGGATAGCTGGCCAATCAGAGCTCACATCAATTTTCAAACCGATGAGCTTTGTTAAAAAAAATTACGCATTTCAACAAAACAGGGCATAGGGGAGAAACAATTATGTACAGTATGTGGAAAATAATGTTTTTTTAAACCTTAAACCACATAAACATTTCATTATACCAAATTACCAAAATAATGTTCTTTTTAGCTACATCATATGACCCCTTTAAACCCTGTAGTCTGTTTTAGCAGATGCAATCGTGTGTATGTGTGTGCGTGTGTGTATGAAGTGGGTCTTTTGAAATGCATCAAAACACATGGAGTTGCTGGCATTCCACACGTCAATACAAAGCGTACTGTTGCTTTTCTTATCTCAGAAACATAAGCACACAAATCCAATCCAAAGAGCTGACATTGCTGTGTTTGTGTGCGAAATTCCTGATGATGAACAGTCGTGTAGCAGATCTGCTCTTTAATACGAGAACTAGAGATGTGTGGCAGCTCACACACTCTGCTACTTAAACACAATACAGTAATTAACAAACATAAAGAGAAAAAAAAACATTCCCTATGTGGCAGAAAATAATTTTCTATAAGTTATTGGTGCAGGTTCAATGGTTTTTATAAGATATTTAACACTGTATTCTGAATTCACTTTAAAAATCTTTTTTAACATCATTAAAGGTTTAAACATCTTTGTGTGCCTGTAGATTGTGGAATTGAGTTATTCCTGAAAGATGTACTGCTTATGTCCACATAAGTCTGTTTCTAAGAGGGTTAAATTGATGGAATGTGTGTGTAAATGTTAGTGCCAGCAGCTGTGTGTATCTGGCTCACAGATGGCAAATGTCATGCTGATCACATGGCAGGACTGACAGTGCTTGTCCCTGAAGTGAAAACTAACCTCTCTCCATACTTGGGCTGCAGACAGTATAAACCAATGACAGAGCTACACTTACAATCAGCCCACTGGGAGAAAGACAGTGAGACAGACAGGAAGTCCAACGGCAGAAGCCAGAGGAACTTTTTATAACTCACACAACTGAAACTTGTAAGAAACCCGGAAGTGTGTATTTGGCACAGAAAACCGTCCAAATGTTTTTTGAAACTTTTGGCCATGTTTAGCATGAGAATCCTACTCTTTAACAGTGTAAAAAAAAACTTGACATCCATTAAAAACCTTTAATGAGGATTCATTTAAGTAACAACTTGACCTCTCACGTTTCAACAATTTTTTTTTTTTTTGAATTTTTTTTAAATTAAATACAAATCAAGAAACTAATTTTCAAAAACATCTAAGCAACAGGAGAATCTACCAAAGGGTTCTGCATTTACTCTTAAAGCTGAATGAGAGAAACAACTGAGATATTAAAGATACTTTAGGCTGAGAAAGCTCTGTAAAGCATTATGTCACATAAATGGAACCCAATGGAAAGCGAGAGAGAGAGAGAGAAAAAGAAGCTAGAACAAACAGCTGCTCTGACAAATGGGACTCAGGATACCAAACTCATGACGGACACACACTTGCACACACACGTTTGTAGTTCTGTAAAAGCTTGGACATGTCAAGGTGAATGTGCAAATGCCATAAAAAGTCATGATGGAACAAACACACAAAAACAGGAAAGAAATATTCTCTACCTGCAAAATGGAACTAAACACTGATGAAAATGATATACGAAAGTATTCTCTCTGGAATGAGTCAAAAAACAAACAAACAAAAATAATAATAATAATAATAATAATAATAATAATATAATACACTCACAGGCCACTTATAAGGTACACCTTGCTAGTACCAGGTTGGACCCCCTGTTGCTTTCAGAACTGCCTTTATTTTTCGCACCGTAGTTTCAACAGGATGTTGGAAACATTCCTCAGAGATTTTGGTCCATACTGACATGATAGCATCACACAAATTTGCCGGCTGCACATCCATGATGCGAATCTTCCGTTCCACCACATCCCAAAGCTGCTCCAGTGGATTGAGATCTGTTGACTGTGGATGCCATTTGAGTAAAGAAAACTCATTGTCATGTTCAAGAAACCAGTCTGAGATGATTTGAGCTTTGTGGCATGGTGCATTATCCTGCTGGAAGTAGCCATCACAAGATGGGTACACTGTAGTCATAAAGGGATGGACATGTTCAGCAACAATACTCAGGTAGGCTGTGGTGTTTAAATGATGCTCAAGGTTATAAGGGGCCCAATGTGTGCCAAGAAAAAAAATCCCCCACACTATTACACCACCAGCAGCAGCCTGAACCGTTGAGACAAGGCAGGATGAATCCATGATTTTAAGTTCTTTACACCAAATTCTGACCCTACCATCTGAATGTCGCAGCATAAATTGAGACACATCAGAGCAGGCAACGTTTTTTCCAATCTTCTATTTGGTGAGCTTGTGGGAATTGTAGCCTCTGTTTCCTGTTCTTACCTGACAGTAGCAGCACTCGGTGTGGTCTTCTGATGTAGCCCATCTGTTTCAGGGTTCGAAGTGTTGTGCATTCAGAGATGGTATTATGCATACCTTGATTGTGATTGAGTGGTTATTTGAGTTACTGTTGCCTTTCTATCATCTCTAACCAGTCTGAACATTCTTCTCTGACCTCTGACATCAACAAGGCATTTTGTCCACACAAATTCTGCTCACTGGATATTTTCTCTTTTTCTGACCATTCTCTGTAAACCCTAGAGATGGTTGTGCATGAAAATACCAGCAGATCAGAAGGCACCAACAACCATTCCATGTTCAAAACCACTTAAATCCCCTTTCTTCCCCATTCTGATGCTCAGTTTGAACTTCAGCAAGTCGTTTTCACCACATCTAGATGCCTAAATGCATTGAGTCGCTGCCATGTGATCGGCTAATTAGCAATTTGTGATACCAAGCAATTGAACAGGTGTATCTAATAAAGTGGCCGGTGAGTGGAGATACACACATATATATAGATGATTTTATCAGACTGTGACATAAAAGCTATTTGCAGTTTTATAAAAAGATCATCCCATTTCCGTTTTAATTGGAATGGCATGCTTGTATGTCAAACCTTTTAATGGCTTATTTTTTTCTGCATTACAGCAGCACTGCTTTTTTACATTTCTGAGAAGTCAAACTGGACATTTGGCCCTTAGTATCCCATCCTAACATGTAGTGTCCAGCAATTGTATCTCATAAAACTGACATCTGCATAACTGCAGAACTCCGACAGCGGCCCATTCAGAATGTTGTTTAAAATAAGGATTGTGGTTAAAAAATAGATAAATAAATTAATAAAAAATCTTGTCACATAGATTTCCTGTCTGTCAGGGCATCATAGCAGCTGTTGAAATATTCATGGGCTCCCTGAAGGAAAGACAGCTAATGCACACTGATCTAGATAGATGTTTTTGTCCGTCTATGTATTGATAATCAGAGAAGAAAGAGCAATGCAATCTAACAGACAGGTAATCTTAAAAACAACAGCCAAAATATAATTGAGGAGCACTATCATTTTATTTGTCCATTAGTTTTATAAAATATGTATACAATATATTAATAGCTTTCATGGATAAATTACCGATAAACAATATATGACAATGTCTGAGTGATTGACACAATTCAGTTGAGACATAAATGTCTTGATGGATTTTGTTACAAACCTGCAGCTTTTCGCAGTTTATAATTGGTGGACTGGAGTCATTTGGATCACTTGTGGATTATTGTTTTGTTTTTATTAGCTGTTTGAAGTCATTATGATGGCACCCACTCCTATTCCTTAAAACTGCAATGCATTCAACAGCATTCACAACCCAACTACTTACTTACATTAAGCTTATTTCACCAGTCATCGAAAAGTCTAAATGACAGACACAAGTGTGTTCACATATACACCATATTTGTATTTTTCTATGATCTCATTCTACATGTTTTCAGAGTTTTTATATGAATCTCATTATTTCATGGAAGTTAGTCGTCCAGAAGCTACAAATAAAGACAGACCAGGCTACAGATTATGGTCGGAAATGGGCTTGATCATGTTTAAACTCTTTCTAGCTGAACAACACCTAGCTTTCTATAACAAGAATAAAAGTGGAGCAGCACATAATACAAACCATTTTCTATAGAAGCCCAGAGGGCAGTTTTGGCTTTTGTGAGAAGAAAAACTTACAATAGAAATGGAAGGTCTGAAATTCGAGACAGGTGCTTTTACAAAAACATTTAACAGATTCTTTCGAAATTGACTATAGAATATGCAAATATCAATACAAAGAACAAGAAGTTAAAATTTCTATGTAATCTTAACTTTGAAAGAAGGTTAACGTGACCACAAACCCTGAAGATGCAGAACAAACTGCGTGAATATGAGAAAAACAGAAGGAAATGAAAACAGCATAACCTCAGACTGCTAGAAGGCCAGAATTCCGAACATTCCTGAGTGAGTCTGCTGCTCATACACCACAACCCTAGTTTAAAATCACAACATATTCACACACTATCACGTTTTGTTTCACACACACATACACACACATCATGCACTTAACTGATTTGATGAGAATGATAGTCATCTAACAGTCATCGAGCAGACAAGCTGTGAGAACCGTTTCTTACCCTACCACAAAGAAAGACAAAAAATATTGAAAAAAATATACAAATATGTCTTTCTGTTTCATGCAAAACTTCACCCATCTGACATTAATTCTTACATTATCTCTTCTGCTTTTTTAAAATAGAGGGAAAGTGTGAACTGTTTTTTAAGTAAATTTTAATTAATTACATAAATAAAATTCCCCTGATGTGATTATGATCCAAAAATAAGTTCATCTTTCAGCCACTGCATCAACAAAATGAGGCCAAATTAACTGTGTTAAGAGGTCTTCTCTTCTGCAAACCTGTTGCATAACTATGTTCTATTTGGATGTTCTCTCTGAACCTTTTATACTTTTTTTTTTTTTTTTTTTTTTTTTGCATCATATAAATTGCATGTCAGGCATTGCAGGTTAAATGTTTCATAGTTCATGATGACGCCAATAATTTGTGATGATGACCATTGATAATTCATATGGGCAAAAAAGCAAATGGAAGGTAACACGACACGAAGTGATGCGACAACATGCCGAGCACAATCGCTGCATTGTTTCCATGTCCGATTTCGTTCTGTATTAACTAATTATCTAACAATGGAGCTCGCGAAGCACCGACAAGCGTCTCAGACACGCTCCATCTCCGCCCCTCTCTTTGTCTTCACACGAACCTCCGCTGAACTTCAGCCATCACTGATAAAAGAGTGCCACTGCCAAGTAAATGCATGTTGGGTTAACACTTATACCTAGCTATATATTGTGGGGATTTTTTTCTGCTTAATACACAAGATGTGGAAGCGCTCTTTGCTGCGTTCGCTCGTGCTTTGCTCGGTCCAATTCGTGATTGTGATTTCTTCTTTTGAGTCGGATCTTTTCAACGAATCGGTTGAACCTGTTTACAAAACAATCTGCGCTATTAGATCACGATTTGGACGGAACTGGCCCCAAACGGTTCGTAAGCTAATAAATCAATTCATTTACTGAAAAAACAAAAAACAAATTACTGATTATGTAATTTCGACCAATGACTGTGCTGATGGTATAAATCGTTTGGAGTGAACCTTGGATTTTGACTGATGGGGAAGTTACTTTTAATAGCATTCATATTAGAAATTACACACATAAAGCGCAGTGGAACTGTATGAGTTACACACAGACCAGAGCAGCATTCAGTACGATTTATTATTACATATTATTTACACCAGGCGTAGTGTTTACTATGCATCAACTGCACGTCAGAAGTAATTTTGCATTGAAACCGGTTGAAACCATTACAGTCTATGGTTGAAACGAACTGTTCAAAAGAACCGATTGAACCTAAATGAGTCTGTTCATTCGTCCCACCACTACGTTACTCTGCTTCAAAAAGAACTCGCTGCATGAAAACATCCCCAAACGTGGCATCATCGCTGCATTTATGTGTCAAACTGAGCAAGCATATGAGGTTGAGCAGATGTAGTGACGCCCAATTTGAATTTGAACGGTTTTCTCCGTAATATATGTATTTAATGTGCACGGTTTGGATGTTTTCAAGAGTTATTCGTTTCCATCTACTAAAATAATAATATAAATCCAGCCAAAATTAAGGAAGAACTGTACAAACCTGAATGGTGTAACTGTAGCGTCCACACAGCTGTTAATTGGAGGCGTGTATGGCTCTCAGAGCTGTCTTCAGATAGAAACCGGGCGCTCGACCAATCAGAACACCCGTTTCATATCTACACTCGTACGAAGTAAAAGACTGAGTTTAATTGGCTATTTTTGGGGAAATTTGCATACGCACTGTTGTGACGTTGATAAATATAAACTGCGCTGTTCACTAATAAAACGGATGAAGATTCAGGGTTTTTTTTTCTCTATACATCATGTATTCATCTATTAGTATCCTAATAAATATGAGTTATAAAAATATGTGATAAGTTTAAGTAGGCTACAATTAGTCTAGCTACATCAATAATTACACATTCTCTGTTGACCATAACCTATATAACACACTTTTAGTTTTTTAATAAACTTTATTGCTAGTCATTAGCTTTATTAGCTTACAATTTATGCATTTCATTTTTCACTGAGAATGAAAAATGAAAACTCTTCCACATAAATGATCAAGTGTTAAATCTGGCTTATACGAAACGTGAGATCTGAGAAGTGTATCAAAAGTGCTCTTTTTCTTTCTTTCTTTCTTTCTTTCTTTCTAAAAAAGAAGAGTTTAGTTAACTTCTATGTCTCCCTCTAGTGAGCATGACTAGCGTTCATGTTTAGGATAAATTTATAAGGGGAAACACATTTATGCAGTGAGCGGTATATTTATATATGATTTCAGACGATTTTTCTGAATATTAAGGATGCTCTATTGTGATGCACGAACAATGCTGAATGTCTCGTGTGAAGTGATGCAGAGGAGACTCACGGTGGCGCGCGAAGCTAAAGGATTGTGTGTGTCTCTGGACGGGGGTCATCACGGGTCACCGCCTCTTGCATGACAACACATCGTCTGGAGGATCAACATTTTTTCCCATCAACGTAGGAATTTTAAATCTAACAAATGTGCGCAACATACTAAATGACAAAAGTTAATAGCATGCATATTATAGGGTACTTGCAGATGCGATTGCAGCTACAAAACCGCTTAGTTGATAATTAAAATAAAGAGAAAATAAAACTAATAAGTTAATAATGTTGAAACTATTGTCTGACCCAAACATAAATTAATACACGTTTTTTAATAAACAGAATTCAAATTTATAATTATTTTTAAGACAATGACTTCAAAGGCGACGTGTAAGTTTTGTTGAAATCTCCACACGATGGCGCTTTGGATTTAGTAGTAATTAACCTAACCATCTAAGTCAGGCTAAAGGAATCTTCAAACATTTGCTTTAACTATAAGTTTTCTAATCAAGTTCTGAGAAGGCCATGATCATTACAGGAAAACGATATAAGTGATCAATATTGATTTAGGCTAATTATTTATTTTAATCCACAAGTAATTATTACACTTGAAAAAAAAATGTCTTATATATCAGAAGTTAAAAAATTAAAAAATTAAAATAGTAAAGTGTAAAGGCAGTAGGACAGGGCAATGAGCAGGACTTTTTAAACCACTCTTTAAAAGATTTGCCGTGGCAACCCTTCACACAAGAGCAAACATCCCCTCCTGTCCGAAAAAGCCCAGACTGGTTAGTGTGTCTGTGAAAAAGTCTTAGGTTGGTTGGGAAATAAGGCGAACTGTACTGCTGTAATCAGGGTGACATGCATGACTGCGCTCCTCTAATTCTCTTTCACATGGATAGATCCTTACAGACAGAGTTCAGCTTTCAGGTAGCCCCTCTTTAAGACTGTGATCCCCATACAGAAGCTGGTTTAGACAGCTTTAAACAGCTATATGGCACAGCAATGAAACATTGATTCGACAATTAGTAGATTTTATGACTTGTATCAGATACAAACACCTTTACCCAGACTCATACATTTTTATAAATTATACTTAGATTTTTGTCCATTCTTTATTCTGTTAATCAGAATTTTTTTATTAGTATTATAATTCCAAAACGTTGTATAGGCCTAGTTTTAATCACCTGTGTATGGAAATGAAAAAATAAAATAATAATAAATCTTGTCATTCA
The DNA here is from genome assembly GCF_003368295.1 of Carassius auratus. Classification (NCBI taxonomy): domain Eukaryota; kingdom Metazoa; phylum Chordata; class Actinopteri; order Cypriniformes; family Cyprinidae; genus Carassius; species Carassius auratus. Next base: position 6,423,762 of record NC_039268.1, read on the forward strand.
GAAAAATATATATATTTTCATCCAGAGGGCTTTGTGATTACAACAGTAAAAGACTAAAAAATGCTACAGTAAAAACCTGTTAAATGGTTATCAGTAAGTTTCCATACTATATATGGTGAATAACTGTAATTACATTTAAAGTATTTTTAAAGTTTTTGGAAGTGAAAAAGAATGCAAGAAAAGGAGTCATTGTACAATTTACAGTATATATATATGGTTTTGTCTTGCATCTAATGTTGTTAAATGTTTATTGCATTATTGCAGTATCATGTGTGTTACTATGATGGTGTTTAGTATTTGTGTGAATGACATTGTGCACCTTATATATACTTCCCTCTTCAGCTTGTGGAAGAGTTGTTTGTGATGAGATTTGATTCATCATGTGACTTTCTTATCACCATCTGTTTTTGGTGTTTATCAGTATTACAATGATTCAAAAACGTTGTTAGTACTTCAATATGCTGGTTTATTAACATTACATCAGTTAATGAAATATGTTTTTATTATTATTATTGTGAACTTAAGTTAAGTATGTAAAACCTAAAATATTGCTACCTTAGTTTCACTGTGAAGTTCTGGCAACCACTGCTTTTTATTTTATTTTTATGTTTTATTTTTTTGTCATAAATATCATTATTTTAAAAAAGCATTTTTAAATTTTTTTAAAAGGTAACGTACGCATTTACGTTACCTTTTAAACAAACCAAAACAAATATAAGAGTTTGGTTATTTTTTAGTTTTTACTCTTTATAAAGTACAAAATATACATTTGACATGTTATATTTTATAATTTTATAATACATATCGACAATTATTTATATAACGATACCAAAACACATTTGCATGTGAATATTTTACGCAGTGTCATATTTGATTGAAAATATATCAGGAATGTGTAAAAACATTTAAAACCAGGCGTTTGAGAAACACAATGCACAATTGTCTTTTACATATAACCTATATCATTATTAGCATTAAATATGGGATTAACTTGTTGCGTGCACTGAAGCTTTGGTGCAGCTTTGTGCATTCTTTTTTTATCTTTAAATGCTACCTCCAAAGAAACATAAATGTGGAATATCAGCTCATTCTTAAGATGTTAAAATACAGTAATCTTTTTTGGTATTGGTTTGTTTGGTGTAATGTTGGACAATTAAAAGACATTGTGATTGGAAAAAATTCTGTTGACGTATTGCACTTCTTCAATAGGCTACACAACACACATAAAAAAAAAACACCACCAGATCATAAATAGTCACATTACAGAACTTAAGGATCCGAAAACAAGTTAAAAAGGTCTGTTGCGTCGGCTCCAAAGAGCGTTTGCATAAAATCTTGTGGTAAATTCAACAATAAATGTAATGGGATTTTATGCTTTAGTCTGTTTCACTGGTGCTTTTCTTTTGCGCGCTGTATAAAAGTCTCCGTTGCTTTGGATATCCAAAGGGCTTGGATTCTTTAAAAGAAAAGAAAAAAAACCTCACATCTTTGATTTTTCCCTCCATGATGCAACACGATCTCGCACTTTAAAGCATAGCCAACCTTCAGGATTAAAACGTTCCCAGTGAAAAAAGCATAAGATCCGGGCGTTTTGGCGCATGAAGTCCGAGGCTGGGAGCCTGGGAGAACACAATAAACCTGTTGTTAACCTTGCTGTGAAAATATGTTTGATGAAAACAGCCAATTATTGTATGAAATGTATTCAAGTATAAAATAATGCCCTTTGTTGGGCACAAACTTGAGCAATGTGGGGGTACAAAAGTCCCCTGTGGCATGAATTGCGCTTTGGCGTCGCCACTTGGCGCGTTACCCAGACCCCTCTATACGCGATTGTTTCTTTCTTTCTAATGGCATTTACCGGATCAAAACATTCTGTTAATTCGATCAGAAAGCTTCACCCTTCACAACAATACCAGAATAATTTCTTCCAAAGTTTGTTAAGTTGACCGAAATTAGGCAAATGAATAGAGGTCTCCAGGCGCAGGTGACGGAGAATAATGCGCGTCAGGACCAGCTGCATTCTTCTTTATTTCTCCTTTTCTTTTCTTTCACTGCATTATTAAAATTTAGGCCAATGAAACTATTCATTCCGCTCAATAGACATTTTCTTATAGGATAATAGGATACAAATTGAGCCCCTCTGAAGGGAATCCAGCGGTGGGTAACCCTCGTGTGCCAAAGACGTCTGGAGTCTCTAACATGGTCGGAGGGGCCGCTCGTGTGCCAGGCCGGGTCCCCACACCTGCCGAGGCCCCTAACAAAACTAGAGAATGTAAACAAAAACCCGTAGCCTATGAAAGATGGACGTGTCACCAAGTCGTGTGAGAAACGCCACGAACAAACGGGGGGACTCCGTCTCCAAAAGGTCTCCCCTGAACTCGGCGGAACAGCCTATTATGTGCTTACTTAATTACTATAATAACAGTAGACAGGCTTTAAACCTGAGACGGGCTTGGGATGGAAGTTAAGATGGCTTGCTGGGACCCATAAACAGGCGATCGTGTGAGAAACGTGACGTGGAACAGAAAGAGACGCCTTGCTCCGGCGCCTTTGTTTTCAATGCGCGCGCTGCGCTGCGCTCGCTCGCGAGTCATCTCCAGCAAGGCCTGTTACCCTGCAAATAATATTCTACAACCTATCACGTGTCTTTAGACAGGCCACGTGGATTAACAAAGTAGGTCTGCCCAGTGGCGGCTCCAGACAATTTTGATTGGGGGGGCAATGGGGGGTCCTGGTCTTTTCAAGGGGGGTCTCATGAAAACCAACAAAAAAATACAGTGGACATGGCTAATAACTGCATATTACTGCTACTAAACAACAAAAACACCTTTGCAATGTAAACAAATGACAGGCTACATTTGTTATTCATATCCTGCACACTGCACTTTCATGTCAGGTATATTATGCATTTTTATTGACATTGATATTTTTACATTTATTTCCAGATAGATATTATTGAGTTTACAGGCTAAAGTGGTCTTGCTGTTGTAAACACTGTTGCTATTGTAGAAAAAATATTTGCATCACATTTAAAATATAATTATATTTTAATTCATTTCTGAATTGTTTTTATTTCTATAATGATAATTCAGAGAATGAGAAAATCTGAATAAGCCTTACCAGTGTTGTGATAATTATTTTTACGTGTTAAAAATAAATAAGTAGCCTACTGTAATATAATAAAAGTTTATTCAAATAACATAAAAAAGACCAAACCCCTCGATGCCTGTGAAACTTTTCTCCCTCAAACAGCACGCTTGTGTTACTTCTACACTACAGGCTACACACAGCAATATAAACAACGTATCTGCATGTTCTCACATCACATCGTTCTTGTAAAATAATAATAAGTAAATAAACATCAAAATCACTTCGCTGAGAATGAAACACCACTTACCAGCTGCCACGATGTTGAAAATATCCTGTAGCAATTAAAAAATGCGCGTGCAGCATGAGGAATCTTCCCGGTTGGATGAGGTCGTAGTCAGGTGAACTGTCATCATGCTGGTCATTTTATTTACGGCTAGATTATTATTAATAAATTGTACTAATATTATAATTGGCCGTGGGCAGGCATTCACAAATGTTTATGTTATTACAAAAAAAAATTGAAATTTTGCTTTGACAAAAGGGCACTTAAGGGGCAAAGGAGCAGGTGCTCAAGTGAACCGGTTCTTTCGGACAATTCGATCAAATAAACCAGTTGAAAAAAAAATGGTTCACCGGTTCTTTTGCGCTCGATGTAATGCCGTCATTGGCGATGATTGCCCTTCATTCAAGCCTTTGGTTTACCCGCGCTTATAACATTAGCACAGAATCAGTTCAGAATCAACCACCAAAAGAATCAGGTCGGTTCAGATGCGCTCTGTGTCAGTCTGCTTCGCGCTGAATCACGCATGCGCAGTTATCATCAGCTCATCGGTTCTCGAATCGGACGCGTCTGACAGAAACGGTTCTCGTTTCAGTGTATGAATAAATATCGAAATAATTATTTATTATTGTTCTGCGTAGTTTGAAGAGAAACATTTTTGGATCTTTATCCCGAATATATATTTTTTTTTTAATCAGGAAGAGGCTGGGGGGTCAAATGGGGGGTCAAGGCATTTTTTGGCAGGGTCTTGAGACCCCCCAAGACCCCCCCTGGCGCCGCCCCTGGGTCTGCCCCCCGCTAGCCCACAGCTTCAGGTTTTACTATTTCTTTAACTGATCCTAAGTGCACACATTAACCAAAAGCTCGCCTTTAATCCTATGGAATAATTTAGACCATGAATGCGCCAGAGCTTTATAAGCGGCTGCCTCCAGTCAGCTCATCTCAGTCTGAAGCGTCTGGAATCAGCAGAACCTATTACTACTAGTCTAGCTACAATAGTTCCACAATTCTATCATTTTTTCTATATTTTTTTTTATCAAATGATGGCGTCTAAGATGAAGGATCGCAAGGTATGTGGATACTTTAGTGGCGCACACGAGTAACTGCATGCAGTCCAAATACTCCTTGCATGGTTTATTTGGATTTTCTACCGCTATTATAACTATTAACATGTTTCGCGTGATGTCAGCTTTTTCCAAAATTGCACAATATTGATATTTTCTACCGAAACATTTCAGTAACGTTTTCAGTATTGCTCGCGCGCATTTTCTGAAGACTATAAGGGTAGGCTATAGACCCGTAGCTATTACTTGATTTCCCTGGTCTTGAATTAAATGCAAGCCAGTGTTTTATGCTAATTAAATTAATTATATTTAGTAACTTTATTGCGATGTAAAAGCGCTTTCTGTTATTTATGTAGACTATGTTTTGCGCGCAGGGAAAGAGAAGCGCGGCTCTCCATATGACTCACATCTTATTTATATGACAAATGTAATTTACTGTAGGCTGTTTTTTTATTATTATTATTATTTTTCTTTATTTTTTACAAATATGTTATTTTCCCGAGTTATATCGCGACTTCATATTCGCTGACTGCTTTTTCCATTTAGAAAAACTTAACCGGCTCACAATACAGTCAAGCTAATTTTGTGTTTGGTAGTGACACTTTTCATCCCTTTACTCACTATTATCTTATTATGTCCTCTTCCCACAGAAAACTCCTGTTTCTCACAAGGTCATTGAGAAAAGAAGAAGAGACCGAATCAACAGATGTCTAAACGAGCTGGGAAAGACTGTTCCTATGGCCCTGGCTAAACAGGTGCGCAGCTGAAACATTTAATGAACATTTAAAGTTTGAATGCGCTAAGTGACAATGTCTGCATCAATTGTTAGTGCATATATGATGACTGACAGGCTTCGTGTATTAAAACAGAATTCTGGGAAACTCGAGAAAGCAGAAATCCTGGAAATGACTGTGCAGTATCTGCGCGCGCTCCACTCCGCAGACTTTCCGCGCGGGAGAGAAAAAGGTGTGTACGAAATACCGATACACCACTTAACAGATTTAAGTACATCTATTAACACACTTAAATGACGATTACTCGCTCACACCGTGAAAGTCAAATTATTCACTTTTTAAAACGTCAAATCCAGCCCTTTCTTCCCTGCTCATCTCTAACACCGTTCTTCGTTTTCGCAGGAGAACTGCTGACAGAGTTTGCGAACTACTTTCACTACGGCTATCACGAGTGCATGAAGAACCTCGTTCACTATCTGACCACCGTAGAGCGAATGGAAACCAAAGACACCAAGTACGCACGGATCCTCGCCTTCCTGCAGTCCAAAGTGGTTACCGAGCCCGTGTTCGGCTCGTTAGGTACCATCTCTCCAGACCCTACGGACCTTCTGTGCCAGCTGGAGTACCAGAGTCCGAGTCCAACCGAGTCGGTGTTTCAGCAGAGCCCTCCCGGACACTTTTCCTGGCACAGCTCGGCGCGGAACCCCACGCTCGCGTACCCAGCGATGTCTCAGCACAGTGGATACTTGTCACCGGTTCAGGGACTCGATCACCATTACATGAACTTCATCGGGCACTCACACCCACATAACGCCTTCAGCTTACACAATGCACAACACGCTGCCCTGTAAATACGTCTGTGGATGTCCTTAATTTATATGTGAACATGTTTTATTTTAATAAGTAGATGGATCATGAAATAAATGATGTTTGAATAAGATTCTGAGTTTGGCACGATGTTGGAAATTCTTTATGCTAGGAATCGTTGATGTAGTGTGTTCTCCTTGGGATCTTCTGAATACTCTAGTATTAATAAATAAACTAAATAGCCTAATTCATAATTTGAGCATAATTTGAGCCAAAACTAAATAAATAATAATAATGGGCATGAACAAGGAAGTAGACACTATGATGCTTTTTTTATGAATAAAGTTCTCTTACCAGCCCAAATTTTATTATGCATTTAAAATCTGCCCAGCTCCTTTCAAATATTATAACATTATAAGAAAACAAGCTAATTTTCATTTATTCTGATATTTTGAACTGAGCACAGGATAGCAAATAGGTTTAGGGAACATTTATGCATCCACTTTGGTTCTATTGTGTTATGATAAGTTAGAAGAGGAAAATTGCAGGGCAAATTTTAATTAAATAAAATAAAATGAAAAATAAATCTAACTTTTTTTGAGAATGTAACCTAATAGCTAAATATTTATTCGTCCATCATTTAAATATTTTATTGCACAACAATACTTCAAGAAAATAGATTTCTTAATATCAGTTGTGTCATGCACAAATTCTTATGAAGATACCATGGCTAAATGTGTCTTTCTAGACTGTATTGTCTCTTAAGATTAACCCTTGGCGTAATGGTCTGTTGGCCTGAGACCCCTTGATTGACAATAAGCCTCTTTTTAGGGGAATCCATTTGGACACAAATCCAGCCCCCCATCCTATCCCAGTGTCTCTCCCACCTATATTTAAATCGGATGCAAATAACAAATCAAACAAATCAAACTGCTAAATACTAAGTATTGGAGGGAGTCTAAAGGACACAGGCCGTTTGAACAGAGGCAGTGTTCATACGGCTACAGTTGCAGTAATGAGTTTGTGGACAATTAAAAAATATCTACATTTCTGCATTGCTTACTCACAAAATGAGTCTTATCTTAATCCAAGTCACCATTATTCAGACAAATACAAATTGACTAAACTAATAACACACAAATAAGCACTAAACCATGATGCCTCTTTCATCATGCTTTACAGTGTTGGGAAGAGGTTGTGATGTGGGTGTGCAGTGGCCTTTTTCCGCTGAACAAAGCAGTTTTTGGCTCTAAATATTTTTTTCCAGCTTTGTAGGAAAAAAGGGAGAGTGGCAATATATTTTTTTATTTTTGTAGACAGAGTATATATAGATTCATGTACACCCAGGTCTTTAGCAATGCTTTCTTAGCCTTTCCCAGCTTTGTGCATCTCTGTAATGCTTTTTTAAGGTCTAATGAAAGCTTTTGGGATTGAGGCATAGTTCACACTAACCCATCTATCTCGATATTTGTCAGCAGGCTTTGTGTGCTTTTATTCATCTGATCTACTTGATTGACTGTTGAAACACAGAACTTCAGTTACATTCCATACCTACTCAATGTCTTCAGCAAAACTGAGAAACTTAAAGTGTAAAAAAGTAAAGCTGTGTTTGTGAGTTAGATTGAGTTCTTAAATGAGCAATGCAGAAAACCACAAGGGTTCACAAACTTGTTCTTGTGATGTCAGTCTTTCCCTCTCTCTCTCACAAACATACAACGCTTTCACAATTTTCTACATCAATTAAATCTTCATTTTGCATAGAAAAACAAATTTCCCTGTAATTCTCAATATTTTACTACTAATAAAAGTAACACATTATTTAATTTTATTTTAAACTGTTTAAATATAAAGCTGTTAGTAATTTAAATAACTTTTATTTTTAAACATTATAGATGACCCCATTCATTACATTACACTATAAACCACAACAGTAAGTTCATTTTACAGTGTGTTATACTGACTGTAAATAATGCACAGCTATATATGCTGAAGCCATATTAGACAGTGCTGTTATATATGTGATATGTGAATCAGTCTCAAGAATATTTGCCATTTCCATACTTGACTTAAGCAAATCAGACAGACAGTTGCTCACTGTGGCCAAGATTAGATTAAGGGAAAGACGGCCACCATAGTGGAATATAAAAGAACTCTACCCACATTGCATATGATTTTACCAGGTTCCAGTCAGCCATGACGCTGATTGTTTCTGAGATGTTGGCACTTGTGTCCCACCCTCTTTAACTGTAGAGGGTTTACTCTCTTTGGCCTCTACAATGGCATGGAAGAAGTGAGCCACGCCCCTCTCTCCACCCCCGTCCCGCACGCTTCTGATACCCCAAATACTACCAGAAACCAATATCACTCAGAGCTCCTCAAACAGGAAACCTGAGAGAGAGAGAGAGAGAGAGAGAGAGAGAGAGAGAGAGAGATAAAGAGCTAAAGGGACATAATATCATGATGAGTACAAACGGTGTGATTCTGTCCTTATAGGTGACCTATCCCTGGGAGCTCTCTTTCTCAAAGCCTGAATTCATCCCATCGCCGTTAAGTCCTTCTTTAAGTAAGTTGTATGGCACCAGCTTCCAAAAAAGCACCACGGAAAGAGAGAAGGGAGCGAGAGGGATTCTAGAGAAGGAGTCCGAAGTTGTGGTACTTTGGTGGGGGTTGCTCCATTGTGATGGAGCTGAAAGGAAGACAATTTTGGGTTCCTTGGGCTTCATCCTTGAGTGGAGTTGAAGAAAAATAATCAGACCCTTGAAATCAAAGCTCCTAAACAGAGACTGGGATGCAGGACACAACCACACACTCAGATGCAATATTATATTATATTATATTATATTATATTATATTATATTATATTATATTATATTATATTATATTATATTATATTATATTATATTATATTATAATATATTATATTATATTATATTATATTATAATATTAAGATTATTATCTTAAAATATTTGTTTTTATAGTTTATTTATTTTTTAAAGAAGTCCCTAATGCTCACCAAGGCTAAATTGAATTAATCAAAAATATGGTTAAACAGTAATATTGTAAAATATTGTTATAATTTCAAATCTGTTTCCTATTTTAATATATTCATTCAAATTTAATCATTTTGATGGCAAAGCCAAATTTTCAGCTGCCTTCACTCTAGTCTTCAATGTCACATGATCCTTCTGAAATCACTCAGGATTCAGGATTTCTTTGTACAGAATTTACTTGAAATAAATATTTTTATAATTATTGATGTAAAAATTGACACTGTCATTTTTGATCAATTTAATGCATCCTTGCTGAAACAATTAAATAAAAAAAAGTTTTGATGATAGTGGATGCATCAAAGCTCACCAAGACCCTCCTAAGAGAAATCTAGGATCTGTCTTAGTGCATGTACAACACAAACACCTGCATTAGCACTTTTGAGAAGAAAAGTGCTGGTGCCTGTCATCCAACTGTCAGAGCAAGTAACTGATGGATGAACAGACAGATACATGGATGGATGAACGGATGATTGGGTGGATAACACAAGCTGTTTGCCAAACTGTGTTCAAAACATTGGTGCGGAAAAGAGGAGAGAAGAGGAATAGAAGACAAAGAGGGCATGCAGATGGGAAAAACGATAATGCCATGAAAGACGAAAGCGATGAAAGAGCACTGAGTGACCAACAAGCCAATATTAGTTTAAATCCGCAGAGGAAACACTGTGTTAAGCGGAGGGAGAAGAGCTGGTAAAATTAGAGTTCTTTAGCTTCATCACATAGTATGAATCAAAACAAATGAAGCAGAGCTAAAATGGCTTAGGGCTTTATTCTATTGTCATGTAAAATATCTTAAAATGGCAAAGAAAACAGCCAAGAAAGTTTCTTATCAGAAGTTTTCTTAATACACAAGCGATTTTGTTGAGAAAACTGCGGGTCTTTTCTAAACTAAACACATCAGAGACTGCTGGGTGGAGCATGAAACACCAGCGTGGTAATGTGGTGCTTCATATTCCCGTGTTCACTCGAATAACATGAGCAGAGGACATCCGCCTGAGAGCCTTTTCAGACCTATAGTAGTCCAGATTTCACTGGATCTTAAAAATGTCCTTCAATAATGTGTATTTAGAAACAAAGACAGTTTTATATTTATATATAGTTTAAACATTTTTGGATATACTAGTCCTTACAGTTACAGTCCTGCGAAACATTTATATAGTACAAATAATATACCAAATGTTGTTCAAAAGGTTGTTTAAAATATGTTTTAGAAGTAGTATAGCATGTCACAAGAGTATTTCATATCTCAGAGACTGAAAGCAAATTCAGTTTAGTGTAATTACAATGTTAATCAATTTGCAGTCAAATCAGTTGACAAACTCTTTTTACTTGACTCAGTTTTATTACGCACTGCTTTGAAAACATGAACACACACTACACTGTAAAGCAATGAAATACAGTTCATTTGGCTCCAAAACCAAATCTGATATAAAGAAATTCAATATTAATGTCATGATTATAACTTGAATATTGATTGTGTGTCTTTATTTCTGCATGAAGCTAGTAGGGTTAATATATTTAGTTATATATTATCTTATTATTATCTTGCATCTTGTATGGCAACAGCTCCAACTTATAAATGTAGGCTACTAAGTGAATTTAGCTATCATTTGTTTTAAACAGCTGACCTATTGACTCCTGTGGCTAAGCTGCTGCTTGGTCTGCTGGTTGTGACTGGATGTCCCGTGTTTGTCCATTAGGAGCGGGCGGTAGTCCAGGAGTCCAGACGGGTGTGTGTGAAGGGTAGAGAACACACTCTTCAGCTCTTCCTGGCTCTGACACACACCAAACAGCTGTAGCACAGCACCCAGCTCAGCTGCAGACAGAAGCCCAGTGCCGGAGCCATCCATCCGGGCACAGGCCTTGCTAAGAGCCCTGGCCTTACGCTGGAGCTACAACACCAAAACACAAGAGGAAAATGTAAATATTTTCACATTCATTAACACATAGCATCGCCTATAAACAATGCATAACCTTTTTCCTGATCTTGCGACTTAATGTTTCCAGAGAGGCAACTTCTTTAGATTCTCTGGGAGTCTGCAGAGCAGCTGCCATGTTGGATCCATGCTTCCATATTTGACTCTGGGATAGAAAAGGCTTGAGGAATTCTGTGTAGGATACGCTGATATGAAAAAAAAAAAAAAAATGCTCAGTTATGTATTATGTTATAGATTTATATTTTGATAAAGTTTTGATAGGCTTCATCACAAAAACATCTTGATAATTGTGTTTTCAGTGCTTCAAGACATTAATAGCTTTCAATATTACCAATAACAGTATGGTCACATTTTATTTTAAGGTCAAATCCTCGATATTAACAAACCATTAACTACGACTTTTACCTCAATATATTTTAATTTAAATGTACTGCTTATTAATAGTTAGTAAGGTGGTTGTTAAGTCTAGGTATTGGAAAGGATTAGGGATATAGAATATGGTCATGCAGAATATGTGCTTCATAAGCACTAATATTCAACCAATATGTTAATAACAGGCATGCTAATAAGCAACTAGTTAACAGTAAGAACTGGTCCCTATAGTAAAGTGTTACACATTTGATCATATTCTTTTGCAATTGTTCATGCCAGATTACTTCAAAGACAACAATGGATTAAACATTGTTGGTTTTAGACCTGTTCACAAATGATCAGTTATTTTATTCACAAACTGAAGACTTTTTTATGTACTATACAAAATGTGAAGTGGAAGAAGGGTATTGAACGCATTTGTATAACATTTCTTTATTTGGTAACACTTGAAGCCCTTTTGTATAATACATTTTAAAGATATTCATAATGTGCATTGTAATGCATTATATATTTTCATAAATAACTGTAACTAAAGTTCAAATGCATTTGAATATTTGTAAATTTCTTCTTACATCTGAAATGAATTGCCTGTCATGTGTTTTAATTCTTTATACTTTCTAAAGGTGTAATAATTATTAGAAATGCATTGTAATGTATAATGTGGTTGCAGTTTTAATGATATCAAAATGCATTATGAGGTGCATTTCAAGACATAATTAATGCATTAAAATACTTTAATACTGCATTATATATGAAGGCTTCAAGCAAAGTGTTAGATAATCATCACATCTCCTCTGCATGAATGTCTGGATTTATTTATTTATCTGTTTTGGTCTTCCCCTATGTAAGTGTATCTACCTGCCATCAAGGTTGATGTCAAACTTCTTGGCCAACAGATCACACTCATACTGACTGAGATGAACACAGAGACTCATAAGGATGTCTTTAAATTCATCACTGCTAACAAAACCTGTTCCAGAAAAGTCCATTTCGGAGAACTCAGTCCAGAGCTCAGAAACAGACAACTCCACCTGTTTGCGAGAGAGAAACCAGTTCATAAAAGTGTCTAAATAACATAATCATATCTAAGCTCAAAGAACTTTACACCATCCCGAGGTATTTCCACACCCCCACCTTGGCCCGTAGAGCATCCACTAATATATCTGAGACGCAGTTGAATCTTTTGGAGAGGCGCATCAAGTCATTGTCTCCACGTTTGGGGGGATTGTGCTTGGCATTGGGGTAACAGCAGGATTTGGGAGACGGGCCAAAGTGACGTATAAACTGTTGAAAGTCCACAGATCCATCCTGCTGAGTGAACAATGAAGACCACAACCTCCGGACCTCTCCACGAGTTACCTCAGGATGGAGCTCTAACCTGAACAGGGCAAGATAAAGAATGACAAACAAGGACAGAGGGATACATGATGGGGAGAGGGAAATGGAGATAATAGTGGGATTCATGAATGTAAAGAATACACCTCAAATTCTTAGAAGAATGCAAACACTGTATCCTTTAAAGCCCTCCACACCCCACAGACCCCCCCACCCCACCTCCACCCCACATTATTTATCTGAGCTGAATTTAAGCTAAAACTTGGCAACCAACAGCACAGAAGCAACAGTTTCTCTTACACAAATACATAAACACTGCAGTGTCACGCTTAAAGAAAGGACAGTACTGTGAGAAAACACACTATAAGGGGATCTGACAGCAAACAAACACCAGTCTGTATCACACGACCCTGATCTCCACTCTGTTTTGTTAAACATGAATATTTAAATAGAAAGGTTACATGCATTTGGTCTTAGGTACTTATATTTACAGTAAAGCATGTGCTTTACGTGCTGTATTAAAATATTATACTTATTAGGTTAGGTTACGTTTCATTTAACTATATACTATTATTACACAGTTTATACAACTGAATACACAATACAGTCTTTTAAAAAAATGGGGTCACTCAGATATTTTTAAAAGAAGTTTGAAAGAGTGTCTCTTACACTTAAAAGACTAACTAACTTTTCTATTTGAATATATTTTAAAATGTAATTTATTCCTGGCAAAATCGCAAAGCTGAATTACTCCAGTCTTCAGTGTCACATGAACCTTCAGAAATCATTCTAATACTCTAATTTGGTTTAAATAGTATATATTTGGGGCTTAAAGTTGATTAAAATATGTATATATCATTTTGTTTGCCAGGTGTTGTTATTAAAGTCTGCCCTTCATAATCTGAGGACGCGTTCAGTGATTAAGGATGTTTGATGTACTGACTAATATTAGTATACATATTTTTACTAAATATATTTAATAGTTTAATAGTTCAATCATTGTTACACTTATACAACATCTGTGTTTTGAAATTGTAATTGACCTTTGTGTACTTTTAATTGTATTTAATGAATTACATTATATTTAATTGTTTTAGGCTTTTCAGAGTAAAACTGTGGTCACATTTACCATTGTTCGGTAAATATTTGGTTTGGTTATTTCTATAGGAATCCATGCAATCTGAAATCTGTGCTTATTTCGCAACTGGTTCCAGTTAGTCCCGCAAATTCTCTCCACTGACCAACAGAAAGCTGCTTGGTTTGTAATTGACTTCTGTGTGAGCTTTGCGTCATAAATCATTGCGCTACTGACAAAATACAATGGGCATTTTTTTGCCATGTAAAATTTAGCTAAACATACCACACCTTAAATGTGCAAAGACACAATTTCTAACACATGAATCTAGAAGACTATATTTTACTGGCGCTCTAGTAGGATGTACATGTGGCACTGATACAGTATGTGTGAACATACACAAATGCATTTGTCTCTAACTTGTAAGAATCAATCAAAGAAGCAACCGTTTCTCACCAGACACACACACACACACACACACACCCACTCATACTCAGTGCTCACTGTGGGAGCCAGAGAAGTTGGCACTGATATGTCAGCCAAACCCTCTGTGAACTCGGCTGCTGTAAAGCCTGTTAGTGTCACTAATCTCTGAGCTGGCGAGGAGAGTTCAGTTCACCTTGGACTGGTTGGCACCGTCTCACTCTGTGTCTGTGCACCAGTGCCACGCCACAGATTATGCAAATCCACTCGCGATGCCCCCCATTCAGACCACGACTCCTTTTAGGCCTGCCGCCATATTGCAGCCAAAAAATGAATAGAGAGATAAAAGAGGGTGATGTAGAAAATGAATGAAAAAAGGGTGGGAGAGAAATCACAAAAGGGTCAAAGGAAGATCTGCAAAAACAGCATAGGGAGGGGAGGGACCAGAGTAAATAAACAGATAAATAATTTATAGAAATGGAGGAGTTTCTCACATGAGCTGAACAGTTCGGAAGAGTTCAGGACTCGGGTCACCACAACAATGTGTTAAATTCACAGACAAGAAAGAAAAGAGAAAGATATGGGAGAGGCGTAGAAGACAAGTTGTTAAAGGAAAGAGACAAGGGTTGAGGGTTGATATAAAAATAGATGAGTGGTAGAAGAGCCTCAGAGACTGAATCGCTTAAAGAGCAATTACATGATGCAAAGTGCGATTAATACAGACAATGACAAGAAAACATTTCTTCCACAATTAACATAATGCAATGTCATGCAATTTATTTCATATTTGTTCATTCTGATATTTTTGGTGGGGCATAAATTCAAAGCTGGGGTAAAAGTCTAGAGAAATCCTAAAGTCTATGGAGTAGTTTGGTATAATTCAATTTTGTTTAAAGTTCATTGAACTTTAAAATCAATTTTAGTGTGATATGACCAATAAGCACCAAGTCATTTACTTGCCATACAAAAAAAAAAAAAAAAAAAAAAAGATAGAAACAAATTAAAATAAAATATAAAATATCTACTTTTGTTTTAACATTGCCTAATGCCTAAAGTCTTCAGAATTCATGATTCAAACATTAATGATATTGGGGAAAATGATTTTATCTTAAATAATATTTGAAAATAATAATTAACCTACATGTAAAAAATAG
The DNA here is from genome assembly GCF_003368295.1 of Carassius auratus. Classification (NCBI taxonomy): domain Eukaryota; kingdom Metazoa; phylum Chordata; class Actinopteri; order Cypriniformes; family Cyprinidae; genus Carassius; species Carassius auratus. Next base: position 6,439,081 of record NC_039268.1, read on the forward strand.
ATAAAATATATTTTATATTTTTCTAATGAAAATGTGCTCTTTGGCAATGTAAAATATAGGGTGTTTTGGGTGGTTGCCAGGGATATGTGATTGCTCTGTGGTTGCTAGGATTTTCCAGGTTGTTGCTAAGTGGTTGACTTTGCTTTTAAACTTACAATAAGTAAACTTTTATTATTTACTGTATGTTGCAAAATATTTTTATTATACAGTATGAGACACAAGTATAATAAAATCTATATATGTGCAATAAAAATTAGTAATGGTTGCAAGCAGCACTAACTGAGCGATACAGATTCACAGGACAGTACAGCAGTGTAGCTAAAAGTGAAGCAGGCATGGGAACATCTAAACAAGCGTGCAGTAGACCATAGAAAACCAACCGCCTCAGATCTTCACCGTGCCAACAGCTCTCTCAGGCTCCGTACACCAAACACATTGTTATTCATGGGAAAAAAAAAAGAGTAGGTTGTTAACTTGCACAATTAAGGCATCATTTGCCAAGAAAAAAGGCCTGCTTTCCGTTGCCATTGTCTTAGGAGACAAAAGAGTGCAAGAGCTCTGTAAGACCCATGGCTGGGAGACTCGGGCGGACCGCATAGGTCTTGTGACACACAAGGGATGCTTGTGTCACGACCACTGACTCTGGGAGACACCCAGGACATGAACACCGCCGGGGAAAGACGTGAAGTGATTTGGCATGGTGTTAAAGACAATGAGGAGGAATGCATTCCACATTCCAGCATATTCTTCAATAGCGTGTGTGAGACAACTATATAAATGTCCTGCAGATTATCTTCTGAAGTATAAACTGAAGTAACTAATAAAAGACTAATAAAGACATTATGCCTGAAAACAAATCAATTATTCATTTGATATTCATGCATAACATAGGCTGTCAGTATTACTATTATGCTACAGGTTTGTATTCAGGTTTGTAAATCAATGGCATATAGAAGAAAACCAATGTAAGGGAATATTTTTATTTTGTGTAAGTGGCTCATTACCTTTTAAGCAACTGGTACATGTCCTCCTGAGTGAGACGTCTGGTGTTTTTCTCATCCAGTTCTTCAAACTCTCTTAGCACATCTCTATAACGATTTGCCACCAAATTCTTCACCAGACGAATCAGCTGAAACACAATAAATGTGCATTAATGGTACTGATATGGAAAAGTTTTACTTGATGTAAAGGAGTTTAAAATATACTGTATAGTGTAATGTACCCCTAAACAAAGTTTCCACAAAAATATTAAGCACGACAAACGTTTTCAACATGTGTTTTGAGCACCAAATCAGCATATTAGAATTATTTCTGGATCATGTGACACTGAAGACCAGGAGTAATTGCAGCTGAAAAGTTTGCCATCATGGGAATGAATTAAAATGTGAAATATATTCAAATATGAAACTTGTTATTCTACATTGCAATAAATCTCTATCTAAAAATATGACATTTTTGATCAAATAATTGCAGTCTTAGTGAGCATAAGGGACTTCTTCAAGACATTTTACCAATCCTAAACATTTGAATGCTTTAGGTTGAAATCAGCATTGTACATCTGGGAATTAACAATTGTTATGAAATAACATGAGATTGTACCTCATGGTCACTCCGATCATCTTCTGAGCCCTTCTCCTCGCCTGAATCACGGTTCAAGGCAGGCTGGGCGGCTGCCTGGAAGAGGCTGGGAACTCCTTTCCTGAGGGAGCAAGAAGAAGTTCTTTGAGGTTATAGCTATGGTTTTAGATTTTTTATTATTACCTCATATCATACAAGAGAAGCCCTGAGAAACCCTTAGAACGAGCGATTCGCTTTGTGCCATTCTCGCTTGAGTGGCAAACAGGGAGAGCTACAAGACCTGACATGGAAATGGCCGTGCTGCGCTGACCGCTTTGAGAGCAACTGGAGTGGTCAAAACAGGCAGACACATGATGATCTTGAAGTGTTAGCACATGAGAAATGCCAGATGCACAAAGCCCAGCCTCGGCTAATGTGTTCCCTGTGCGCTTGGATGGGTTGATGGGGCTCGGCTGAGCAGATAGCTGGGGCTCTTTTGTGCTCAAGAGAGGACAGCCACTCCCTAGGCTATAGGCCAGTGGTCTGGGCCATCTTAGGGCCACAGTCCAAACGAGGTGGGCGGACTGCTGGCTTGAGAGGTCACGGGCTAGAGCAGAGTTAGTCGCACTGTGTAAAGGAAGAAATAGAAAGGAGGGACAGAGAAATACGGTGAGATTTAAAAGACACAGATTCTTCAAATAATGCTGATAGCAGTTCAAAGAGGCAAACACCAGTGACACTGACTGCAAGAGGCATTATGTTTGTGTTTGTGCATTGTGTTGATGACAACGTGAACGTGCCTTCAGGATTTTCTCAAGACTGACTGCTCTTTTCAACAGTTAAGCTGACCTGAATGAGCCAGGAATAGCAATAGGCCACGACTGTATGGTAAAATGAGTGTTTACTAAAAGCTCTGCGAGAAAAGTTCCTGAAAAATCCTACTAGACAAAGAGTGAGTCTCCATTTGCCAAACTGCTTGTCATAGCAGAACAAAATTTAGAGCAAAATACTGAGAATTCAACATATTCAGCGGTCGAGTCTATTAGTGGACCTCTTGGATGCCGAGGGAAGAGACCTTGTGACCCAGCCACGGACATCTCAGCAGGATTCCCATGTCCAACAGCCCTGCCACAAAACTAACACAGCAGGACGTGACTTTGGCATAAAGCCAAATAAACACACTAGCATTTCACAGACAAACGAATGAGACAAAGATCCTCTGTAATTCGAAGATGCATAGAAATTCAGGCTCTAAAATCTAAGTCATTCCCTTGCTAAAATGTTCAATTTAAATAAAGATTTAATGTTTTACTTATTTTTTTCTGATTCCATGTAAGCTTCACCTATAAGTGGACGTGGACGTGACATTTCAATTGAATTGAAGCACTACAATTGTTTTAATGATAATAACAATAATAATAATAAACTAGTAATAAATAGTAGTAATGTCAAATCAAATATCAATAAATAGTAAACTTATAAAATAAAAAAGTACTAGAAACTGAAAAAAGATATTTCTAAACTGTACAAACATTAGCAGCTTTTGTATTTGTTATCAAAAGAAAAAAAAAAAAACCTTCAAGGTGATTCACATCTCTTTTATGCCCATTAGGGGGCACATGGCTCTTAAGTTGACCTTATAGTAAAGCTGAAAAAAAAAAAAAATCAAAACCTTTAAGTAAATGTATCCATCCAAAAATGTGCAATGTTTTAGAATATGATTGGCTTATAATAAAATTTTATTTTATTTTTTTACTGATATCACAAGACTAAAAAAATTATAATTAAAAACTTCACTTTGCACCAGGAAGAATATACCACTTGTTATAATGTTATATAGATATGGAAGAATAATTCTTAGAGAGCAGCAACAAATTCAGTTTAACATGATTTAATGCTGTAGTATATATATATATATATATATATATATATATATATATATATATATATATATATATATATATATATATATATATATATAGCTAGTAAGGTAGTTGTTAAGTTTGTGCTGCTTATTAATAGTTAGTAAGGTAGTTGTTAAGTTTTTGCTGCGTATTAATAGTTAGTAAGGTAGCTTTTAAGTTTTTGCTGCTTATTAATAGTTAGTAAGGTAGTTGTTAAGTTTTTGCTGCGTATTAATAGTTAGTAAGGTAGCTTTTAAGTTTTTACTGCTTATTAATAGTTAGTAAGGTAGTTGTTAAGTTTTTGCTGCTTATTAATAGTTAGTAAGGTAGTTGTTAAGTTTTTGCTGCGTATTAATAGTTAGTAAGGTAGTTGTTAAGTTTTTGCTGCTTATTAATAGTTAATAAGGTAGTTGTTAAGTCTGTGCTCCTTATTAATAGTTAGTAAGGTAGTTGTTAAGTCTGTGCTCCTTATTAATAGTTAGTAAGGTAGTTGTTCAGCTTAGGTCTTGGGTCAGGTTAAGGGATCTAGAACATGGTCATACAGAGCATTAATGTGTGCTTTATAAGTAGTAACACATAGCCAATATTATATAAATATGCATGCTGATAAGCAACTAATTAGAATTTGACCATAAAATAAAGTGTTATAATTCAAAGGTATAATTTGCCTTTAAAATTGCCCTCCCCCATATCTGCTTAGTTCTGCGAGTTCAAAATGTGTGATGGCTCTTGAATTTAAATTTAGTTTTAGGTGCTGTATTACTTCGATTAATATAAATGTATTTCAGATTGCCACCCAAGTTCAGATCTGATTCAGAGTCATTGGCAGACCCCCTCTTTGCCTCAGACGACTGATCTTCAGAGAGGAGCAGAGATGTATAAAGTACTAGAGAACCATACTTGAGTAAAAGTACAAGTGCTCTATCAAAAAAGTGACTTGAGTAGAAGTAGAAGTGCTCTTTAAGCACCACACTTAAGTAGAAGTACTAAAGTATTCAAAATTTTTTGTACTTAAGTATTGCAAGTAGTCTATTTTAAAATTTACTACTCAAGTACTGAAAGTAAAAGTAGAAGTATTGTGTTATGTAGCTATTAAAGAAAGTAGTCAAAAGTTTGAACATATTGTTTTTACTATTTCAAATGATTAACCTAAAGGACAATCACAATTCCTTTGACTGTAACTTCTTGTAAACAAAAAACGGTTACTAGGGTTAGTTAGCCCAATTTGCCAAATGATGTCATTAATAACTTACCCTCATGTTGTTTCAAACCCGTAAGACATCAGAGGGTCATTTAGAATTTTTTGAAGCATCGAAAATACATTTTGGTCCAAAAATAGCAAAAACTAGACTTTATTCAGCATTGTCTTCTCTTCTGTGTCTGTTGTAAGACAGTTAAAAACAAAGCAGTTTGTGATATCTGGTTCGCGAACGAATCATTCGATGTAACCGGATCTTTTTTAAACAGTCCACCAAATCGAACTGAATCGTTTTAAACAGTTCGCGTCTCCAATACGCATTAATCCACAGATGAATTAAGCTGTTAACTTGTTTAATGTGTCTGACACTCCCTCTGAGTTAAAACAAACCAATATCCCGGAGTAATTCATTGACTCAAACAGTACACTGACTGAACTGATGTGAAGAGAGAACTGAAGATGAACACCGAGCCGAGCCAGATAATGACTCGTTCACGAGTCAAGAACCGTTTCTGTCCGATTCGTGAACCGAGGAGCTGATACTGCGCATGTGTGATTTAGCGTGAAGCAAACCGACACACAGAGCGTCTGGAACCGAACTGATTCTTTTGGTGATTGATTCTGAACGGATTCTGTGTTAATGTTATGAGCCCATGTGCAGTCAACGCCAATGACGCCATTGCATCGAGCGCAAAAGAATCGGTGAACTGTTTTCTTCAAATGGTTGATTGAATCGAACTGTCAGAAAGAACTAACGTTACTGGTCATCCGAGAACCGATGCAACCGGTTCTTGACTCGTGAACGAGTCATTATCTGGCTCGGCTCTGTGTTCATTTCTCTCTTCACAGCAGTTCAGTCAGCACGCGCAGTCTCGCTTGATTCGCTCAATGATGTGCCAGCTTCATCAAACCTGCCATCTACAGTTCTGGCAGTGGTTTGTAATGGAATGATTCGTAACATTATTATAATTTTAACGAGTAACGATGCAGCACATAAAAAAAATATCGGAGTAAAAGTATTAAACTCAGCGAAAATATATACCGAAGTAAAAGTGGAAGTAGGAGAAAAAAATAATACTCTAGTAAAGTACAGATACCGCCTTTTAGTACTTAAGTACAGTAGTGAAGTAGTTCTACTTCGTTACTATACATCTCTGGAGAGGAGAGACAACATGTTGTTTTAACAGACGAGGGGTTGCTTGAACTCCTTGCTGACCCACTGTTCTCCACAAGCAGAGATGGAGGGATTTGAAATTAAAAGAAGAGGGAATTTGAGGGAGGAAAGAGTCCCATCACTCGCAGAGACGAGACGCCCACAGAGATAACTTCTGAATGAATGGGCTGCTTATTTTGCTTTCATTTCATCTCGTCTGAGGATGGATGGACTGAGTGAGGGAGTGAAAGACAGGAATAAGTAGATGCACATTTATCACGTTTGCACTGTATTGTTCTGTTTAATCTGGGCCACCATCTGAGAGCAGCAGACGTGTGTGTGAGAGAGGAATGTGTGAGAGAGACTACAAGTGAGCTGCAGGGGCTCAGACTGAGAATGACTGTGTGTTTGTGAGATTCGCTTTAAAAAGATCATTTACACCAAAATTACAATTGTCATCATTAACTCACTCTGATGTCGTTCCAAGTCAGTTTGCAGTGTTGGACCTTTCATTATATGGACCTGAACTTTCATTGTATGGACAAAAACAGCTGGAATGTTCTTCAAAATATCTTCTTTTGAGTTCCACAAAATACCTAAGCATTACAGCTTTGATCTATGATATGAATGCTTGTAAAAAAAAAAACAATCAGTCCTAAGATTTGACATAAACAAACATTCTAGAAACCATGCACAGCAACAACCAAAATATAAATATAATCCAATAAAAACACAACTGTTCAAAAGTTTGGGGTTGGTTAGATTCGTAAACATCAAAAAAAAAAAAAAAAAAAAAAAAAAAAAAAAGAAGAAGAATAAAAAGATGTCTCCTTAATGATTGCCAATGCTGCATTTATTTCCTCAAAAATAAATGCAGCATTGGTAATCATTAAGGAGACATCTTTTATGAAAACTGTTGCACTGCTTTTTTGATGTATATAAAAAACAGCATATAGATAGATAGATAGATAGATAGATAGATAGATAGATAGATAGATAGATAGATAGATAGATAGATAGATAGATAGATGGTGTATATAAGCACTACTCGCTACTGCCTTTCCACAGTCAAGCTGCCTCATAATTTGTGTAATGCAATTTTGATATTGAAATTGCTTTTAAGGTTGTTTTTGTTTGATGGTCAGTTTGTCTGTCAGTATCGACGTCCATAATTGTATGTATGTTTTCAATGCCTCTTTCATACAAGGAGTCACATTGTATAGTCCCAGTGTGTGTGTGTTTTTTGTGTGTGTCCAGTTTCCTCTACAGCTGCAGCTTCAGCGGATTACCCATCATCCACACGGCAACATTACACAAGTCGTTCTTTGAACAGAAGTCATGGCTGCTATTAATGAGATGGTAATCCTGGGCACCACTACCTCCCAGATCTGCTTCCACTGACAGGGGAAGAATGTCCAAACGGCCTGCTCACAACACCCAGCACAACACTGAGGCCATTGTCAGCAGCGCTGGTCTGAGCCCTGGACCCAGCTCAAGGAGTTATCCCCTTCCATCCCGATCCTGTCCCCACACCCCCGTCTCAACCCCTTCACACCCCATGAATAAAAATGAAAGCCCTAAATGGGTGGAGGGAGGAAAGGAAAGAGAGAGAGGGACCGAAGAGAGAGAAAGAGGAAAAACAAAATGTTTTGCTGGAGATTAGGGTGGGATATCTGGGATTTTGACGTCTGAGGTTCCCACACGAAGATCTGACATCTACCCATCCTATAACTGCTTGGCTTCTCGGTCTCACCATAGGGACCACACAAACTGTGAGGGGCCCAACAACCCTTTAAAACCACAGAGAGAGGCAGACAAATCCAGCTAAATCGAGGCTGATAAACTACGAATCTTCGAATTACTAGATGTCCACAGTATAAAAACACTAAAATCGTTAAATCTTTAATAATGGAGGTCATCAAAAAGTAAATAACTGATGACATATTCATCAGATCTTGACTCCTTTTGAGTAGTAAATATGCAAAGGAAATACAGTGTGAAATCAACTATAATATAATATAATATAATATAATATAATATAATATAATATAATATAATATAATATAATATAATATAATATAATATAATACCCTTTCTGGTTCCTTGTTCACCAAGGCTTCATTTACTTAAAAAATGCATTTTAAAAATATGTTTATTTTAAAATATTAGTAAAGTCTTTAGTGTTACATGATCCTTCATAAATCATTATAATATGCTGATTTCTTTGAGGTGCACAAAGATCAAAATCATTTCATTTTAAATAGAAATTGTCTGTAACATTATAAATGTCTTTACTGTCAGTAAATTTGCAGAGCGAATACATAAATCTGTACAAGTTATGACAACCACTGTGCAAATGTATATATTTTAACAACAGACAGATATGTTATAATTTAGAAGTTGTTAAAAAACATTATGTGTAATTTAAATGTTTGAATACGTTTTAAGTTGACTCTTTATTATTATTATGTTTAAATTTGGGCTCTGTTGTTAATTAACCTTACATTAATGAAAAAGGGCTCCCAATAGTTTAGAACATAAACTGAGAAGGTAGGCTGGATTTTAATTCCTTTTTTGTTTTCTTTTTTTATTTTAAAATAACCCCCCCCCCCCCCCCCCCATGTTCTAAACTTTAACAAAAACACAATTAAAATTCAACAAATTCTGCTTATTTCCCATTCCTTTCCTTTCATCATCTGGCTCTTGCTCTTCCTAACATATGGCTGATAAAAACTCCAAGTTATCAGCAAAATCTGAGATTTCAGAGGTTTGGATCTATGTATATGTGTGTGTGTGTGTGTATATATATATATATATATATATATATATATATATATATATATATATATATATATATATATATATATATATATATATATATATATATATATAACATGATTTTGAACAATACACTTGAACACAGATGTATTTATTTTGTATTGTTGCTATTAAATGTTCAATATAAGGCCCAATAATGTGATTAAACTCAGAAGAAAGCTGGAGCAGGATGTGAGCGATGGTAATCTGGTGAGGTCTGAATGTTGACAGCTAAAGCTCTGTTTGACTAACATGTCAAAGTTTCACCCAAACAGAGGAAATGCCACACAGGAACTAGTGACACTGGGATCGGGCCGCTTTAGCATGAATGATTTAACATTTCTCATGGGACAGAGGGAGAGCAAGAGGGAGAGAGCGAGAGTTTGATGCTGTCATTGGCGGGGCATGGTCGGCCTTTCTCACTGTTCTCCGCAAGTATAGAAGTTTTAAAGTTTTCTTTCTCTCTATTCACAAGGTCCCTTGGTGCATGGGCTTTTTCCCCACTGTTAGTATTACAAAATCCCCATTCACTATAACCCTTGTCACCTGTCAACTAAGCCAGGCTGGTTTTCTAGGTCTTTATCCCCTACACACACTGAGAGAGAAAATAAAATGAGCAGCTAAGCTTATACCCTACCCCCATTTGATGCATGCACACACCCTAGAAACACACACACACACACACACACACACACACACACACACACACACACACACACACACACACACACACTAAAACTGAATGTCTCAGAGCTGCTACTCTAGCAGATTAAAATTCATTACCCTGTTCTATTTAAGAAACGTTTACATTGCGTTGGTTATCGTGGGTCATTCATTAGGTGGTTAGGGGAGTTCACATGGGTCCCCCAGGGTGGTCAGAACCTAATCCTCATCTCCAACCATTTTTAAGCATCTTCAGACAAACACATTATGTGATAAGCTCATTGCAACAAATACATACCATATTTGGTTATTCTCTTGTTTCTCTATTTACTTGTTTCCTGTTCTACATGCTGCATTTACTTCGCCACTGGTTCACTGCTGTTTTCAACAGCATCCGTTTGAGTTCAAAACACTGTGTTTAAGTTTAAGTTTAGATATTACGATATCTTACAAGTTTGGTCAATTCAGCAATTCTTTGGTAATTGAAATGAAAAGAATTCATGCCAGGGAATCTCTCAAGAAAATACTTTAAGTTAAAAGATTCACTGAAATGTAATCTGACTGACTTGCAAAAGCTTGTTCAATTCTAGGATGATTGTTCTTGCAAATTAGCTTCAGTCTTGTACACATATATAAAACTGTTATATAGATTAATATATATATATAATAAATTATTCATGTTTAGGTTAACATATTTCTTTCTGTGCCATCCTGCCAGTCCAGCACAATGACAAAAATACAAAATCGAAGAACAGAGCCACCCTGAAGCATGATGTCACTATAGACCTAATCTCTTCCTTCATCTTGAATACAAATGATCGTTGCAAACCGTTGTAGCTATATTTTCAAAAAACTAAAAACAAATAAATAAATACAGAAATAATACCTTACTCAGAGTTATATACAAATATAATTCAAATGCTTTTCATTTAAATGATGGGTTGTATTGTGTGAAAATGTTCTAAATCATTTTAAATTTGGTAAAACTGGTTAGTAATAATAACATTTTGCAAAAGAGAAGTTGCGTTACTTCTTGCTGTCTCTTAATTTCATATTTTCACAAAGCTATATTTTCTAGATTTTCAGTATTTGGCTAGACAAGAAAATCATCAGCTCAAATAGTGATTTAACTATTTATAGGTTAAACATAAAAAAAGGAAATGTGACATGTCTATGTTCATTATGAATTGTGTTCTATGCATAATTATAAAACGAAAAAAAAAAAAAAGTTCAGTATTTACAATTTCTATTTGGTGCCTTTTAGACTATTTTCAGAAATAGATGGTCATGAATTGAAATATCTAAATAAACAAAGTAAACTATGGTTCATGCAATCCATCATTCATTGAGCTCTACAGTAGCTATGTTTCCATCCAAAAAATGCGAATTGAACTTATGTGCAACACTTGAATATCACATAAAACATTTGCGAATAAAGCACCGTTTCCATCCAATGAGTCAAAGAGAACAAAAACGTCACTTCCTGATAAACTGGCGATAAATATCTCCAAGAAAACTGGGAGAAGCCACTGAATATAATAATTTTCATATGTAATAAATTACTAGTGCTTCAGAGAGAGCAGACATGACACAATAAATATAGTCATTTACGGCTGTTAGAGGTGGATGGCTGCTTGGAAATGCAGTCATGTAAGACTTGGAATTTATTCGGTAAATGTGTTTCCATCATAGTTCATGCACATTTTTTCTTATCAGATATAAAAAGTTTATCCTACTCAAACGTATGCGCATTTTTAGAATGTATGCGTATCCTGGTGTTTCCATCCAGCGTTTTTATTTATTTATGTTTTTTTTTTTTTTTTTTTTTTGTGATAATCCAAAATAGGTGGACGGAAACATAGCTAGTGCAAAAAATTTATATATATTATTTGAAATCTGAAACAGATTGCAAGACTCTTTTTAGTTTGAATGGAGATTATTAGTCAAATCTTTCTTAGTCAATTACATTTGTAAAATTTATGTGGTACTACTTCTATGCCAATTCATTTTTGCAGTATGAAATAACATTCAACAAATCCAAAGCTAGCGTGCAGTGAACAGTGATAAAACAAATTCTGACCTGACCGGTCAAAAGGCTTTGTACCTTGTGTCAAAGGCTGCCATGAAGATCGGGTACTGCACATTTCCGTGGCGGTCTAGAGGGAGCCTGTCCAACAGCTGCTCAAACTCAGGGTCGGAAATCTCTAGGCCAAACCTGTGGAGAAGGTCAGGGGAAGGTCAGCACGAGATCACTGATGTCACCACAGCCGAGAGTCCAGTCATCAGGGCCAGCCAGTCCAGCAGGCCTTAAGCATACGCCACTCATTGACCCCCTCGCACACTGCAGAGTCAAGAGGTCATAAGGTCAACTGCCCTCTTCACCCGGCCATTGCACAGAGCTGGACACACAGTGGCCAGTCAATCAAGGGATTAGACTTTACATACACGTATACACACTCTCAAATATTCACTCACATAAACTACAACCATCACTCGCTCCAGAAAACACAGATAAAGACAAATGAACTTATCAAAGATTATGAATAAAAATGTGAGATTGTCCTTCAGAACAGAAAGACACGGTCCACACTGACTACAATGCTACATACTCAAACAAAGAGGATTATGGTGAGGTAAATGTGTTTTAAAGAAAAGACAGGGAGTTTAAAACTTTCATAATATGACTAAATTGGGTTATCACTCAGTTTAGACCCAGAGAAGGCAGGGTCTTTCTAGAGGGGGCACCAGTCAGGGTCCTGGTTTACTTGCAGTAGGCAAGATAAGACGTGACCAAATAAAAAAAAAAAAAAAAATACTTAGTAATTCAGCACATGCAGATGTCAGTCTAGTACAGTCAGTGGTTCACAAACAGTGCGCCAGAGCCCAATAAGGGGTCTTTTCAAACTTTCAGTGTGCTGCAAGATGGCTTAAAATTATGCAATATAAATAAAGATCAAAAAACGTATGATGACATTGTATTTCTTAATTTCATTGGACGTCTCAACAACAAATCCCTGGAACAGGATTCTCAGTCTTGAAAACCTGGATATATGAGGGATTTGTAAAAGTGTGATTTCTAAGTCAAAAAACAAACAAACAAATAAATAAATAAATGCATGTATATTTTTATAATTAGTTAATGAGAATAATGTTTTTCAAGTTATGTCAAACTTCGTAAAAAAAAAAAAGATCAGGTGGACATACTTACCTACCTGTAGACAAACAACTAGAGAAGTCACTTAAAGTCAAATGTGATAAAAAGCAAATATTCTGAAAGTAAGACTCGATTAGACCATGTGAATGTGCAATTTCTGTCACAACAATAGAGAAAAACAACTTATGCATGCCTACAATAATCATGTAGCTTAATTTGAGATAGAAATAGTATACCTGCTCTCCACAGCCGCTCGGAATTCTTCTTTACCAACGGTCCCTTTATTAAGCTTGTCAATGTTCCTATACAAAGACATACATGCAGAGAAACACACATATATCTTTTCAATTTTCAAACAGCATTAAAACATTTTCTAAACTCTTAAGCTTTAGGGAAGAGAATATGCTTTTCAAACTCAAGAGAGATGCTTTAGAAAATGTAGAGTTAAAAGGCTTCAAAAGGAAACTAATTTGAGCAGAAGGGTTTCTGTGATGAGGTTCTTGGTAACATTGCAAAGTAATAATTAAATAGACCAAAAAAGTTTCAACCTTCGACCCTAAATTTAGTGAAACATCTTGTGTCTTAAAGAAAGAGTAGAAAGAAGAAAAGAGAGAATGGGGTTGTACTCACTGAAAGGTCTGGAGGAGTGAGAGGTACTCCGACTGAAACAGGCGACTTAATTTGACCTCTATGGCACTTAGAGAGGAGACACAACTTAGGTTCTCATGAGAATGAAACCTGTAGAAAATGAAAAGATTTTTCAAAACACTTTTTTTTTCTGAAGAATATAAAACAGATTAAGGTTCAAACATGCACTAGAAACAACTCTGAGTCAGAGTTGATTAAAAAAATATAAAGTCTGGAGTAAAGTAAAGTTCTATCATCAATTGTTTACAAGTTGCATTTGATATAATATTTTGTTTCTTACCTTCCGCAATCAAATTCATAGATTGTAAAGAGAGGCTTTAGTTTCCTAATACTTTCTGGGGCCACTGTATTTTGTCACCATAATGAAAGGTTCTATACATTGCAACTGTTTGTCTGCCCCATTTTCTTCATCCTCCAATCCTTTAAGCTGTGGACCACCCCAATCAATGCAAACACAGTCAGTCTAGGCCTAGTGTCTTAGCAGCTGTTTACTGATCTCTGTGTGCTGGGTGACCCAGGGCAGGGGAGAACTATGGGCTGTGAGCTTGTTAGAAATGGAACGAGTTTGACTACAAGGCTTAAAGATCACTTTCTCTGGATGCTTCTGTGTAATTTGGGCTCTGTGTAAGCACAGAAAAGACTCAAGAGTTTCTATTTCCACACTGCACTGTTACCGATGACCGAACAGAATTATCTGATCATCAGAATCAGTTACGAATGTGGTAATGTTCAGATTAAATCCCACAATATACACTGAATACTATTAAAGTAATTTGATCAAAAATACAATAAACACAGTAATGTTTTTTACTATTTAAATTACTATTTAAATATATTTAAAAAATGCAATTTATTGCTGTGATGGCAAAGCTGAACTTTCAGCATCATTACTCCAGACTTCAGTGTCACACAAGCCTTTAAAACTTGTCAGAATATATTTGGTACTCATGTAACATATCTGACCACAAAACCAGTCATAAGGGTCCATTGTATCTAAATTGAGATTTATACATCCACTGAAAGCTGAATAAATAAGCTTTCCTTTGAAGTATGGTTTGTTATGATATGACAATATTTGTATGAAAATCTGGAATCTGAGCGTGCAAAACAATCTAAATAATGAGAAATTTCCTTTAAAATGTCCAAATGAAGTCCTTAGCAATGCATAGGCCTATTACTTATAACATTTTTTTTTGTTTTGATATATTTACAGTAGGAAATTTACAAAATATCTTCATGCAACATGATCTTTACTTAATGTTCGAATGATTTTTGGCATAAAAGAAAAATCAATAAGTTTGACAATGTACAATGTACAATGCTATTGCTAAAAATATACCAACGCGATGGTCCAGGGCAACATTTATTGTTATTATCAATTTTGAAACATTTGTCCTGTTTAATATTTTTTGGTGGAAAATGACATTGATTGATTGATGGATTTATTGATTGATTGATATGAATAAAAAGTTCAAAATAAGATAGAAATACTGTTTGTGGCATTGTAAATTGGATTCATTTAATAAATCTTTGATGAATGTAACTAATAATTTCTTTCAAAAATAAAATATTGCTTACCCCATACATTAGAATAGTAGTGTACAAAGGAGAAGTATTCTCCTTGCAAAATTCTGATAAATATTCTGATATTAAATTTAGATTACAGTTGAATTATATATGTGTCGTGTAAATTCAGCAAAGTGATTGTCATATCCCGGTTAATTCAAAATTCTTGTTTAAATCCGAATAAGACAACTGGCAACTGATATTAATCCACTTGAATATGGTCTGTCAATTTATATTTATATTATGCCCCTATGGAAATATTAGGAATGCCCTCTCTTATATTTTTGCAGGTGTTTGGAACCTGGAGGGATCAAAGCTCCATATGCGTAAATATCTTTAGGATATTGCTGTGATGTAAACCTGACCTGTGTTTTGGGTTGGAGATGATCTTATGAGTGATGCCGTCTGAACTTCTGTCCTGGAAGGTGCGCAGAAAGTTCAGGTACTGTACACAACCCTTTTTTAGCTTCAGACCACACCGAGACAAAAACAGACCCAGGTGCTCTCTCTTCAGATGCAGGTCAAACTTCCTCAGCACCTGCAGAAAGTCTGCACCCCTCACCTACAAACAGAACACAGGATATTTACATCAACCAATGAGACTTAACTTTTTTGTACCAGTCTGTTTGTGAAGGCATTCACTACCTTTCCACTGTTCTCAAGATCCAGTTTATCAAACTCAGCTTTCATCCTCTGAGCTCCTTCCCTGAATCTGTCCTTCAACCAAGCCTCTATGGCGATAGAAGTGTGACGCTCCTCTTCCGCCTTAGAGAGTGTCCTAGCAGGAGCTGAGGCAAAGAGGAAGGCATGACAGGAAATTGTGTATTACATTACTATTTAAACATACTAATAACAGGCCTCTGATAATTTAGTCATTTGATGAGCTCATTTTAAACCAGGCAAATGCTTAATCCCTAAAGAGAAGACCCCTGTCGAAACAGGACCACAGCACCCTCTAT
This sequence comes from Carassius auratus, assembly GCF_003368295.1. Classification (NCBI taxonomy): domain Eukaryota; kingdom Metazoa; phylum Chordata; class Actinopteri; order Cypriniformes; family Cyprinidae; genus Carassius; species Carassius auratus. The sequence continues at coordinate 6,454,700 of NC_039268.1, forward strand.
AGGTGGACTGTTGCTTAACTACACATCAGTATAAAGCAAACTAGTGTCTCCAAAACCAATGCAAATCTTGTCACTCTATTTCTGAGACTATCAATACTGTTTTTCTATACTTACTTCAATTAATCATTTAAGTACAATAATAACTGAACTCCTGTTTACTTTTAATTATAAAAGTGATTGGAGACAAACAGTTCTACAGACTACTGTTGATACATTCGATTATTGATTATTTTCTAAACCGACGGATGAGGATATGTTATAATAATAAAAAATAAAAATAAAATTAATGATTCAGCTCATGAAACAGTACTGGTTAGTCTACAAATGCGATTATCATTAGCTTTACCTTTGGTGTCTTCAGCTTTAGCAGAAATAGAAGTGTTTCTCTCATTGTTTGGTTCAGTCCTTCTGCTCAATCCCAATTTCTTTAGAAAAATCGTCTGCTTAACTGCACCAAATCCATCCACATCTAACCTGTTTAAAAGAGATGGAGAATTTTTTATTACAGTATTTTTTAATTATTATTATTATTACAATTTTATTCTAAAATCTATAAAGCGATTTGATGGCAGTATTAATAAATGAATAATAAATAAATGAACAAATAAATCAATTCAAACCTTCTCCACAATTTTTCGAAATCTGGATCTTTCAGGTGAAGCTTGAGTTTGTTGAGGATATTTCTGAACTCTGGGGCAGAAATCCAGCTTTCAGTAAGATTGTCTGACTTGCACAAAACCTCTACACTCTCCAGAAACCTACAGTAGGAGAAATGGTATCACAACCATCACAAACAGCTACAGTACTCAAGAGCTCATTTTTCATGTTTAAAAATAATACATTCTTGATGAATTGAAAACTCAAAAGAACAGCATTTATCTGAAACAGAAATCTTTTGTAAGATTACAAATGTCTTTATTTTACACTTTTTATCAATTCAATGTGTCCTTTGCTGCTGAATACTTTTTTAATTAAAATAAATAAATAAATAAATAATAATAATCAGTATCAACATCATGATCTTACTGATTTTTTTTGAGCCCAAGAATAGTGTATGCTGTGTCAGTGTGAAATATTTTAAACATTCAAAATACTGACATACTGAAAAACAATTTAATATGTTTAATTTAGCTTACTTGAAGATATACATTTTTTTTAAATATGTTTATTATACTTTTTATGTTTTTTTATACGCTTTTGTTACCATATATATATATATATTATTATTAATTTTTATTTGTGTGTGTGGGTGTGAGTGAGACCCATAGGAGCATTGAAGAAATTGTTTAAAAGTCCTGTTTTTGTTTCTCCTCTCTTTGTCTCTCTCTCACACATACACAAACTGTCAATCATACATATGATTGCCCTTATTTTGTCCCTTTGTGTCTTTCACTTATCCTTTCTCTCTATTTTCAATCCTTTGGACCCATAAAGCTGCCTTTTGCACATTTTTTTATGTGTGCCACATTTCTCTTCTTTCCTGTTGCTCTTTCATCTTTATCCCTCTCTTGCTGTCTTTTTATTCAGTCTTTTTCCCCCCTTCATCCTATCTTTCCCATCTCTCACTTGGACACTCATAGTCAATGTGTCTGTAAGAAAGAGAGGGAAAATGTGTGAGATTAGTCACAGAGATTTCGGTCTTTTTTTTTTTTTTTTTGCTCACGGCTGGAGTGTGTCTTGGTCTGACCAGGTCTTACGCAATCAGTATGACACACACACCAACCAAACCAAACTTTCACACTCTCGCGCACTCCCTCAACCTTATTGTATTACACTGATGCTTTAAACAGTTAAGTACAATAGTTACAGTATTACAGAGAGGGAGAAATGGAGGGGGCTCCAGAACAGTAAGCTGCTTTGCTGACCATCCTTTTGCTTTCTGTCTACCCTGGGCACAAGACGCACTGAGCTCCCCGCTGGTGAACTTTGAGAGAGAGCAGTTCACAGTCTCTGTTTCTGAACCGTTATCTCTTTCTAGAGCACTGTTTGTGTGCTGACTTTTCTTTTTTCATAAATCAGCATCAAGTGTATATTAAATCTACAAATACACTTAAACTCCTGAATGTTGCATTAGACACAAAGTATCAGGCCAATTGGAATCTATAAATGATGCTAAATCAGTGGTTCTCAATGAGAGGGCCGGAACCTCTGCAAACATCATTTGGGGCCCCAATAAGTCTTAAAATGATTTCAATTAGGGCATAGTAACATAACCTTAATTAGAATGCTAAAAACAGAAGTAAAAACACTGATCCAGATCTTGTCTAAGAATATATTACTTACACTAAACACAAAGTATTTAAGACCTGTTCTTGCCTATTTTTGTTCCACTAACAAAAATAGTTCCAATCAAAGCGAGAGCCGAATTGCACGTCCAAGAGTAGTGCGTTTCCTGAATGTATATTTTGAA